>NW_011888863.1:2544887-2547068 GCF_000151845.1 Pteropus vampyrus
TGTGTGTGTGTGTGTGTGTGTGTGTGTGTGTGTGTGTAGACAGAACAATTAAAAACATGTTCATATAAAAACTTAGACATAAATTGTTCATAGCAGCATTATTCATAATAGCCAAAAGTAGAAACAATCCAAATATTTATCATTGTTGAAAGGATAAACAAAATATAGTATAGCCATACAATGGATTATTTTCGTGTATTAAAAGAAATGAAGTGCTGATACATGCTACAACATGAACCTTGAAAACATCATACTTAGTGAAATAAGCAAGTTAAAGAAGACCACATATTATATGATTCTATTTATATGAAATATCCAGAATAGGCAAATCTATAGAGGCAGAAGGCAGATCAATGGTTGCCTTGGACTGAGGAGGATTAAAGATTGGGAGAAGGGGAGTGGTGATAGCTAAAGAGTACGAGGTTTCCTTTGGGGACAATGAAAATATTCTAAAGTTGATTGTGATGATAGACACATAACTCTGAATATACTAAAAAACATTAAATTGTACACTTTAAAGGGTGAGTTTTAAGGTATATAAATTATATCTCAACAGAGCTATTATCCCTAGAAAAAGAAAAAATGTAACGTAAATTTTCTCAGAATTCAATTCAAACAAGTATCTATCTACCTGTTGCAAGGTACATCGGGCTATAAAAATATGTCTACTATCAATTAATCTATAATATGGTAGAGAAAACAGACAACAGACATTCTGAAATGATATAAACTGCCAAGGAAACATAGAGAAGGCAAAATAAATTCTGACTAGGTACATTTAAAAAGGTTTCAAAGCAGTATATTTGACTAGATACATTTTAAATGGTTTCGATGAGGCATAGAGCTTTGAATGTCTAACCTTGAAACATGACTATGGCAAATAGAAAACAGATGAATGGTAATAAAATATATTTAATTTTTATTGAGCACATATTTATGCTGACAACTATAAAGAGATCTAAATATGCTATTATAATTGTAACAATCCAATCTGACCTTTTAGCATGTAAGGAAACAGATTCAGAAGGATTCAATTAATCGTTCAAGTTAACACCTCTAGTTAGAGGAAAAGTCAGCTAGTATTTAAATAAAAATATTTCTGATGCCAAAGCTGTGTGTTGTTGTCATTGTTTTGGTTTGGGGGGCTTTTTATTTTATTTTATTTTATTTTTTTTTTTTGCTGTCTGGGCTGAGGAAATGGCATGGCAAAGCTAGAGATAAAAGTAGATGATGACCTGTTTGAGGAAGTGTCAGTTCCTCTGGCGTGGCTAGAAGGGAACATTTGGAAATGAAGATGAAACAATAAATTTGGCACAAACCATAAAGAGTTTTAAACACAAAGCTAAGGAGTCTGCACTTTATTCTGAAGGCTTTTGCGTGTAGACTAGCATATTCAGAGCTGTGCTTTCAGTAACTTCCTGTGGCAGGATTTAGAGGAAGACTATGGAAGAGGAGGCTGAGAGTGAGAATCCAGGGGTCTAGGGTAATGGGACGGATGTGAGGGAGGGAAACTGGTTATCGTTCATCTTCACTGGTTCTTGCTCTCTAAGCTTTAGTGCCCATTCCCATGGTTTCAACCATCATCATGCTGATGATTTCTCAATCTTTATCCCAAGTATTGACCTTTCTACTCAACTTTAGTTTCTACTTCCAACTACCTCCTGGATAAATTCTCCTAGATAGCTTATGGGCATGTCAAACTCAACTCATCAAAAATTTGTTTCTTTAGCCCTTCTTATTCACTTGTGTTAATGAAGTCCCTGTCAACAAAAGAACTTGAAGTCATCCTCAGACTCACGCTCTGACAATCCACTTCTTGTAGTCGCTCTGACTTTCTCACTATTCTCCATACACACCAAATCCTTTGGAAACTCGATGTCTCCATCTAGTCTCTTTCTTGCTCCAGATAATCCTTCTTCAAGACCCAGCTCAACTACTGCCACCATTCTAACTCCCACAGACACAACCAATTAGTTGATCCTCTTTGTGTCCACGATACTTTGCTGTGAAAACTTGCCTATTTCTATCTTCGGCTCTACTACTTTATTGTCTGATTTATTTTTGTATTACCAGCACCTGGCATAATATCTGGAAAACATGCATTTCAAACAAAGTTGACAGAGTAATTGAGTAAATGAATAAGAGAAGTTGAAGAGGACTTTGAAATGAAAATTTAAGAGG
>NW_011888863.1:2547118-2550454 GCF_000151845.1 Pteropus vampyrus
CTTCTGACATGGGCAAGGCAGTTTACCATCTAGTTTGTAAAACACTATGAGATAAAAGTTTCACTGAGTGTGCTTGTGGAACGTTATTTCATTCAACGATGTTCTCATAATATCTATGAGATGCCACAGGAACTTAACTCTTATTTATGTCAATTAGCCTATGACAAAACTGGTTTCGTTATATGTTTTGCTGTAGTTCCAATAACCTATCGGTGATGTTAAGTGAGGAATTACTGTACTTAGATAATCTAAGATAAATTAACATGTGATAAAAGCCACAGAAATAGAGCAAAGAGATTAGAATAGGGAGAGAACCTTTAATATCATATATAGAGGGGAGTCCCTCTAATTAATGGAGACTCCAAGTTTTCCTTGAATATTCAATGGACTAAGACAGGAGTAGAGAGGCATATCACATGGCATGAGCAGAGAGCTCCAGAAGTAGAAAAGAATACTCATTTGTATGCTGAATGGCAAATAAACAGTATGTAGAGGAGTGGAATATAACGCTGGGAGCGCTCCGTGAAGATCCAAGGAGTTGTAATTTTATTTGGCAGGCGATGGAGCATGGTAGAAATCTTGATTTGAGGGCAGGGAAGAAAATATTCAAAGTAGTCATTTCTGACAAATAGTCTAGTGGTGATATAGTGGATGAACTGAAGAGGAAAGAATAGCCAGAGGAATTGCAATAATTCAGGCATGATGTGCCATGAGCTTCAACAGGGTAGTGACAGTGGGAATGCAAAGGATGAATGAATTTGAGCTGATGAGACTCAGCATAAGAAGGCAGGATTAAATATTACACTGAAACTTTCAGTCAGAGGTGACTTGGGAAAGGATGGTCCCATTAGACCACGAAAACAGATAATTCAGAAGGAAGAACTGGACATTGGGTGTTTTGATGAAGACAAGGAAAAAAAATCTCAGATGATTCTTATGTTTATAGGATAAGAAGATGAGAAAACATTTGAAAAGCTAGAGAAGACAAGAGAACTGGGAGATTACTATGATCCAAAATTAAAGAAAAAAATAATCTAAAATTGGAGAAAGTATAAAAAAAATGTTAAAATTATAGAAGGGCAAAAGGCAATGAGAAACAAGAAAAGGTCACTGGATTCACCAATGAGGTCATAGGAAACAACAGGGAGATTGCAAATAGTGAAAGAGAAGATGGCTGATGCAGAAATAGAAGGAGAGAGTGTAGGCCAATGTTTTATAGGAAAATCCGGTGCTGAAAAGAAGAAGATTGATAGGATATTCATTTGAGGGAATAAAAGAATGCAGAGAAAGGTTCAATTAGAACCTAAGAGTGTTTTAGAACAAGAGAGAAAAGATGGTAGAATGGAAAAGATTTCAGATGTAAGAAAAATGGTTTAGCTAATGGTGGCAAGGTGGTAATGAGGAAAACAGAGGTAGTTGTAAAAGAAATGAGAGAGTATGGTTGTTTACATGCAAAAGGAAGCAATTAGTGGAAATAGACTTTTAATGTGAAGACATTTAAGAAGAACTAAGTATATCCACGTAAGAAACTTAGAATATTGGCACATAGGGTGTAATAAATTCTAGGTTATCATAATTATGATTATTACTGATAGATGGTTGTTAAATCTTATGCAAAGTTATAGTTTTGGCATAATCAATGAATTTTATACTTGAACAATATGAGGTTAAATTAACCTCATTTTCAGTCGAGCATTAGTAAAATAAAATATTTTGTGTTAATTCATAATAGAAATAAAATATTTCATATAAGGAAAAGAATAAAAATATATTCTATCGGCTCTGAAATATTTCCCTTAGATCTGAGGTGTTAGTCTGTACTTTTTTTAATACTGGACTTGCTAGAATAATAGTATTTAATAATGCTATTTTCTGCTTTAATACTTAAATAATTAATTTTAATGGTTTCGTAGAAAGCAATAGATTGTCATGATATATATTTAAAATTCTGAGTGCAATTAAAAACTTCTTGTTTGTCTGTCTTAAACTTTAATTATAATCAAATCATTATGGCAATGCTGATTTAAAAGTTTTTAACTAGGAAAAAAATTAAAAAACTGGGCACTCAGAAGGAAGTCAAAATGTGGAGTGGCATTAAAGTTGATCAGTTTCTGGTTTCCATCAATTTTTTTGTTAAAGTAAAATACCAAAACATATTAAATTTGAATTACTCATAAATGTTAAACATCTGTGAACTTCCTCCCTTTTCTGTACAAATGATTTTTACTTAGAAAATAAGTGTGACTATATTTTGTAAATTGCCTCCAACAGGCCTTACTTTTCTAAAAAAAATCAGTTTATTTTATTTTATTTTTTCTTTTTAAGTGAATATTTTTGTCTAGGAAGTCAGGGAGGTCTACAGCAAATGAAATAAAAAATTCTTTTTGTTTTTTTCAGGCACAGTTGGTTGCCAGTTACCATGCAAACGTGCTGCAGGGACAATGACCTAACCTGCATGTGCTGGAGCTTCCTTGGGAACTGACCGCTCTGCCTCCCAATCACCACGAGGCTTGTTTCTACACCGCTGTGTATGTCTGGGTCTTTGTAATGCGGACCTGCTGTCCGTCCACAAGGTAACAAACCAAGCCCATAACAAATGCACACTAGGGTTTGCAAATTAAAATTTAATCTTGGTCTTAGACATAGAAAAGTTATTTTTAAATCTAAGTGACACATGCTGTACAGCAAACACCAGGTTCTACCTTTCACTCTACTCTTGCAGTTAAATACATGTGGCCAGAATTTAAACATGGCAAGGAATAGAAGATTAAATCAATGGAATTTTCAATCAGATGAATTTTATCACTTACCACATCAAATGCAAAAAGGGCACAGAGGAAAGAGTAGATCAATACAGGCATTCCTGCAGTTTTCATACTGATTTAGGAATAATCCCGGATTGTGAAAAGCTATTGCCACCATCTCTGGCTCCCAACAGTGTCTCTGTCACACTTCCAGTGCTAAAATTCCCCCACTATCCTTTCCTCCCTACTCTGGGAGCTTGTTCTGAAAAATCATACCTGCTTCTCCCTGCAACTCTCAGCTCCGGTGGAGGTTAAAAAAAAAAGAAACTTTGCCCCTGGGAGAACCATGTCAATTTGTCCACAGAGAAAAAAGAAATTATGTTCTTTGTGTAATATATTAGATAAATAACAAGTTGTAGAGGTTTTAATGAGAAACCTTTTATGAATTTGTATTCAGAGTTAGAAAATAATATCCAGACTTTGTAATACAACAGAATTTCTAAACCTCAACATTACTGACATTCTGGGCTGGATAATTTTGTCGTGGATGCTGTCCTGTGCAATGTAGGACGTTTAGCAGCATCCCTCACCT
>NW_011888863.1:2550504-2557151 GCF_000151845.1 Pteropus vampyrus
CCTGCTTCTCCCTGCAACTCTCAGCTCCGGTGGAGGTTAAAAAAAAAAGAAACTTTGCCCCTGGGGTAATACACCTGGAAGAACCATCTCAATTTGTCCACAGAGAAAAAAGAAATTATGTTCTTTGTGTAATATATTAGGTAAATAACAAGTTGTAGAGGTTTTAATGAGAAACCTTTTATGAATTTGTATTCAGAGTTAGAAAATAATATCCAGACTTTGTAATACAACAGAAGTTCTAAACCTCAACATTACTGACATTCTGGGCTGGATAATTTTGTCGTGGATGCTGTCCTGTGCAATGTAGGACGTTTAGCAGCATCCCTCACCTCTATTCACTAGATAACAGTAGCACTCCTCCCAGAGTTTTGACAACCAAAATTGTCCCCAGACATTGCTAAATATCTCCAGAGTGGTAGGGGGAAGAGAATAAATTCCAGTTGATAAATATGTAATAGAGAATATTTACATTTAAGAAATTGCCTTTAGAAGACCATATGCATAAAGAAAATCTATCCAAGCATTCTCAGGGAAAGGAAAAATGGTAGGCAGAATTTCAACAATCTCTAAATTTTGGTTAGGAAAGAAATAATTTATAGAGTCAAATTCTTTTATTAGGAGGCAATAAGACTTAGAAGGTTAGAGGACAGGCTTTGGAATCAGAGATCTAGATTGATTTATTAGCTATGTGACCTTACTTAAGGTCTTTTGTCCTCAGTGTTTTACCCATAATGTGATGATAATTAGTAGCATTCATTTATCCTTGAACAAGCATCCGGGTCTTCACGTGCTGTTCCCTGCGCCTAGAATGCACTTCTCCTTCCTCTGGCTTGACTGGATCCTTCCCATCCTTCAGTTTAAATAATTCCTCCTCAGAAAGGCCTTTCTGGTTTGATCTTACTACAGTCAGGCTCTCTTGTGATTACCTCTCATAGCAATGCTTATAGGACTCACCGTAGTTTATAAATTTTTATGCTTCCCTCACTATTTTATAAGTTCTGTAAGGGCCAGGATCCATGTTTGCTTCTTCATCAATGTGTCCTGAACACTCAGCTTGGTGGCTGGCCCCATGGCACAGCCTCAACAAATATTGGTATATAAATGAATGAATGAATGAATGAATACACAAGGTTTTTTTATAGCTATTAATATCATTATCATCATCAAAGATTTGTACTGAACAGACTTAACTAATTTCCTGTTTTGCAAAAATATTCACTTCATTTTTTTAAATGTTAAAATCAAAATGTCCCAATTAGTAATAGCATTTGAAACAATTACAATAGAATGCCTGGCTGAGCATCAACGACAATGCCTGGGGAATTGTAGAGAGCCTAAAATTTACAGAATTGTACAGAGCTGGGCAGCTACAACCTGGGTTATGTTCACACCATGTATGACTGAAAGGTCTCACTCTAGCAGTTATCTGACTGTGCCTTAGGAGCTTCCAGCTACCATGCTGGCCATGAGCTTCACTAGCTCAGCTGCTGTGCTGGGCCCCTTGGGTCAGCCATCTTTCTAGACTCTGGCAAGAAGAACACTAGTTTTGTTGTTGATCCACTGGCAAACCATAGTTAAAGTATATTTACTTTAAAATAGAGGAAGTAATTTTACAGTTAATATTCAGATATAGAAGAGCAAGGCAGGAATAGGGTTATTATATACTTTGAGACCATGTAGTTAAAGTATTTGTGCTAACAAGAAAGTAAATTTTTAACATGTTATTTTTCATACTCTGTTAAGGAGAAAAAATGTTGAACTGAAAAGAAGATAACAAGTACTGGTGATAATAAATAGAAGTTCGTGAAGTGGCCAAAAAATCCTCAGAGCTATTTAATTTTACTGTTATTTAATTTTACCCAGCTACTTAAACTATGTCCAAGTTTTCAAAACAGCTCTCTGTGATGTTTTTTAAAAAAATATGGATAATGATAAGAGGACACGATATCTGTAGATTTAAATTTGAGGTTGTGACAGATTCGGCAAGCTACTGACAAATGAGCTTGATGCTGTTCTCCAAGATAACATACCAAAGTCGATCATTAAAGTGACAGTGTGGGAAGGAGTTGGAATCAAGAGAAGCCAGTATGGGTTCAGACTGACCTCAAATTGGGGATGTGGCAGACATTATGCATCTGGGCTTTGGCAAGGAGGCTTTGAAAAGGAGTTTCATGATTTTTTTAAAGATGGAGAAATATGGGCTAAATGATAGTTTACTCAAGACAAATTTTTATGTGGCTGAAGAAGCACATGAAACATGACTATGCCAATGTGAAAAGCATATTTCTAGAAGCATGCTGAGCAACTCTGTCCTTAGCACTGTCCTCTGCAACATTTCTAGCACCTTTAATGAAAATCTTTTAGAGCAGAGATTGGCAGTTTTTTTCTGCAGAGAGCCAGATGACAAATAGGCTTTGTGAGCCACATATAGTCCTCGCTGTATATTTTTCTTTAAAGAAAAACACCTTCAAATTTCCGTATGGATCACAGTTTGCCAACCCCTGTTCTAGAGCTGATCAAACTTGAAGATGACACAAGAGGGAATACATATATTGCTTCACAGAATTAGAATACATAAAGATACCATGAGCCTCATGGCACATTAGAACTGGAAGGAAAGATCCGAAACCTAGAGATCATCTGGTCGAAAAACTCTGAAACCTGGGATGGCCCTTGGATTATGGGTTGGAAGAAACATATATAAACAAATGCATGGTTTTACACTTAAAACCCCAAACACCCAATTATATGAGTACAAGATAGGCATTTATGACTTCACAGTTGAACTGGTGAAGAATGACATTTTAGCCAAGAGTCAGCCACATATGGATCAAGACTGTGGTGTGATTCCAAATTCCACTATCTAGAATAAAACAGCGCCACTCAACTTCTTGCCCTGGAGTGTAAGATCAAGAGTTAGTGCTACAATATATGAGGAAGGCTGAAGAAATTGGAGGTGTTTAGACTGGAGGATGCATGTAATAGGACTTTAGAAACTGCAGAGCACAGTAAAGCTTCACAAGCAAAGAATGAGCTGGTTCATTGTTTGGAAGCCTGGACTGGGTACCTAGGAGATAGGGTAGGAAAAAAATCTTGGTGGCAGCTGCTCACAGTGCCTATAGCTGCAGAGACATTGGGATGGAACATATTCATGTGTTTATTTCTCCCTTTTGGTCATGAAACATGACCAAAGCATGAAACATTTAGTCAGAAGGGACTCTCCATTTCTCCTCAAGCAAGGGTCCAACATCTCAAGGAAAAAGCCAATTTAGGAAGAAAGCCCTATCATTTATGAGCTGCTATCAAAAATCGTGCTCCCAGGTGGAAGTGGGCAAATCTACCCTTACACTGTGTGTAACCCTGTCTTCCCTCATCTTTCTCTGAGTCCAGTTTTGCCCTTTGTTGACATAACACTCCTTTTTTTATATATAAAACTCGACATATTTAAAGACATATTCCTTAAATTGTTACTACTTCTGAAAACAGATCACTAATTCCTTTTATGATTCATTAAATTTCACATATGCCGTAGTTTCCAAACTATTCAGAACAATTAGAGTTTAAAAAATTCTTTTTATATGCATGGTTCTATTTGCTCCTTTGGAAGCAGGGAAGGTATCATACTCCCTCTGTCTTTCTAACTCTCCCTCCTTATTCTCTTTCTGCCTCTCTCTCTCCTTTCTTTCCTCCCTCCCTCCCTCCCTCCCTCTCTCTCCGGGGACAAGCCATCTGAACAAAGTCCAGGATATTTGCATAATACATCTAAGAGAGCTAGAAAGTGACAAGTCCAGGATTATAACAAAGCCTTTTGAATTCTAAGCCCATAATTTCCAGATTCTTTGTTAAAGGCTATACAGTTAAAAGGGTCTCAATTAGTGTGGTATAGGTTTACAATATGGTAACAGAATTTTTAACAGCATGTACCACAGGGTAAATTTGATAAATTCTTTTGAATAGAAATTATATAAGGAACGTGATGGGGATACAAAATGGCAGATATGGGAATCCTTTCTCTATTTTGAAACTTCTTGGTTCTCTTACCCTCCATTCTTCTATTTCAAACCACCATGAAATTCCTAGAGCAAGTAGCTAAGTGGTAACAACATTTACCAAATAAACATAACTGCAGAAGTATCAAATTCATACTGTTCTGGAGTTGTTTTTACAGACCTGTATTTGAAGCTGGTATCGTAGGTGAGCAGTTTTCCTTGTCACATGTTTTCATCATTGAACTTAAAGTCATAGTAGAAATGTCATTACTTCCTGAGAATACACAATATAGAATATGGTATAGAGACAAATATGCACATGACAAGAAATGAACATACAATTACAAAGGCATATAAATATAAGGCACTACTATTCTGACTTAGCTGTGTTCCAAAAGTCTTTCAGTAAGTTAGTTTGCAATACTGAACAGTTTGCCTATAGAAGCTATTTTATAAATAGAGAATAGGTTCATGGGTCAAACTACGAAAAGCCTTTTATACCTTTTCAAAGTGGAGATAAAGTATTAATAAATTGTAGACTTTAACCACCATGTGTAACGATGTCTCCATGGCCAAATGCATTCAGGGTTAGGGCTTGGAAGGCCAGGAACACGTTTCTCCCAATGAGGTTGGTGTTCCCTGAGCTCTAAGCCACTGGTGGGTTCCTACAGCTGAAGCAAAGACTGCAGATGGTGGCTTTCTGACAGCTAATAGGCTTTCTGACAGCTAAAATGCCTCAGGGAAGCAAGAATATTCTGCCAGATCCCCGATTAGGATCTTTCTTTTCTTCCTTATTCCCAAAGGATCCTTCTGCCTGCTTGCTCACAGCCTATTTCTTTGGCTCAGAATAGAACAGACAATAATAACCTTCCCATCTCTGTGAAAAAAGTTTTATAAAAATATTTGTTGTTGTTAGTAACAAATGCAAAGTGAAGTTCATTCCTCTCAAACCTATTTTTCACACCTAGCCATCAAGGAAAGTCCATAAAATGGAGGGATGGGACTAAGGTCATTTTCTTATACAAAGGGCTGAAGAAATATTCAAGTGCATTTCCAAGCAATACCACACCAAGGTTACCCTGATTCTTTGATGACATGAGAGTGGAAGTGGCAAATGGGAGCCTGCAACACAAGTACTGGAGCTGAGAGGGCCAGAATCCACTCGAGGAAGGGAAGCCACACATTCAACCTCCATCTCTCCCTGCCCTGACTGGGGTAAGCATCGGGCAAAAGGAAGGTACATCACTTGGAGGTGGAGTGGGTTTCAGGTGGTCAGAGACAGAGAGAGGTAGGGAGAGGTAGGAATTCTCAGTGTGCCCTGTTAGCCATTCCCTTACTTACTAAATAATTACCGATTCTATGCTAGGCTCTGAGGGCCTGGAGTCAAGGTCTTGGAGGACTGACAATCAATTGGGGAACACAAAGAGGTAAAGACATAATTTTCATTGAACGGAGGAAGTGAAATACAGATAAAGTAATGTAGTAGTGCATGGGGAGAGGGAGAAGTGAATTCTAGAAAGAAAAAAAAAACAGCAAGTTTTTATTCTTTCAAGTATCAAACAATATATACTGCCAAAGTTGAATGAAATTATTGAAAATAACACACCTAGGTAGCAAATGAAATTTGAGTGCAGAAAATATGCAGTTCCTCAGTGAATGTGAAGTAATAATCAGAAAGCCAAGAGATGGGAGCAGAGAGGGGTGGTTGATGATTCTAGAGCTAAATGGCTAAAGGAGACATGGATTTACACACAGGAAGATGTAGTAGGGGGAAAATTGGGGCAATTCCAGGTGCAATTAGTAAAACAAATGGCACAGAGACCAGCAAAGGCACAGACGGGACAGCAGAGTGACCTTATTTTAGGCTAACAATTTTAAACCAAGCATCTCAAGTCAGCACAGACCCCAGCAAGGTTTTTGAACTAATGAGAGACAGAATCAGAGCTGTGGTCAGAATGAATGACTTGGGCAGACAGAAGAGAGGCTGAAGGTGGGGAAGCCACAAAGGAGGTTCTGGCGGTATTTTGGATGAAAGGAAACAAAGGTGAAAAATAGGGAATGGGGAAGAAAGAACATGTGTGAGAGACACTGTCACCTCCACTTGTCAACAGAACCTTCCTTCCAACTTCTGGGGCTTTGGATACCCCTAAACACTGCCAAGTCGAGGCTCCTTTATCTATTGAGGCAGAGATTCCACTGGTCCCAGAGGTAGGATCCGCATTCTCCTCCCTTCGCAATGCTATTTGCAAATTCTCCATTCTCCACTCTCATATATCTATACTTCTGTACTGCAAATTTCTCTCACTACATAGGTGTGTTATCCTCGGTAATTTCACTCAGCTTTGGGAGTAAACAGCATTCGATACTGGAAAGAATAAATTTTATGCCCTGTATGACAGACATAATATATGGCACTGGAAATTAAATTTAAAATATAATGAAAATAAGGGAGCTTTTTGAAGAGCATGGTATCACGTGCCCTCTCAGTCTATTAAACAAAAACTCTCCATCTATGAAAAATCAAGTTTAACTTTGTTAGCTGTTCTCATACGCTACATTTTCATAGTATTTACAAATGCTTTCCTTTATTTAACAGCTTTTTATATAAATATGCATAAATATTTTTAGTAAAGATCTTGACATCTTAAGTCTAGTGTT
>NW_011888863.1:2557649-2562155 GCF_000151845.1 Pteropus vampyrus
TAATAATTAAGAAATGTTTGTTAAAGGCGAGAAAGAATGTAGTTTATAAGGTACCACTAATTAAATTATATCTTTAAGTGGCTTGAGGAGAGAGAGAGTCATTTTGTGGTTTCCATTCTCTACAACCCATAGGCAGCAGAATCACCCAGAGAAACTAACAACAAAGTGCAGAACTATGATTTCTATCTAGCAAAGTAGGAAAAGAGGAAAAAGAGTAACAAATAGATTTAACCAAAAGGTAGGAAAGAGGAAAAAGAAACCTTTAGAGAGCATAATAAGTAAAACTGCAAAATAAGATGGAAAAAAATAAGCCTTCGCACTATAAGAATCACAGTGACTGCAAACGGATGATGTCTAACCAGTCAGCCAACAAAAACAAATACCGTCTGGAAGTTCTGATGGCTACATACTGATGGACTGAGCCCCTTAATGACAATATTTGGAATATTTTTTCTTACTATTTGATGATTTCAAAACAAAACATTTATCATTTTCAGTTATTTAAGTATAATATGATGTACTGTCAGCAAATATGTATGGAATAATGGTTGTAAATGGTGCTAGATGTTCTTGGGAGAGACAAGGAAAAAGAGGAGGAAAAGAATCTCAAAGCTATTATTCTGCACTGATGTTGTTGACTTTCTTCTGGAATATAGTCAGCGTTCAAACACTGAAACATTATTGAGCCTGAGCTTAGATGTTGTTCCCTGTATAAGGATATTCCTGTATGCACTGACAGCCTACATATAGCCTAAAAGTATTTCACAGTCATGAGCTCTTTTTGAACCAGAACATGTTTTCAAAGGAATAAAAGAAAACATTTCCTCCATTAGTGTTTATCTGTAATCCTCTTAACAAGCTACCTACAAATCATATCTGCCATCAGAGAAAGCTCATTTAGTAGTAATAGCAATACCTGTAATGGGAGTTCTGTTTTTCAGCCTATCCACTTCCATAGTGAAGTCATCTTTCAGAAAAAGGAATCCAATAATGGAAAACAGGTAGACAAGGATGAGAGCGAGGACTGCAGTTAGAATAATGGAGCGGCCATTCCGCGTGACACTCTTTATAACATTAAGCAGAGTCTCTTCTCTGTACACCAAATCAAAAAGCTACAAAAAGAAAATAAAAACAAAAATGCAAAGGAGCAAAAAATGAATAAATATAAAAGTCATTACAAATACGAATGCAAGCCATTTTAGTTTATCTGTGAAAAAATAACCTAAATGACACCTTAAAATGAACCAAACTATACATTTCTGTCCAGTTGGAATGTATTAATGAACTGTTTTTTAATAGAGAACTCTAACACGACATATAATGTGCATCTGTTGGTTTCATAACCAACATAAATACAATTGTGTAAGACATGGAAGGAAATAGCATCACTTTAAATTTGAATTTTGAAAAATTACAATATACTTAACCAGCTTGGCTACTTTTTCCTTATTTTTAATCTTACTAATATTTTGCAGTTGCTTTTGGAATATGTAAAATGGCTTACGTGAGAATGCTGAATTAGGTTCACCGAAGTGATGAATAATTGACAGACTCATTAAATGTATTGTTGAATCAAGTGATTAGAGGTAAAATTAAAAGGACAATTTTATGAGCCTGTCACAACAGAAAAGGTAGGAAATTTTAAAATATTTGAGAAATGCAAACATCTTTCCTTAATAAAGAGATATAATGAGGGCAAAACATATTACTTTAGTATATACTTTTGGAAACAGAACTATAAACAAAAAATAATGCATAATTTTGCTAATTTATTTCCTCTAATGGATTATTATTCATTTTGTGTTTAGTAGTAGAAAATCTATGCACCAGTCAAGAACGTAAGTATGTGTTTGCTATCTGTAGTCAACACTAAAAACAATTTTATTTATTGTGATATAAAAAGTTGAAATTATACATTAGCAAGTATATGTTTTATTATACATTAGCAAGTATATGTTTTATCTGGTGAAAACTAATAAATTAACATTCACTTAAGAAAGGCATAAATATCTGTTTGGAAATGAAGAGTATTTTTTAAATTAGAATAATTGTGGTTAGTGTTCTATCATCTGTGAGCAGTGATTAGAATTTCTAAATTGGTTGAAACGATCAATGTCATGCATCCTCTCAGAAACACCAGGGCCTTATACTGTTTATCTGATTACTGAGGGTTATACAGTTACTTTCCAATTTAATTTTAGTCTTGCAAGTAATTTCCATAAAGATATTGACTCATTTGCTCACCTTAAAAAATTGTTATTTTATATGGTCGAACACACACAAAAATATGTTAAACTATTTCACTATTTCTCTTCTAGAGCAAGCAAGAAACTCCAGAAATAAAGTCAATGTTCTTCTGTACAGATAACATTAACTAATGCAAACTCAACTTCCAAATTATCAACACTCTTAATTAACTTATTTAAGCATTAAGATGACATAAAGAAGATTTTTCTTAAATTTAACTCAATGGTGGCTTAAAGAAAAGGTCTAGCAATGGGCTCTAAGTCACTTCTGGATAGTTTCTGTACTTTTCTAGCTTTCAGAAGCCCAGGGGATGCTTGCAAAAAATTGTATATTCCTGGGTCCCATTCTATACTTATGGAATCAGAATCTTGAGACTGCAAAAGTTGTTGACATTGGATAGGTGTGATGGTTTCTTCTGTTTATTTCTAAAAGGAAAATCTAGAGTGTGGTTTTTATTATTTTGGATAGAAGACTGACAATTGTGGGCAAAACCAGAAATGCACATTCATATATTTTTCAAAGTATGAAAATATTTTAAAAATACATTTAAATTCCATTTTGGTATTATGTCCATTACTATTTCCTTCTAGTTCTCGAAACATTAAAGTAGACTATATCTTTTCCTTAACCAACCCAATGAAAAGAAATTAGCATCAGTATTGTAAGGTTTGAAAGATAAAAGAGAAAAATGAAACCAAAAATTAAGGTTAACATAAAGTAACATTATTATTAATAACTCATACAATCATCCAAATACATCTTTATGTTGTCAAATATCTTCAGGTAGAAAACATCAAGATTTATATACAACATTTCACATTATTTCTTTAATGGATTTTGATAATACTAGTCTCCCATACTATCTCTATCCATTTTATAGACAAGAAGATTGAGGCACAAAAACATTATAGAATATTACATATTATAGCCAGGTTAAAGTGCTGGGTATAATAAGACTTCATATTTAAAAACAGAATTTTTCTGGTGAATCAGAGCAGAGAAGGAATTCATTTGGATCCCTGGGACAGAAAAAAAGTCTCCTTTAGATTAATGAATAATCTAATTAACTGTCTGCAAGATAATTTAATCTAAATATATGAAACAAATTCACTCTTTATTGTGGCTCTTTCAAGTGTTTGAGAGTAAATGAAAAATTTGCTTTTCCAGTCTTCCTATGTGGGTGTGCTAGAAAACAGGGAAGCAAAAGGCTTTTTAAAAAAATTAAATTTTCCCTCATGACCTAAGCAAACTGGGCCAGCATAATGCTTTTAGATCTCCAACTTGTTTTCAGGAATCATTTTACTGGATAGTGCTCTCTACTGCATGTCAACTATGGGCTCGAGTGATAAATAAATGCTTCTATGCATGAAACTAACCTGATAGTGCTTTAAGTTTCAAAACATTATCATATATTTGTATTGACTCCTCTCCTGGTTTACTGTCATAATAAAACATACATTTCAGAAGAAAAACTGATGACCAGCAAAAAACCAACCAACAAAAACCTCTAGAAGCAATCTGAAAATCCGTTTAATAAATGAAATATATGTAGATAAGCTTAACAACAATAACATTAAATCTGAAACTATAAGACTTTACTTAAAACAACTCACTGTCTTTTTGCTAGATTGGCAGTTTTTCCCCATTTTACTGACATGCCGTTCTAAAGATACACACAATATTTGGCACTGAATACATCCCCATTTTTTCTCCTACACTCTGTTGGAGAATCTCTAAATGTAAAGGCATATATGGTGTGGCTGAAACCAAAAGCAGTTTACTATACAAAACCTGGGTCAAGAACTGGGGTCCTTGGTTCCTTCTCAGAAAGGAGATAAAGAATTCCACCACCCATAAGGTTTTTCAGAGAAAAAGACTAAAATTAATAATAATTCATGTTTTTCCCAGGAAATTCTAAAAAATAACATAATTGATCTGAATGAGAGGCCATGTTTAAAAAACAAAAAAATGAAGGAAGAAACGTAAGAAGAAGCATTTGTGCATTTTTTCAGTGGTGATTGTCCACATTGAAATGTACTCACCAGAAAGCTATAGAAGAATTCATGGACAAAGAGGCCCAGCATGCAGACCAGGACATATGCTACGTGGTAGAGAAAGGCCATATCCAGAATGACCGCTCGGTATCCTCGGGTGAACGTGCCACGATTTCCGACAAAACTCACCAGAAACACTATTTTATTACAAAGCTAAAGGGAGAAAAAGATTAGATTTTACTGTCTTATTTACCCTGAAACTCAC
>NW_011888863.1:2563640-2580417 GCF_000151845.1 Pteropus vampyrus
TCTGAAGTCCAAATCAATACAGATAAAATGAGAAAGGGCCTATCATTTCATGTTGAGAAAATAGCCAAACCGAATCAACAACATAACAACTAAAATGTTCAAACCTTTATTAAATTCCACCCCTCACTGATTAACTGTCCTCTTGATAATCAATGTTATCAATTCTTTCGTTGTTTCATTAATAATTTGAATATTGTCAAACAAAAAATCTTACTTCACTATATACTGTTTCATGATCACATCTTTAGATTATTTTGGATTATAGCTACGGTAGAATAGATGTCTTTATATTTACTAGCCATGAGCAAATTCAATAGTATAAGTAAAACTCAGGAAATATATACTAGATGCTGATATAAGTGTAGTATTTGACAATAAACATTTATGAAAATGGTGAAAAGTAGAATGGATGAAGTAATATTCAATGTTTTACTCTTTAAATTGTTTTGAGCGACTATTGTTTAAATTTAAACTACCTTGATTAACCCCCTATAGTTAATCGATATGAAATAGAAATAAGAAGTTCTATAAAAAAAACAAGGCTAAAAATTGAAATTATGACTTCGAGAGGATGAATATGTTTAGGAAAAATTATTCATATTTTGTTTTCAGATCCCGACCTTCTCTAAACTGAATCATTAAAAAATTAGTCAGGAAAATTATTTATAAACCCTATACACTAAGGTAAAGTAATGCATTGAATTCAAATTGTCAAAACAGCAATACATTTCAGTTCTCAAATGATGCAAAAGCAAGGACACAATTCTGCCTAAAAGGACATCTGCCATTTTTGCATGAAAAATAAAGATCTGCCTTATTTGTTTTGGGTTTTTTTTTTTGTTTTTTTTTTTAACATTAACCTAGGGCTCCATGTTGATGGCTATGTCCTTGTTCTCCTGACTAAGCCTTAAAGTGGAATAGCGTTGGTGGTGGCAGTGGCATTCACCTACTTCTGTAGAGATCGGAAACAAGGAAATTATTGTCCTTTTGTTTTGAAGTGTTCATCAAGGTAAAATAAATGCAAGAATAAATGATTGGGTAGGAAAGAAGTTGATCTCTGGTGTTTCCCATACCATGACTTTAAAAATTACATATTGTTTTCATATAGCATTTTCTATTCAAGCTGGGAATATTTATGCAAAGAATGAGGAGCTACAAAAACATTTTCCATTCTTATGTCATGATTTCCTTGATATCGTCTAACCAATCCTTCATTTGTCAATATCATTATGCAGGTAGTCATTGTTTCTATGGCAAGGGTCCACGTGGGCAACAATAAATGGAGGGCGTGAGAACTGGGCAAGGTGATTAAAAGGCCATGCCCTTCTCAACTGCTATTGAAAAGACTCTCAAGTCAGCAGAAAAACACTAATATAAATGACCATAACTGCCCCAGATCTTTTTTCTGTTTCTCTCTACTCTTCAAAAATACTCTTGATATATTCTTTGTTGAAAGTGGGGTGCATTGTGTGATGGGTTTGGGGGGCAGGAAGTGGGATGGACTGAGAAGGGAAACAGCATCAATGCAAGCTTTCTGTGCAGTCTTTCAAAAGTGATATACTATCCAAATGATTTATCAATAGATCTTCTAAAAACAAAAGCAAAACTAATGTTCATTTATTCATTAATATATATTAAAGCATTTGTTCATTTTAATTAGGCAAATTAATTATACAGTACAATAATATTTTCATATATACTTTATAGTTCATTGATATGACTTTACAGAACTTTTAACAGTGCAGTATAGTGGAAAGACCCTGGGTTAGAAGCTGGACCACCTGGGTTCCAGTCTTGGCTCTACCACTAATCACTTTGAGAAATCCTCCTGGTCTCAATAGGATACTATATGTTTATTCCTAAAATGAAATGCCTAGAATTGAATAATCCTTAAGGCGACTCATAGCTCTAGAATTCTATGCAACGTCCTTTAAATTTTACTATTTTATGCAGTTGCAGAATTTATAGCTGCCTTTATATTATCTTTTTTGTCTAATTTTGTTCTATATCCCTGATAAGGAATCCCATTCCCATCTTACATTGTTCCTACGGGAAAACATGACTTATATTCCAGGGATAAATTATATCCAAAAAAAAAAAAAAAAGAAAAAAAAACCACCTACTATTTATTGAAAACTGAATTTATTGTCTTGAACTACATTTTAACTATATTACCATATTTCTATCAACCATCTTGCTAAAAATGAGATGATTTGATTTAAATAATCTCCATTTCAGTGACATTACATCTTAGGCAGGAAAAGGTTCTATGGTCAAAGCCTAAGGCAGAATTTTCATAGAGTCAAAATCACCCTAGAAATCTTTTAACTCACCAAGAAAACAGTACAGTAAACACGGATGGTGTAAACTGTGGCACCTCTTACTATCTTTGTCACATGCTAGCTTTTCCCCAGCACTGGAGCAGATTTTTTTGTTTCTGCAACTGGTACAAGAAGTAGTTAGGAACATTCGGTGATCATATTATATAAAAAAGTGTGTGTGTGTGTGTGTGTGTGTGCGTGCGCGCGTGTCTGTGTGTGTGTGTGCGTGTCTGTGTGTGTGTGTGTGTGCGTGTCTGTGTGTGTGTGTGTGTGCGTGTCTGTGTGTGTGTGTGAGAGAGAGAGAGAGAGAGAGAGAGAGGAATATGAATGTTTTGACTGTAAATATATAACTGAATTCACATATGTTAAATGAAGATATGGTGGGACTCAACCTTATAGATTCACAGTCACATAAGTCCTCTCAGGAAGCTATCTACAGGTAAGTAACTAAGAGAATGACACTATTAAATCTGAACACACTGGCTTCTTGTTAATAGACAGTGGCTAAACTCCATTTGCTCTTCTTTGCAAAAGACCAAGTCCAAGAATAAGGAAACATTTCTACTTTCAAAATAACTGCAAGAAAGGCAAATGATTTAGAGACACCATTAAATAAATGACATGTTTCCAGGCACTACTAGAAAGGTAAAAAACATTACAGATAAGAAGTGTTAGAAGATATTAAATGATCTTTCATGAGTATTTACTGCATTATTTATTATTAAAAATACCTAAAAATAAAAAAATAAAAATTAACAGAATAGTTAAACATTATATAACATCCATATGACTTGAAATATTAGTTTCTAAAATAAAATTTACAAATAATTTTAACAGTATAAAAAAATGAAATGATCCCAAATTTATAAAATGTGTTTATATTTGCCAAAATAATGTTAATTTCTATTACCAATAACTAAAAATGCAATGTAGAGGGTGGGAGGAAAACTATACCAGGTTATAAGATATAACAAAGAAAAACATTTGAATCTTTTGAAACATCTCAAATATCGAGATGATTCCTGTGACAAGACAAACTAGTTACAATTTAAACAAAACTTTAAGTTTTAGAAACGAGAAAAGATGATGAAAATGAAGCCTAATAATAAATAGAAGCTGATAATACTAAGTGCTCTGAACATAAATTTAGGTTCTTTCCTCCCACTTGATTCCTTTTCCAAAAAAGGAACTTTCTGCATTTGCTCAACATTATGAAAGACAACTGAGTCCAGAAAAAACTCCCTGTGAACCAAAATACAAACACTTTTATGATCATGATAGCAACATTTTACAATTAAATTGTACTTCTCAAATTAGGTACTTGGTAAATGGTAGACTTTATTGCTGTTATATCATTATCACTGTTGTTCTTTTCTAAATCACACTGATCTTTTCATTCAACAACCCAGTGAGGATAGACTAAGCTTTAATATCTTCATTTCAGATGTTAAATTCAGAGCCCTATTGATTTGCCTAAGGTCTAGAATTCCTAATCTCATTAAGTCTTAACTGTCAAGTAAATACTTTCGTTTTCTCTGTTGCTGATACCAATAAATTTAGCACTTATAGTTTCACCTGTTACACAATGCCAACTTTTAAGAGTAAATTAATAAACACATAAAACCTAAGGTACAAAATATGATTGATTTATGTTTTCTTTTATTTTTTCCCCTGCCTCCTGGGAAATAGTAAACTATAGATAGTTTTGTAATGAGCTTGTTATGTTAAGCATTAAGGTAAATGATTATTTGCTAAAATATTTTTATTAATCTATATAATATCAAAACTACAAATTAAACCCTTATATCAATATCTACGATATAAAATTACAATTATTCCATTCAATTTATCCCAAATCTAAGTTGATTATTTACTTTGGTCAGAAAGCCTTGAACTGGAAGATCATAATGTGTCACTTGGGGCCTGTGTAAACAGATGTTTTATGCTGTGAAGACTATTAGGGTATATCTCCATGTATATTTCTTTTCACAAAGAAATTAAAGTATAAAACTTGTCTCTCATGTGAAGTTGTTTCTTATGGTACTATATACTATTCTCATAGAAGAAGTAATGTTTTTTATTCCTGTCCAGGCAGAAGTAATGTTTTTTATTCCTGTCCCCTGAGAGGAAAAAGAAAAATACTTCAAATGTTTTGGGTTTCCCCAGTAGACATTAAATTGTTATTCCTTATCTCTTTGCATATTCTTGAAGCTTCTGAATGGCAAGAACCACATCCTCTACCTCTTGGTATTTTCAGTGTCTATTAGATAATAGAGGCCCCCAAAAATGTTTGTTATTTTTGGCCCAACTCAATTCAGTTATTATTTCACTTTACCAAACTTGGATTTTCTCATTTGGATTAATGTCTTATTGAGGACCAACTGCCAGTTTATAAATATTTTTTACTTCTTCAAATAATTTGGTTCAACATTCAATATACTTTTTAAAGAGAAAATAATCTGGACACATTAACAGGTTTAGAAAAATTTAGGTAAATCTGTGAAGATTCCTTAATTAGCCTGGTTGGCAATATTGCAAAAGTAGCCTATTTCCAAAACATTGAAAGTACAAGTTCAGTTCACGTAAACAACTTCTGAATGAATAATTGCCAGGTATTCAGGTAGAAAAAAAAATGGAGTTGGGAAGCTATTAATGTGAGGTTTCTGCCCTCAAGAAACTTATAATATATAGGGTACTGTACAGAATTATGTATTGATAGATTTCTTTGTATGTGTAGTACACTTTCCTTTATTGACAGTGATTGAGGAATAATTGGTCATTTGGTTGCTGAATGTTCTAGTTAACTAGGAGCTGTCATATATATCATGTCCAATTTTTGAAGAATAATAAGGATCAGAAACAAAGAATTAGCCATACTAACTAAGCTTCATAATACTCAACAGTTTTTTCAATTAATATTGCCTACGTATTGTATGTGCAAAGCACTATAAATGTATAAGAATACAAAAATAATCTTTCCTTCATTCATTCACTCGCTTATTAGCTACTTTACTTAAGAAATATTTGTTGAGTACCAATGATGTTCCAGACATGGAATGATCAATCATTATCCTTAAGAACTGTATAATATAGTAGGGGAGATAAGGTATATAAACAGATACAAGAATACAGGACATTCTGTTAGAAACTCAGTAAAAGATACAGAAAATGCTTTAGGTATTCATCAGACATATTAGCAATATTTATTTGTTTACCTGGCCATTTGCTATTTCATCAATCTGATGATTTACCTTTTCTTAATATCCTTTTGTGACTCCACCATACACAAAGTTGTCTAGTCCTTTAAAAATTTCATCTCTTGGGTACAATTATTGTTATTTGGAATAGTACTTTGATTTGCTTAGTCTAACTTTACCTAACTTAAGTTTTGAAATATGCTCCCTTGTCCTAATATTATAAAATTTAGTGAAAAATATATTAATCTCATCTATGCCTTTCACAAGTTTATAGGTTTTGTTCACATAAAAAGAGCCTAATTTTACATTTTCTCATACAGCAACCCTTTTCCTTGGTCATTTTATAAAAGGTACTCACTTCTAAAATTCTACTAAATAAATTTAATCTTTCTTTGATGATCTAGAAGTCACATTAGAATGTTAACAGTGACTCTGAGTCATTTTTGTCAACAGCTGCAAGTATAGGATACAGCATTAAAACTGGATTGGATTAAATTGATTTGGTCATGCACCAAATGTTATCTTCTTAAATATATCAAATTTTACTTGTCATTTTTTCTTTCTCTTAAAATTAAAAATACACAAACTCTTGTTTATTCAGATTCACAATAAATTAGAATTTACTGTGAATCTGTGAATTAAAGCATATAGTTAACATTTTTACACTTAATACACTTTTAATTAATCTACAACAGTACAAAGCTAAGTAAAGTACTTACATTAGCTGCGCCAAGAAGTATTAATGTAGGCCCAAGACCTATTGTATATATAGATCTGAGCATTACTGACACAAGAAATGGCCGAATACCCACAGGCTTGGAGAAGAAAAACAGCATAGATGTGCAGATTGCAACTGCTATCCAAAGAAGAACTGAGAACAATGGAGAAAGTGTACCTGTAAAATGTGGAAGAAATTAATTTTACTAAGGACTAAACTAGAATATGTTAAAATATTTACCCTTCTATTTATATAATACGAATAGCAAGTCAAGCCACAGGACACCAAATTTCAGAACACTCCACTCTACCTACACACTGTACACTTAGAGAAAATGTTTTGAATACATTACTCATTATTATATTTCTTTCCAGAAAGTTTGTGATTAATTTCAGGATGATTACATACACACCAGCTAATGCTCCTTCCATTAAGTCAGAGTAGTTCGTCTTTCTCTACTATAGGAGTTGTATGCTAAATACTTTTGATAGAGGTATCTCACTTGGGAACCTTAATTCAAAAGTTATAATTAATGACCATTAACTGTACGTCTAAATCATGCGAAATCTGGTATTTTTCCATTGAATTCATACTTTGTCTTGTTCTATCATTATCAAGTTTTTATATTATAGCTTCCTTTAAAGAATTCAGAATGTAGAATATCCAATCTTTAATAAGACAGATGCAAGTTTTAACTGTTAAAACACATGTGTGTATATAAGTGTATGTACCAGTATAGGTATGTTTGTGTATTTGAAGGTCAACTCAAGTGCTAAAAAAAGTGTTGAGCTATTTAAATTATCAGAAAACAAAAGTTGCAAGTGTTTTAAAAATGAACTTAATTACAAACAAAATTTCTTTCGAAATTGCTCAAAAAGGGTTTAAAAATATATTTCCTCTAAAAAGTACAATTCATTGACATTTGCAATGACATGTGAATTCAAGGAATTCGTCTCTGAAGGTCATGTGGTTCTGGATTTGCAGAAGTAATTAAGGGGCAACATTCTTGGGCTGATTAGATCAGTGCTGGGACCTCAAATGTGTGGACAGGCTGATGAAGTCAGAGGGGAAACAACAAAATGAAGATTTCTCACTACTTATTTCATTTGGCCACTCTTGTTTTTATTATTTATACAATTAACTTCTGCATGAAAACACCACAGGGCTGTGGTGGGCAAGGCTTTTACATTATACTCAAAATCATGGAATTATCTGGACTCCTGCAATGAAATCTGTGTAATCCATTAGTTCATAGTGAGCTAAAAGATCAAAAGCAGGTAGGAAGATCCTGGTAGACATTAAAAACAAAACAAAACAACAAGGCAGATAGCGAATAGCATTGGTTTAGACATGTTTATGCTTATGTTATCTCTTAAAGCAAGCAGTCATGAAGAAGGCTGAGAGGAGAGATCTGATCTGCCCCTTCAACAAATTTATTATCTGATAAGGTTACTTGGGAGGGGAGAAAGAAAAAGGGTACATTGCTCTGGAAATCACCTTCGATTCCTCTGGCAACATTAACAAAATAGGTACCCAACTCATGTTTATTATGATGCTGGCTTGGAAGCAGTCTATGTCTACAAAACAGCCTGACCACTAACTGCTCTGACTTCATAGATCTCAAAGCACCATGAAGAGAATAATGCCTTCCACTTTTCATGCTTGTTGAGATGCCATAGGAAAATAAACTCTTTAAGAGTGAAGACCATTTCTGGGTCTATCACAGTGCCTGGCATGCAATGACAAATATTTATTTCTTGTTAAATAAATAAACAGAAACATAATCTTAGAGCTTGTTTTAAGTAAGAAACCAAGTCTCCAGTCATAAATTCCACAAGTTGCGGAGCTTTATTCTTCAGTTTACTGAAATTGCCAACATCTTTGCACATTTAACATTTTAGCCAGTCATAGGACTCCAGTATAATTCATAAGCAATGACTTGGTGTGATATTCTTATTTTCTAAATATCAGCTTTCTCACTGATTGTCATTAATGCCTGATCAGCTAACCACATCTTGACTACTGTTCCCAGACTGATTCTGGCTTGCTAAGATTCTCCCTTAATTAAAGAAATTATCACCAGGCACTTAATACTAGGCATTTGAACCTTGAACATATTTAAATACTAAGTATGTATTTATAAATGAATAAATAAATATAAAAGTTATTTTAAATGGCTATAAGTTTACAGTATTGTCAACTGACAATTGACAATAATTTGTAATCATATTCTGTAAGAATAATCGTATTGGTTACTAAATCTTCTAGCTGAAGGTTTAATGTGGAAAAAAAAATCAAGATCCTCTGACAAACTCTAGAGAAGACAGTACAGATTGTAAAAGCCAATTTTTACCCCTTAATGGTGAGAAGGGGGACTGTCTACTTAATATTTTATATTTGTATCAATTTTCTATAATGAGCATGTGTTGCTTTTATAATGAAAAAAATTAAGAATTCATTCTATCCATTTTTAAATCTTATAAAGTATAAAGTTTGTCTTTTATAAAAGAAAATACAAACAGCAAAATTGGAGACCTCAATTCAATTCACATAATGGAACTCTCCTATCTACCTCACACTGACTTGTCTGCTATATACGTGCTGCAGCTGACTTTCCAGTCTTTCTTTATTCTTCTGCCTCCTACACAGCCTCATAAGACTTTCCTGTTTCCCCTACCTTAGTCCACTTAAAGTAGACATCCATTCACAAATCCATGGGTGGTCTTTACTATTGTGCTTTAATCTTTTCTTCATTCCTGAACTAGACTATGAGCTCCTTGAAGACAAAGACAGCTTTACCAACCTTTGTATCTCTAAGGCCTCATGTAGTGCCTGGCACATAGCTGCAATCCATCAATGGTTGTTATTAAGTTGAATGCATCAAAATCACCTTGAATAACTTATTTTCTTTAACACAAAACACTTGAGAAAAAAAGAACTACACCCAATATTTGGACATTATTTTATTTTTTTTTTAAATCACATGCTATCTAAATGTAAGAAATTCTTTTGGTAGCAATTTTCTCCACTAACTAGTCTGCCTTTGCCAAACTGTGCATGACAGTGTTCAATTTCTGAACAGACAGCCAGGAGATTCCCTAGAATCAACAGCTGCTGCTTCAGCCACACGCAGCTTAGCCTCATCCCTTAAGTTCAGCACAATTTTCTTTTTTAGAGAAGCAAATGTTATACAAATAAGCTAGTCAACCAAATAAAAAACTCAAACCAAAACCTACAGCCATACAAATAAGCCCTGGATTCCTGAATGAATTCAAACAGAGCTCCTCAAAGCCTGGCAATGAAAGGAGATAATCTGCAGTAGGGGTTGGGAGGGTGGGGTGCCCTATAAGCAGACCCTCTGAGAATCACCTTCTCCTTAAGTATCTCCCTTTAATTTATGTGCAATACTGCCCTGGTTGAAAGGAGACACTCCTCTTTCAGTTAACATTATAACCCAAGTGTGAACCAAATATCTGGGCACAAGTAATTCCCAGTAGCTCACATGTGATCAGGCTATTAAACAAGCTTGGAGAAGGCATACACACCATTCCCTGTGCCAGCTCCTCTGTCGTCACGGCCACATTGGCCACAGTGACTCTGGAACAGCTTGTATCAGGGTCTGGGGTTAGGAAAGGCGGCCCATTTTGACCACAGGTCTTTTTTGGGCCCAGGATTCACCAAGAAATTTTGCGATCAACTTCTAAATCCAGCATCCAGGGACCTCGGGGTTGGACGGAATCCTCATATTTATTTATTTTTTTTTTAACTTTCATTTCAAAACTCTTTCGGGCTTATGTAACAACTGCAAATATAATACAAAATTCTCATGTACCCTTCACCTAGATTCCCCAAATGGCAACACGTTACATAACCACATTACAATGATCAGTACCAGGAAATTAATATAATATTAATTTTATCTAATCTTTAGACCTTATTCAAAATTCATCAAATGCCTAATTAATGTCCTTTTTCTGGACCAGGATCACACATTGCATTTAGCCGTCATGTCTTTTTAGTCTCTTTTAATTTGGTGTGTGTGTTACATGTCACTGAGTTAGCTCCAACTCCTGGCAACACTACGAATGAGTGCTGTCCACAATGTCCTGTCCTCGACAGCCCTGCTCAGCATCAGCAGACTCATGCCTAAGGCTTCTTTTATAGGGCCAATCTATCTCATATTTGGTCTCCCTCTTTTCCTGCTGCCTTCTATTTTTCCCAGCAATATTGTCTATGCCAAAGAATCCTGCCTTCTCGAGATGTGCCCAAAGTAGGAGATCTTCAGTTCTGTCACTTTTGCTTCCAGCGATATTTCAGGCTTACTTTGCTATAAGACCCATTTCTTCATCCCTTTGGTGGTCCAGGGTTATCTTTAGAGTTCTCCTCTAACACCATATTCCAAATAAGTCAATATTTTTCCTATCAGCCTTCTTCACTGTCCAACTTTTTCATCTATTCATAGTAATTACTATTCATAGTAATCGGAATTTTTATCTTTCTATGTCTTTTATAAGCTTGAAGACTACTGGTCAATTATTTTGTAAAATAATTTTACAATAATCCCTCATTTTGGATTGTTTGAAATGTTCTCAGATTATGCATATTTGACAAAAAAAAAAAATGCCATGTCCTTGTCAGTGCATCATATCAAGAGGCACTCAGTGTTACTGGTAACATTAACATTGATCACTTAAAGTGATTTCTCCACTTTAAAGCTACTGGTTTTTCTTTTCTAATTAAGTGTATTATGGGGAAATACTTTAAGATTATGTCAATATACCAGTTCTCATTATACTTTTCATCTAATGTTTACCTATTTATTTTAGTATCCACTGATGATTCTTACTACTGTCATGTTTGCCAAATAATCCTATTTCCATTATTCCTTCTACATTTATTAATTGGGATACTATTGTAAGGAATAGCTTTCCCTTCTCACTATCAATATGGACGCCTGGGTTCTTATTTTATTCTACAGGTTATTATATAATAACGTCAATATTAATTTTTTTCTCAAAATTTCCAGAGTTGGCCACGTGGAGCACTTTCAAGTTGAAGCTGGATACTATGTTCTTTAATATAGCGTCCTTATTTTTTTAGCTCTTTTTTGGAAGGAATATTAATGATCAACTAATTCACTTTTAAGTTGCCTCAAGGTGCTCCTAGCAAGTAGTCACTGAGCCTTTGTTTGACAAGATCCAGCATTAGAGAATTTGCACATATAGCACAGAATTGTCCTTCTCCAGCCAGTTCTGATGGCCAAGTGAGCTTATTAGTCTTAACTGTTTCCTCAACCTTCCTAGCAATGCCTAGTGTGTAACTGAAGGTTAGACTCAGCTAATTCTGATCAAAATTTTAACCTTATTTATTGAGTTATAATTAAATAACTCATCTAGAACTATAATCGGATTACCCAAACGTAACCTTGAGATTTGATATTTCCAAATGGCAGCTTATGCCCTCCTTTCTCTCTCAGCCTCACCCCCCACACCCACATACCTAAGAGTGAACTACTGTTAACTTCTATTCATTCCTTTTTTCAAAGTAAAGTATGCATCTGCACCTGATGATAAAATACCATGTTTTCCCGTCTTGTTTTTGTTAGTCCTATTTCTTTCTGAGGTTGTAGAGTTACTCCAAATTCTGCTATATACATAAATTTCAAATTCCTGTTTAAGGAGCAGTTGTTTAGCAAGACCTTGAGGGTTTGTTCAAAACTACACAGTTCTAGACTCCATTTCCCCAATTATTGGGTAAATCTTCTTAAGCCTCGGATTCTTGATCCATAAGGATGAACTGCTTATTTTAAAGGATTATCAAGAAGATTAAATGAAATTATGTATGTGAAGCACTCAGCATTTTGCCTGACCCAATCTAAATAATAAACGTCATCAGCTGCCATTACTATTACCAGTATTGCTATTCAGTTATTAGTCAGATAAGTATAAAAAATGTATCAGGTGTTCTACTTCCACATGAATGAATAAAGAGTAGATGTCAAGAGGGGTGGCATTGCCCATTACCATTATATTTCATGTACAATAGGTGGCAGCAGAGGCTACATACATTGGTCTGGTAGTCAAGCAAGGGATATCATGGAATGGCACTCAGGAAAAATTGTGTCCTGTATAAAGATTTATCTTCCTGTTATCTGCATGCTTTTAACCCAGTCATCCATGTAGAAAAGTCCTGGACTGGAACCAAAGAGTTAACCTTCTACTCTGCGATCTGCCCTTTTTAGCCTCTCTGGGCTTCTATCAAACCAAATGAGGGTTTGATATTAGATGATTTCCAGAATTGCTTCCCTGTCTAAGACTTTATGCTTCTATTAACCAGGATACTACAATTTACTCTTAGCATTCTGTGTGCAGATGATACTAATTTATCATATCAAGCTGGACTTCTCTTCTTACAAGAGTTATACTCTTCTTTGGCAGGAGGGCTATCATCACTAAATGAGACTAAACACAGTGAAGAGAAAGTGGTTTCCACTTCCTGTTGTATTTGCAACTTCCCCACAATGGATGACCAAATATTTTCTACATTTTTCATTGCTATTTAACTCACACGTCACGCTCCATTGTCAAATATTCTTCTTTTAGCATTGCATGCCTTACAAAAAGTCAAACTTTAATCATGACCATTATACCTAAATGTTAGGACTTTCATATTTGTTATCTTAGTGGACCTTTAAAATAGTACAAATTACTCCTGGGCTTCCATTTTCCTTCCTGTTCACCTCCAGTCCATCTGCAACAGGTTTAAATACTTGTTGCTCTTGTCATGCCATCCCTTTCCCTGGGCTTCCCTTTGAAGTATTAATATTTACCTTGTAACAACATCGATGACAACTAAGCTTTATCTAATGATTACCAGGCACTATTCTAAATGCTTTACCCATAACATCACATTAAATTCTCGCAATAATCCTATGAATAGATGAGATATGCCAACACCTTGTGGTTATTATTTGCTGATCTCTCTCATCTTTTTCCTCCAAACCACATCCCAGAGTTATTTACCTGATCGTATCCCAACAGTGTGACAAAGTTTCCCATTCACTTCGCCAAACTTAAACTCAATTTCACACCCTTTAACATATTTCTTCTATATTTCTCATTTCACTTAAAATGAGATAATTTTCATTTTTGCTTTTGTAAAACCTCATGTAGTATTAGTTTAATAATATTAATTTCATAGTCAATTATTCATGTAGAGACATCCTAGACTGGAAACAAAAGAATTAACCTTTTACTCTGATTTCTGAGATATTCTCTGTTATTATATTCTGTCTTATGCTGTAAATTTTTAATTTTTTCAGATTTCATGTACGCTTATTACAGAAACCTTAGACAAGACAGATAGCAAAATGAATATAGTAAAATATAAATTCCACTACTTAAGGTAATCACAATGACTATTTTGGCATAAACTCCTCATTTTCTGATATATTTTATGTAATTGAGATGATACAGTATAAAAATGCTTTTGGTAATAATAAATAAATAACTTTTTTCATGGCTTTATTTGTCAATATATAATATAGCTCTAATAGCTCTCTGTATACGAGCATTTTGCAAAAAAAAAAAAAATTTATTGACTATATTTTTCTAGCCACGCCACTTACCACAATTCTCTACTTCCAATGACTATAGAAAAATCTAGTTAACAAGAATTAAATCATTATTATTTCAAAGGTTTAAATAGTTAAGAAGGCATTAAGAGTTTTATTTAAGTACTTTAAAATACTCATCATTTAAAGAAAGACAAGTACTTGCCTTCATCTCCATCATCCCCAAATGGGTAGAAGAGAGCAACAGCTAAGTTGATAAACACAGCCAAGTTGAAGGAAATGCTTCCCCAGAGAGATATGTGCCTCGAGAACCAGAACAGGGCAGGGTTACCTAGTAAGGAAGAAGTGCAATGAGACAGAGAAAAGAAAAATAAATTTTGATTTCAACACAACAGCCCTACTGAAATAATATTTCACTAAGTGCATTTTTGTAAACTAGTATAAAGCATATTTAAATAAAAACTAAATATGACTTATTTTAGAAAATTTATAATCAATACCATAAAGGTGTTTCCTATTTGATCCTTCTTTATCTTTTGACTGACTTATATCTAAAACATTGCAAAAGGGTGAGTAATTTTGCAATTGCTAAAGGTGGTCAGAAAAGGTGATTCTGTAATCATTCTCTCTAACATATCCCTAGTGTAGATTAGGGAAAAGATGGTTTAGCAGCTGCCTCAGGCCCTTTTTAATGAAATGGTATACATTACTATATAATTGAGTAAAATTGATACATTTGTCCCACTCCAATGTCTTAATGTCAAAAAAAAAACCTTGCCACAGACATATCTCTGATGAAAGTTCTTATGACACAGTCACAGTTACCTGAAACTCTAAAATGTAACAGCACAGCACAGGACTACTTCCTAGGGACTACTGATTTATAATATCTAAGTTTTAAGCCTTCATGCTTGCTAGGAACTTGCTGGGTTTGTAACAGCATAAGAAAGATCCAATAAAAACTACCCACAGTGACAATGGCTTTGCTGAATATTTTCAGAAAAAGAATTCTATATTTGCCATCAGAAAGAAATTTGCAAATGCATCTACAGCTTACAGTTTACATTAACCAAAAATCAGTTCTTTCTCCCTCTCCTAAGTAATTGAACAGATATGTAATCCATATAAGTTTGATCACATGACTTCCTCAGGTCTTGTCCATTATCTAACTCTTTATATCTTAACATCGGATTTAAAATACAGGAGTTAACTGAATGAAAAAAGCATATCAATTTTCAAATAAACATGATAAACTTCTCAAATTATTTTCTGTGAATTCCAGTCTGGGGTCTGTTGCTTACTTATAAACTTTACTTCCCTTTGGTACATATTGTTTCCTTCTCTTGGAATGGAGCATTTCACCAGTGGAATAGGCTACGATTAACCATGGCATTAAGTTGAGTAATGTATCATAAATTGTAAACATCTGCATCATCCCTGAATTAGGAGTCCTCATTTTTTTAATTAAATTTATTGGGTGACATTGGTTAATAAAATTATATATATTTCAGGTTTACACTTCAATAATATGTCATATGTACATTGCATTGTCTTGTTTGACCATTCAAAGTCAAATCTTCTGTCACCATATATTTGACCCCCCTTTACTTTTATTTACCTACTCCCTTTCCCTCTTTCCCTCTGGTAACCACTAAACTGCCATCTGTGTCTACAGGCTTTTGTTTGTTTGTCTTGTTCATTTGTTGCTTTCAGTTTTATATTCCATATATGAGTGAAATCTTATGGTTCTTAACTTTTTCTGATTAATTTCGCTTAGCATGAAAATCTCAAGATCTATGCATGTTGTCCCAAATGGCAGTATTTCATCTTTTCTTATAGCTGAGTAATATTCCATTGTATACATGTACCATGTCTTCTTTATCGAATGAGTCCTCCTTTTTAACAGCAACATATAATAAAATTAGGAGATACTGATGCATACATTATTAATTAAAAAATCCATCAAATGAATTAGATTCTGTCTATAACCTAATAAGTTGCTTCCAATTTTTAAAAGTAAAATGTACATTGGAAGTTATTTTAAGATTTATTTTTTTTAAAGGATAAAATATTTCCCCAAAAGAGCACAGACCCCACAAACTCTAGTTCATTACTGAATTTACCTTTTGTCAAGAATAAAATGTGTGTTTTTCAACTGTCCCAAATAAAAATGTCAAGTTTTCATATGTATTCTGGATGTCCTAAGTTTTCTCTGAATCTATAAGGTCCTACATGGTAAAATGTTAAGGAATAGTAATTTCTTTAGTTTTTCAAATATTCTGCTAGGAAAGCCTGACAATGCACACCACCATCTTATATCCAAAGATGATGTGTCTCAAGCTCCATTCAAATTCATAAACAAGAATTATTAAAGTTTGGGGAAATTAGGTTTATTTTAAACTTTAAAGATTTTTAATTTTAAAATTGAGTATTTCTAAGTAGACTTGAGACCTGAGAAACAAATAATGGGAACTTTATTATGCTCATTTTTAACTTCAAAATTGTAACATTTCTCTATTTAAATACAGGTGTCACAAAATTTTTAGTTTGATTTGGCAATGTAAAGATATGTGGAAAGAGAGAATGACTTTCAGAAAAAGGTTAAACAAGCTACTCCATCATAGGACAATAGAGGACGAATGTGCTGGCGCCCATGCCTCTGCGTCCCATTCACTGATTGTTAAGGCCAGTCAGGGCCTATTTTAGACTTCAAACCTGCAGCTGTTGAAACATACAGCTGCAACCTTGTATTTCATAACATTTATAAAACTACAAGATCAGTGCTAAAAGATGATCTAATTAGTCCGAGTTTTCTGTTTTTATTAAGCTGCAGGTGTCTCGGCTCTAGTTGTAGACTGAGCTTACGTTCTTAAGCCCGTAAGTGATTTCAGTAACATCAGATGGTAAGAAATTAAAAACCAATGTAAATGAATGCTGTCATGTGTCTCAAAGTACCAACTTATCGACC
>NW_011888863.1:2581397-2650261 GCF_000151845.1 Pteropus vampyrus
CTGAAAAGTCAGAGAGTTGCATGACACAAATAATAATAATAATAATAATAACAAGAAAAAACCAAATACCTAACACAAAAGTACTTTTTTGTACTTTTTTGCCTGTATCCTCATTCTTCTGCTTAGAATAAAAAGTAGCATAAGGGAATGGCAACTAAAACTTTGGCAGTCATTTTGCAACCAAGAGGCGAGATATCACCAGCATAATAAAAAGATCTAGAAGAAAGATGGCAAAGGCCTGCATGTTTGAAGACATCATGGAATCTACTATGGAACTACTGGTATCTCTAGACTTCTCATTGTGAGGGGTAATCAAATATTTGTATTGTTTCAACAACAATTAGTCTGGTATTCTTTTATTTGCAACTGAAGTTGTCCTGGATGACATATTATATATGCAAACTACACAGTAGAATACTATCAAAAAACAAACAAGATGAAATTTAGTAGTGTTAAGTAAAAATTGCTATTGGTCTAGCTCATGGGTTCTATTAGGTCAAGTCTCCCACGAAAGCTATATGTTTATAAATATTAGCAAGGAATCCATGTGATACAAGATAATAATGTTCATTATTCAAAAGTTTTGACAACAATAAACAATAAGGTATAGCGATTATACATCTTGAGAGTTAATAGCAGTGATGCCCATCATGCATTGTGCTGAAAAGTAAATATATCTGCCAAAGTGAATGATTGTATGGATATAAATTACTAGTGACAAGCATCAACTACTCTACTCACTTCTGCCTGATTAGCTCTGCCAACTAGTGTCAAAATGATACCATAGCTAGTAAATGACAGCCAGATGGGTCTCACAACACATAATGATAAGTCTATGTTGACCCACATCTTCTGAACTGCCACTGGCCATTAAAGGATGTCTCATTTGATGGGGGAGGTCAACTGCTACATACCGAAAATGGAAACTGTTAAATCATTCCAAGTTTATGTTATCGATATAAAAACGTTATTAGTGCCTTCAGTGTTTCCTACACTTCTGAATACTGTCTTACACAGAGATCTCTATTTTGATAAGCTTCCTATAATGTTTTTAAAAAATCTTTTCTTGAATGATAGCTTCTATTGTAATAATCTTTTCTAAAAACCATCACTGCTCTGCAATGATTGCATCCATGACCAAACAAAACAAAAATTACTTTATTAGTTACAAAAGAAAATGTACATATACTTCTGGTAAAAAAAGAAAAATAAAGACAGCTTTGAAAAATGTGAACCTCAATTTCTTATAGATCATTCCTCACATCTCATCTTTTATATACTTTTACAGTTTAAATCACTCCATTCTTCTCTGTTGTTCTAAGAAACAATTATGAAAATGGTCTAAAACAGAAAGTAAACATATCTTTTCACAATTGGTTCCTTTCGAGAAATAATAGATGCTTACTTCAATCTGTGCAGTATGGTTGGCATAATACTTTAAGGCTTCATCTCCGTCATCTGGATCTGATCCTGGTTTAAGCATCTGCTGTAATAATTTGTTGTGGCGGGCCAACTAGAGGGAAAAAAAGAAAAAAGAAAAAAAAAAAAAGGTTTAGATCTTTTTTCTCCTTTCCTGGAGATAAACTTTGAAATTACTTTGTCGAGTGGTATACATAGCTTCAAGTTCTGGGGTTAACGGCAATTAATTACATTTCAGGAATGCATGTCTATTTGAAAGACATAAATAATGAAATCACACGCATCAGCTATTATTACATCGATATTAGATTTTTTATTTAGAAATATACATGTTCTTAGCATGAGAAAACTGTGTCTTGTCCAGAGGAGATGCTCAATTAATATTTGTTGATTAAATTTATATCTTTTGTAAAGCTATAATTATGCCAAGAAGAAAAACCTAGTGATATATTAGTGCTACTCCCTATAATAAATTTAAACTACGTGCACATATAAAACAACTTGATCAACAGTGGGATAGTCCAGTGGGTATGGTACCAAAATAAATGTCAGTTTCCTATATATACATAAGTAGGTATCTATATTTCAGAAGAGTTTCTTTTATGACATCTAATCAAAGCTCTACATTAGCAGTTTGTACTAAAGTCCTAGGCTTCTGCATATTCATATGTCAAAATTGGGACTTTATGCATACATATCTCAGTTTTATGGTAATTGAAACTGGTCATTTAAAAAACAAAATCTCACCATAAATTATAAACCACTATTGGTAGAAGTAATTCCTTTCTCTCTCATTTGAATGCTTGTGGCATTTGCTGGCTAGTTCTCTCACTTTTTAGATAACTAATACATATTGCCTTCACTATCTTAAACAATTCCTGAAAATCTGTAATGTGTTTAACCTTTCAGATATTTTATTTATGCCTCACATTCCCCAAAGGCTTCTAGTATCAAATAATTTCTGTATAATTCTTTTATTCCTAGCACAGTTCTACCTCTTACTCTGCGCTAAGCACTATCCTAAACACTTACGTACATGACCTCATTTAATCCTACTAAGAAATCTTGAAGATGGGGAAACTGAGGCATAGAGCATTTAAGAAACTTATCTGTAATAATATAGCTAGAAAATGATAGAACCAGTATTGAACTCCAGCAGTTTCCTTCCAGAGTCAGTATTCTTACCAACATTACAGAGCAATTAATAAGTCTTTGTATTATTCATGGGAGGTTAATTCAAATTGTCATTATAAAAAAGAGATAAATTTTAAACAATAATCCAGAACCTATAAAACCAAATAAACATCATCCTTATCAGTGATAATTTGGTAAGTTAAAAATTCATTCAATTGATGCTGTTTCAGAGCAAATCATTTTTGAAACATATTTTTTTCCAGTTTTTTTTATTCTTTTTTTATTTTTTTGCTCCATGCTGCCAAGAACATTTATTTATTTATTTATCTATTTATTTTTATTTTTTATAGTAAAATTGGTTAATGAAATCCAGTAAGTTTCAGCTGTACACTTTAACAATAAGGCATATATATTTACACTGTGTGTTCACCTCCCATAATTAGATTTCTTTCTATCACCAAATATTTGACCCCCCTTACCCCATGTACCTCTCCTCTCCCTCCTCCCCCCTACACTCTGATAACCACTAATCTATTGTCCATGTCCATGAATCTCTGTTTGTCCTGTTCATTTGTTGCTTTTAGGTTTATATCCCATATATAAGTGATATCATGTGGTTTTCAACTTTTTCTGTCTGGCTTATTTCTCTTAGCATGATTATCTCGAGGTCCATCAATGTTGTAGCAAATGGCAGTATTTCATCTCTTCTTATGGCTGTATATATGTACCACAGCTTCTTTAGCTAATCATCTATTGTAGGACACTTTGGTTACTTCCATGTCTTGGCCACTATAAATAATGCTGCTATGAACATAGGTCTACAAATATCTTTTTGGATATGGGTTTTCAAATCTTTGGGGTAAATATACAGTAGAGGGATTGCTGGATCATATAGTAGATAAGTTCTTAGTTTTTTGAGGAACCTCCATACTGTTTTCCATAGTGGCTGTACCAATTTGCAGTCCCATCAGCAGTGTATGAGGGTTCCTTTTTCTCTGCATCCTCTCCAACAGTTGTTATTACTTGTTCTGTTGATTACAGCTATTCTAACAGGTGTGAGATGGTATCTCATTGTGGTTTTGATTTGCATTTCACTAATAGCTAGCGAAGTTGAGCATTTTTTATATATTTGTTGGCCATTTGTACGTCCTCTAGGGAGAATTATCTGTTCAGGTCCTCTGTCTATTTTTTGATTGGATCGTTTGGTTTTTTGTTGTTATTGGGTTGTATGAATTCTTTGTATATGTTGGATATTAGGCCCTTATCAGAGGCATTGCTTGCAAATATATTTTCCCATTTGGATGGTTGTCTCTTTACCTTGTTGACGGTTCCTTTTGCTGAGCAGAAGATTTTTAGTTTGATGTAGTCTCGTTCATTTATTTTTACTTTTATTTCCCTTGCCTTTGAAGTCAAATTCAGAAACTAACATTTTAGAATTGACTTTCAGGAATATTTATAAATTACTCAAAAAACCATTTCCTGTTTTTATTTACATTTTATTTTTAACTAAATATGAATTATACAGGTTTTTATTATAAACTGTAGTCATGAAATTTGTTGTGACTTGTAGATGTTTCTAAAACTCTGAATGTGTTTCAAAATAAAATTACTGTAGTCATTTAGAAAAATTTGCATATGTTTTAAGAAGTGCTGGTTGTTGAAGGTAAAACTGGTATGATTTGTTTACATATTGGATCTGGGGCATGAAAGAAAGAGTTAGGGATGACTCCAAAATTATTAACTTAAGCAACTGAAAGTTTAGAAATGCCATTGACTAAGGAGAATGCAAGAGAAACATATTAAGTGAGAGAAAAACAGGACTCTGGTTTTGGACACATGAAGCATTAGACATCATCCAAAAGGGGATAACCAGCATGCTGCTGGATATGTTTGTCAGGAGTTCTGGGCAGAGGCTGAGGCTGGAACTATACAATTAGGGGTCATCAGTATATGGCTGATATTTAAAATCATGAGCCTTAATGAGAGCACCTAAAAGTGAGATTAGATAAAAGAGAACCAAAGAACTCCAATATGGGTTAGGAAGATAAAAGGCATCATCAAAGAAGACTGAGAAAGTTGGGCCAGCATGGTAGGAACGAAACCAGTGAAATCAGGTGTCCTGGCAACCAAAGAAAGAAAGAACCTCAAGATGGAGGGAGTGATCACCTGCATCAGATGTTGCCGACAGTCAAGTCATATGAGGACTGTGGTGGTAGTGGTCATTGTTTTAGCAGCTTGGAACTCACTGGAAACCTTGACAGACAGTTGTTTCAGGGGGTGATGAACACTAAAGCCTAATGTAGTGAGTTTAAATAAAAATGTGAGGAGAGGAGGTGTAAACAATGAGAACAGGCAACTCTTGAAATGTATTACTATAAGGGAAAGCTAAATAATAGGGTAGTAGCTAGAGAAATGGATAAGGTGAAAGGGAGGGTTTTTTTGAAGATGGGTATTATAACATCATGTTTGTTTGATTTTGAAAGAGATGAAATGTTTGCTAGAGCAACATCTTGACTGGGTGATGTTTCTAGGGTTTGTCTTAGAAACAAATTCACCCAGTGAGGGCCAGTAAACATGTTTGTGAGGCTAGTGAATGAGGCAGCAAGCATGTTTGTGTGTTCTTCTCCATCTAGGTTCAGCTGTCTGGTTCCAGGCATGGAGTAGTTGTAATTAATGAGATTTGTGGTTTTGCAAAGTGAGGTCAACAAAACACACGCAAAGAGATACGTGGAAATTAAGTGTCTGTGCAGGGAATTTAAATGTGACTATGGAATCTAGGCTGAATAAGGAAGGGAATGAAGCCAGGAAGGACAATGAAAAAGGCGGTAGAATCAATGGATTATAGCTTATAACATTGTAAAAAAAAAAAAAAATGTGTTGGGAGTTGAGGTGCTAGGCGAAGTGGAAGAAGCGCTGGTTAGGAAGGGTTAGTTAGAGTGAGATACTTGAACTGGAGCTTACTGACAAAGTGTAGGGAACAGTGATTGATTAATAATGATCAGGTTTTAGGGGTGTCCATATGTCTACCACCTAATTGCTTCTCACACTTCCACCATCAACCTGTAGCAGTAGACTTTTAACTGGTCTCCCACCTCTATCCTTGTCCTCTAGCACCTAGCCTTAGCACAGGAGCTAGAGGTATCTTTTTGATCAGATCATGCCTCTTTTGCTCAAAACCCTCTGAGGGCTGCCATCTCACTGAGAGGTAGAGCCAAGTCTTCACCACAGCCTATAAGGGCTATAGAATCTGGCCCGGCTACCTTTCTGAACTCCTCTCCTAGTACCCTCCCCACAGTCCCAGCCACATTGGGCTCCAGACTGTTCTTCAACCCGAGAAGCATGTTTCCACCTCAGGACTTCTGCAGTTGCTGTTCCCTTTGCCTAGATTCTCTTCCTCTAGATACCTGCGTGGCGTGCTTCTTCACCTACTTCAGGTCTCCTTTCAAATATTGTATTACCAATAACCATGCTCTAAAAGATCAACTCACCCACCTCCTCTACCACAACTCACACCATTTCTTGCTCTATTTTTCCCTTAACACAGTATAATCTGACATACCATGTTTTATAATTGATCTCTTTATTATCTTCCCCCAATAAGAAAGTAAGCTTATTTCTTAGAGGACATTTTCATCTGTTTTGTTCACTACTATATTTCCAATGCTTAGAACAGTGCCTGGCACATAGTAGATACGCAATACATATTCGCTTACTAAATTGAATGTAAATATTGGAACTCTTAAATCTTAAAGAATAGCTTTCCGGGGTGAGATATTAATTTGAATAATTTCTTATAAATTTATTTATTAAAAAGCTTTGACTTTTTAAAGTCACTTTATAGTGTTAAAATTTACTATAATTATTTTTTAAAACAAAAAATGTTATTTTATGTGACATAATTAATAATGCAGATCTATAAAATAATTTTAATCAAGTATATCCTGCTTAACAGAAACATTTCAGGTCTTTTCTCTTTCTAGTAGGCTTAGTGAGATGATTCTACATTTGTCTAGTCTTACTGCAGAGAAGCAGCATTCTAAAAGGCACTTTAAAAAATGCCTAGCATTCCCTTCATGTGTCTGAACATTTAAAACAGTATTTTCATTCATGATTATATAAATAACTTATACATATCTTGAAAATTTTGAAATATATAATAATAAAACCAAATAGAAATAATTTCACCATTTTTTTCCTATCCGGATGTCTATTATATTCTTTGTAACTAAGAACCTTTCTTTACTAAGTGACTTAGTTTGCTTTTCTTTGTTCTGTGTTCAGATAGTGCCCTGTACATATCTAGATAGTAACAGTTCTCATATTTTATCTTAGTAACTATTCTTTCTCTCCATTGGACTGTGACATCCTCAAGGAAAAGGGCCTGGTCTTACCTCTGCATTCTCAAAGCCAAAACAGAACTGAGCACATCAAACAGATCAATAAACTTGCTGAATCGATGAAGAAATGGGTTAATTCATGACATTCTTTATGCATTTGGGTGGGAAAGAACTCTTAAATCTCAGTGAATTACCTGTTAATTCCTTGATAAAAAAGAATCTCATTAAACATTAGATGATGGTAGAATGCCAGCGTTTGCAGATATAAAATAGTTTTTCCTTGTTTCATAGTATCTCATGTACTTATATCCCTTCTGCTAGACTGTAAGTTATTTGGAGAGGGAGAGACTGGGTACTCAATAAATGTTGAATTAAACCCTATATGAAGCAAAGATAGCATCCCCATCATATAGACAAGATACAAAAGGAGAAAAGAATATCTCAGTGATTCTGAAATGTATGAAAATAACTGGTATCAATATAGCGCTCTCTTGGCCCAAATTTACACTTTAATAAAAGCAAAGTATAAATTATCAGAGATCAATTAACATATGTTCAATAGTTTTTAAAATATTTAGCCCCCATATAAGTAATTGTATTAAAAATACTATGTAAATGGCCACACTACCGACCAAACACATCTGTTTTTTCTTAGTGATGAGCTCTGTAGACAATTTTTGTCTACTATTCCCTGTCACGTACCCTTTTCTATGACATAAGTAAAGGCAAACAACCCCAGAATCTAAAGGAGCAATAGAATAATTTATTATTAAGTGCTTTGGAAACCACTGGTGAAAACACTTGGTAAGTTTCTGGACAAGTACAGCACATCTGTGGAGAGCCGTCACAGTAAGAAATCTAATTTAAATTCTAATTACAAACTGAAAGACATCTAATAAAGATATTCAAGGACAGACATCTTGTGATATCCAATTTTATCTGACAGAGACCCTCATAACAGTACTTGAAATTAGCTGATGTCACTACATAACATGGTCTGGAAGACCAACCAACATCCTATATTAGCAATAGTGAGTCTGAACATGAGCAGCAGCACTGAATGCTAAAAGGCAATAATGTTGCAAGCAGGAACTCTCTGGGTCATACAAATATTTGTAATCCACAACAATCATTATTAGGCAAAAGAGTAGCAATTGTTTTATATAGTGTGTGGACATGGAGTTTACATTTGTCATAATTAACAACTGGCGTGAAAATAATTTTACCTATAAATAACTTTTCTTAGTTCATTAATACAAACAGAAAAACTAACCCTGACATAATTTATCATCTATCATAATATTAAAGTTTAAAAAAAAACAAAATGCAATGTAATACATGGGCAGATATATGCATATATATTAGGAAGGAGGGGATTAAAAACATTGGTGGATAATTAACCTTATCAAAGAATAAAGACATATCACTCACAGAGAAAGGCTGTCAAGAAAGGCTAGGAATTCTTTAATTATGTGTTAAAAAGGAAAAAGGAAAACCATGTACTTGCTGATTAATCATACCATATTTGTAATTCAAATATAGATGCAGTACTAAATAGGAATAAAAATACGTATGTATACATAAAAGGCATACATATTTGTCAGTACAAACCTTATACATAAGCACATATAAGCTACAGCAGGGTCTTTGACTAATATCATGAAGTTTTTTAAAACCAAGTCTGAGTAATAAAAATGACAGACTTAAACTTTTCACTTTTAGTAACATTCCTTAGTAAACTGTTTCACATTTCTCTTCTTATCATTAGGATTTTAACATTCTTTTTCATTTTGGTCCAAGTAAGAATGGAGTAAAAAAATCAAGCAACTGTACTTGAATAATATTCAACAATAATTATTCTTTGGCACCTTTCAGCTGTGAATTTGTTCGTGTGAGTTCTGCTTTTATTAATTGGTAAAAACTGACATGGATACTACCTTTCCAAAGATCACAAAATAAGCTGGAGCCTGAAGGCAGAATAATTGTCTTATACATTTAGGTTAATAATTATACAGTGCTTTTATACCAAACACTATTCCCCTTTGAAGCAGAGAGAAATCTGCAGAAAAGTATATAAACAAAGGTTTTACCTATTCTAACATGCTTAAAGTACATAAGCTCTGCATTTTCAAAACATCTATTTTTCTCTGATTTTGTGATCCTATGTGCAATGCACAAAACTATGTGAGATTATAGAGATAAGACTTACTTTCTTCTTTTAAACAACCTACTTTCTAGTTGGAGGAATTAAAACAACTATAGAAACATGACTAATATGAGGAAAAATAAAAGCAGAAATACAAGAACTCATATTTGGTTGGTGGCTTTAGGAAAGGAATCATGCAAGAAATGAATCTGATAAAGGTTTTAAAGAATGGATAAAATGCCCACGGGTAGGAAAAGAGAAGGAGAGGATGGCATGAGGAAGCCATTCTGCCTAGAGAGGGATCTGCATAAACAAAGACATGGAGAATGGAGATTGGAAGACAGAACAAGAACTTGGACCCGTACTAAATGTTAACGTGAGGCGTCTGAATCAAGAACACTGTTGTGAGTTGAACGGTGTCCAGCAAAAAGATACGTTCGAACCCTGTTAATGTGACTTTATTTGGAAATAGGGTTGTTGCAGATATAATGAAGTTAACATAAGGTTATATTGGATTAGGGGGGGCTCTAATCCAATGACTTGTGTCCTTAAAGAAGGAAATTTGGACACACACACACACCAAAGAAGAATAACATTTAATGACAGGAGAGATAGGAGTGATGCTAGCCCAGGAATACCATAAATTGCTGGCGACCACCAGAAGCTGAGGCAGGAAAGGATCCTACTGTAGAATTTGCAGAGAGCATGACCATGCTGACATTGAGATTTAGGACTTCTAGCCCCCAGAACTGTGAGAAAATAAATGCCTGCTATTTCAAGCTATCAAGTTTGTGGTAATATGTTACCACAAGCTCTAGGAAGTTGTTTTTGTCTGTTTGGGCTGCTGTAACAAAAAAAAAAAAACCCCACAGACTGGGGAGCTTATAAATCACAGACATTTATTTCTCACAGTTCTAGAGGCTGGGAAGTCCAAGATCAAGGCACCAGCAGATTTGGTGTCTGAGGAAGACTCTTTCCTAAAGGACAAATGTCATCTCACTATAACCCCACTGGTGGAAGGAGCAAGAGATCTCTATCCTGCCTCTTTCATATGAGTACTAACCCCATTCATAAGAGCTCCATCATCACAACCTAATCACATCCCAAAAGCCCCATTCCAAACACCATCACATTGGGCATTAGGATTCAATATATGTATTTAGGGAAGCCACAAACATTCAATCTATAGAAGCTAACACAAATACAAACCATAAGGGAATTTTTCTCTTAATTATGGCAAGATAAACTGAGATCTTCTTACTCATTCTTTTCCTTTCTAATAGAAAAAGAATCTGAGGATTAAAGAGAATCCATTTGGGAATGGTGTCATCTGTCCAGAGCTACTCTCAGTACTGTGAGGTCCTTTATAAAGAAAATAGCCCGAAGAAGAAATAACTGTTCCTCTAGAATACTGATGCCAGAATTATTATTCTGTTTAGTAGTAGGGTCAAAGTCATGTTAAGAAGAAGAAAAGGCTTTTTCACATGAGACAGTTCATTTGTGTGGTCTCAGCAAGAAATTATTCACTGTAGCAGAGATGTTTGCACTTAGACACATTAGAAGAAAATCAGCTTCAGGCATTCCGAGCAGAGAGGAGCACATCCTTTTCATTTCAGTCAGTAGAATCAAGGCTTCAGGAAACCCCCATCGATATCCAGCTTAAGTTTGAGGTTAACTAGTGAAGAGCTAGTTTCTCATAGTGGAAATGGTGGCATTTCCCAAAAGAGAGAAGTAAGAACATTAGCAAGCTGTGGGGAGGGGTAAAGTGAGGGGAGAGGAAATGGGCTATGTAAAGTAGATGAAGGTACTGATTCTCCACCAAACAGTGTAATGGAATCGATTAGTTGGAAAAAGTAACAAATCTCATTTTTTTCTGAAACAGTTAATTCTTGTTCTTTTTTCTTTCCCAGGCTTCTTGTTCCCTAGCCAAATACAGTTTGTCCATATTATCTTGAGCAGAAATTAGATTGAAACTGGATGGAAAAAGAAAGAAAAGATGTTCGTTTTTCTGGATTTCCAAAACAGGCTCTTGAGAATCCAAAGAGAAAGCCCCAAAGAAAGCGAGGCCAAATGGAAAGCTAGCAATGAGTAGGAAAGAGAATAGAGGGTGTTCATTCTGAGAGATATCATTTGGCAAACCTGAGAAAGAGAACACACAAACTCCTGAGCACCTTGTGAGGCAGCTGTGGAGGTTTCGTGGACCACCGTACCACAGGACCACAGATCCCAAGGAAAGCATGAGATCTCAAGACTGTTTTCTCTCATCCTCGCCACATACACACAATCTAAGGGAAGTAAGGAGCTGATCCCTTCCCCACTCCCCACCCTTTAAGACTGAAAGAGGGACCCTGGAATACCAGCATTACCCTTCTCTATAGTATCTTTATCCAAGGAGTTTAAAAAACATAGGTTTTATTTATCTTAGATCTACAATAAATTGTTTACGATTCTTAGCAATTATTTCCATTACAATGGTGGCCAAACTAAGATAAAGACATGCGCTAAATGACAAGAAACACGTCAATTTTTTTAAAGCTAATTTTTAGATGATTTAGACTCCTATTCATTAGGATCTGTCTGAAATTATGGTAAAATCAATAAAAGACCTTTAGATTGTAATAAATGTTTGCTAGCTCAACTTTGAAGAAGAGCAAAGTAGATGAAAAAGAAACCACAGTAAATGGTAAGATATATTTTTAAGTTAGTATGTTATCTTTGTACTACGGTTTAGATAGAAAGCATAAAGAGTTGTGATGAAGAATCTAGTTTTCCTATTGACTGCTAATATTCATCAAAATATGAAGGTTCTCAAAATTTGGTCCCTTTTCCAGCTACATCAGCATCACCTGAAAACATGTTAGAAATGCAAATTATCAAGTTCATTTTGGATCTTCAGAATTAGAAACTCTGGATGTGGGTCCCAGCAATGCATTGTACTCCCTCCAGGGGATTGCAGTGCTGCCACCATTTGAGAACCATTGTCCTAATAGATTTTATCATCAGGACTCATTTAGATTCTTAACAGGAAATCCACTTTTTAAAAACATCTCAAACATAAAAAAGCAACTGTTTTTAGAGGAGTTTTTCCTTTAAAGACCTTTAAGAAAAATGTAAACATTTAGACACTCTTAATAACAGTAAATAATTTACTTGAATAAATTTTTCCAAAAAAATTGTAATTGGGATCAGACATCTAAAAATATTCCATTTGATTTTTAAAAACTGGTCATTAATCACTCATAGCTTCCAATTTGAGCTGACTTCGCTCTTTTAAAAAGACTTCAGTACTAAAATCTCATTCCAGTAAAAAAACATCTATGAAGATGTTTATATAATTATATAATAAATATATTTAGTTTACAAAATTAATTCGTAAGTTTATTTCATAAAAAGAATAGATGAATAAAACTGCCTTCAAAGCTTTTCCTTTACAATTATTAAAGTCAAATTTATCCTTTAGTTCTGTTTTTTTCCAACTAAAAAGGTCATACTTTCTCATATTTCAATATTTCAGAAGCTGTATTTTATCAAGAATTTATAATTTTAAGGGAAAATATCTGTCATTTTATATTTTTTCATGCAAAATTCAATGAAGTCTAATGCTTAACTGCTTCTGATATCAATGTAATAATATACATCAATATTTCTGAATGACTAAAAACTACATGAAAATAAATTGTATGTTAAGTAGGTCATCTTATCTGAAATCAGTATTTCACAAAAACATTCTAAATTAATCATTGTTACAATGTTCTATTCCAAGCAAATAAAATATTTCAGGGTGAGAAGCAAGAAAATAAACTAATTCTACATGTTTAATGGGGTTATCCAAAATATAGGGAAACATTAGTAAGAAACAGAAGGTAGCAACTGATCTTTAGGAAAGCCCAAAATGGTGTACACTTGGAGTGTTTGCTTTTGTTTTGTAGAATTGATGAAGGATAGACATTTTTTCAGACCCCATTTCTTTCTGATGTAACTAAAGACAACTGAAATTTCTGGGTCTCACTATTCCCAGAAAGGAAGGTACTTCTTCAGACCTAGAGATGAGAGGATACTACTACTTCGGTAGCTTCTTCAAGTATCTAGACATGAATTTTCTGGATATCTATCATCATGTCCCCTCCTTAGTGATTTTTAAATGTGGTTTGGGAAACACTAGTAGAATAAAAGGATCCTTCTCCATAATAATTAAAATAATTATATGAGTGTGCATTATTATTTATTTGATTTTAATGTATATCCCTTACCTAAATATAAGTCCTAGGAAGAAAGAAATTTTGTTTTGTTCACTGTTGTGCCTCATGCAGCTAGAACAGTGTCCAGAAGAGAACAGCTCCTTACTAAATATTTATTAAGCAGATGGATGGATGAATGGCACAGAGTGCTTTTGTCTGTTCAGTTTTTAATGGTAAATGTGTTTAAGTTTCCAAAGAAGACTAATTCTTAGAAAACATTGAATTACTATATATAAGTTTGAAAGATGTTTTAATTTCTATTCCTGGAATAAAGTAATCAGTCATTTACTTACAACATAAAGAAATTAGGAATTATAGCATTGCTTATCTCTTCAAAAGCATTCTGATTCCTTCACTATTTCTAGCGATGTTTTTTTCTCAAGGCAAGCACTACAAGATGAAGAAAGCCATCTTTACAAGAGCTTTGACCATATTAAAATAGGTCTTGAGGTTGACTGGGGAAACTTTAGAGTCCTTGTTCTCAAAGTATTTGTTGGAGTGAGCGGGCTTATCCACACCAAGGGACTATCTCTGGTCCTGCTGCTGACCTGTCATGGGAACATGTTCAACAAATCACTTGATCTTTTTATGTCTAATTTACCTAGCTGTGAAATAACAATAATACCTATGAGACTACATAAAAAAGAATGACTAGAGAATCTGTGCTCCCAAAGCTCCTTAAGTTTCTGAGCCAACCAGGCTTACTGAAGAACACATTCTGATTGTTATGTTATCCTCTGAGATACACCTCTTCTAAGAATGAGTCAATTGCTGTTCTGTTGTTCAGTCTTGACAAAGCCACCTAAGGCGGGTTAATTAAAGGCTTGGAATTATATTGAGTTCCACAACAGTTCTCGTACTGCTGGTGTGCTCAGGGATACAATCTGAAGTGTACAAATTAGCCACATGTAAAAATCGGGGGTGGAATATGGGTAATTGAAAAGAAGCACTATGAGATAATTTTCAGGAACTTTAAGCTCAATTGCTTGAAAGCATTTCAAACTCAGGTTTCTGCAGCTTTCTGTTTCTGAGTTACATCAGACTGAGAGATATCATGCTAGTGTTGTCTCTAGGTTTAACTGTCTCAAAAGCTGCTTTAAAAAAGGCCAGCTTTTTTTAGAGTGGTTCTGAAAAGTGAGAGAATTATTGCTCAAGTGAAGTTCTGAATTTCAAAGGCAAATCTAATAAAGGAGGAAATGAGGTGGCAAGGTGAATTTCAACTCTAAGTAAGGATTCAGATGAGTTGAATCAAACTGAAAAGAGACAAAGAATTTCAAACATGTACTTTGTTACTTGTTCAATTGGTAACATCCAACACCCTTTTAAATGTCAACACCCTTTTAAATGTTATCGAGTCATTCAGAAGTTAAATTACCCAGGTTGCAAATAAAAAAACAAAGGGAGGGCATGCAAAGAAGAGAGAGGGAGAAAAATAATGACGAGTCATTTAGAAAAATTTATTCTCCTTTAAAAAAAAATATATATTGCTGACTGGTAGAGAAGACATTTAAACACACAAGTATTAAATTAAATACAAACATATGAGTACTATAGACAAAGTTATTGCCTGCATTATAATCTTCTTTGATATTGTATGATGAATTATCCATAAAGAAAACAATATTGGCAGATCCATAAAGAATGTTAAAATAACATAAAGTCCCACTTATCCCAATCCAAAACAAACAAAAATTCCCCTTATAACTTAAGCAATCAATAGAAAACGATTAGTGTATTTCCTGTGTATTCACTTTAAAATACTTAATAATAAAACTCTCCTCTTGTTGTGTGCCCAGTAATTCTCTAGGCATTGGAGTTATAATAGTGAACACAACATCCAAACCTCCTGTCCTTACGGAGTTGACTTTCTGGTGGTAAGAGAGAAATAAACAAACAAATATATGGTCTACCAAAATACGAAAGTGCTAAGAAGAAAGTAAAGCAGAAGATGGGAGTGATGATCGTTGTGGGGATGGAGGCTGCCATTTGAAATCAAATGGTCAGAGACCATTTTAACAGAAATTGAAAAAGCAGAAGAAAGTTCAAAAACACAAAGCAGAATGATGTTTCTTGGCTTAAAAGCAGAGCCATGAGACCAGGGTGGCTTGAGCAGGTAAGGAGGAAGGAGGCCAGAGAGGTGGGTAAAGGCGGCAGAGGAACCAGGTCACATTGGGAGGCTTTTGAAGCCAGTGTCAAGCAAGATTTGACTTTTGCTCAGAAACTCGAAGTATTAGAAGGTTTTGGGCACAGAGGTGACATAATCTGTATTATGTTTTTGAGGGTTCAGAGCAGCTGCTGGGGTAGAGAAGACATTATGGAATGCACAGGTGAATGAAATTGGGGAGAACAGTTAGACGCCTATTGCAATAATCCAGATGTGAGTTGATGGTGGTTTTGGACCAAGTAGTAGTGAATGATGTGGGTGATAGATTCTGGAACATTTTGTGCCAGAAGAGGGATGATGACAGAGATGGCCAGAGAGTAGAATTGTACAGTGATTAGCATCACAGGCTCTGGACAGACCTAGGCTCAAATTCCTTCTATCCTACTTGTTAACAGAGCAACCATGAGCAAAGAATGTAACTTCATTAAAATTCTACCTTTGTCTTCTACAAAATGAGGTTAATAACAGTACTTTATTAATATTTATCTCAGAGAGATTATGATGATTAAATGAGGCACAGCATCTGAGACAAAGTAAGTACTTGATAAGTATGAGCCAAAATGTTAGGAAAAAAAAGTAATCAGGAAAAAGTCTCCTAAGCCGTTAGTGAGTATATACACTCTGTTCTATTGGAAGCTATGGAAATGTTTAGTGAGGAGACAGATACAACCAGTGGGCATATTAGAATAATTCTCCTGACCTCCCTGTGGAAAGGGGATTAAAAAGGACCTTGCATAGAGGCAAAGAGACAGGAAGCTGCTGAAGTTGTCCAGGCAAGACATGATGATAGCAGTAAGAGTGAGAAGACTGAGCAGACCCAAGAGACCTTCAGAAGAAGTAGAACTGATGGGGCATGCTGTCTGTGTGGGGGAGGTGGGGAGGCTCAAGATGAATGCCAGCTTTCTAGCTTGATAACGGGTTAGAAAATGATGCCACCAACTAAGAAAGAGAGCTCAGAGTAATTCTAGGAAGAGGCATGTGATCATCTCAAGACTAAGTTTCCGTGCCACGGTAAACTGGACTGAAACACACCGGACCCTCAGGAGAAACTGGGAAGGATCTGGCTGCCTGTCACCACCTATATCTAAAGCATTGAACTTTTCCTGATATTGTGTGTTTACTTTGTTACTTTGAAAAACTCCCTTAGTTTGTGTCAATGTTGAACACATGGGAGTGATGAACTTAAAAACAAGTAAAATATGAGGTACTTCAAGAATCAGTGATATAGTTAATAAAATAAATGGGCGAGAGGTGGGGGAAATTTCAAGAAAAACTTGCCCGAAGAAATTGTTCTCTGTTAAAACCATACAGACATATGTTCACTTATTCCTTTTGGGACTCATTTGTGGGCCCTCTTGCAGCATCCATTTAGGATCTGAACACCAAAGCTGTCTGAATTTGAGCCCTACCCTACCCTAACGAGCTAAAGGAAAGTTGTGCCTTTCCTTCCTGCTTCTGTCTCAGCCATCTGAGCATGAAGGCTTTGCTACAGCTCCCAAACCCACTGACATTTAATTAGCACCGTTGCTGTGATCCCACAGCATGCCATATCAGCTGAGAACCATAAAGCACCATGCAGAGTGGGTACAGGCTAAAACAAATCTCCTGTCTGGCGGATAAAGATCTGATTTTGCAAACGGGAAGCTGTGAGTATTTCCTATTAGCCCTTTACTGGTCCTGCCTTTTAGTAACGCTGCTGTGCTAAGAGGAAAGAAAATATAAATATGAGGAGCCTTAAGAAATTTTGGAGGATGGACATTTTAAACAACAACAATAACAACACACACACTACTTCTTCTGGAGACAAACTACAGTATATTGAGGGTATAAAAAGTTGCTCAGAGTGACAATAAGACAATTCGAGTTGTAATGCCCCCAGCGTTTATCTTACTCTTCCTACCCTCTAGGTTTTAGAACTGATATTTCACTTTCATTCTGCTTAAGATCAAGATCAAAAGAGAGAAATTTGGTTGAGCTGCTTTAAATCATTGCTTCTCTTAATCTAATGAGCGATTTGAAGTGTGTCTATTGTACAGGTAGTACTCACACAGCCTCCTCCACTCACTGTGGTCTGGCTTGGCCCCCACCACTCAACACGGATTGCTTTTGGTAAGATGCTTGTGACCTGCTAAAAGCCAAATCCTGGGGTAAGGTTTACTGAGTTCTTTGGAACCACTGATCCTATTCTTTGTCGTGAGTCTCTCTCCTAGCTTGCTTTAATGTCCTATCCCCTCAGACCTTCTATTCTCAACCCACTTCTATAGATTTTTCTTCCTCCTCTTTTTCGTTAAATTTTGGTATTACTCAGGCTTCCATTCTTGATCTTCTATTCCTCTCATTCCAATTCTTTTCCTGGGAGATCTCATCTCCACCTACCATTCCAAATAGCATCTACATACTAACGTCTGTACATTGATGTTAGAAGCCTGGTTCTCCTTCCTGAGAACATGTCCATACAATCAACTGCATTTTGTACTTCACCAACCCAGTGTCTCATAAGTTCTTCAGATACCAAAGGTCTAGAACCAAGTTTCCTCTCTCCTCATTCCACCTCCAAGGCTTCTCTATCTCCAATCTTGTGAAATGCACCATCATCTACCCACCACCAACTCTATACCTGGGAGTTACCTGAGACTCTCACATCATCCTCACTCTCCTTATGCCATTCCCAGTCATTAAATCAGCTGGAGATCAAATGGTGCTGGGACTTTAGAAAAGGACAGTGGTGATGGCTTCTCATTGCTCCTGGATAAAGGACAGAACCCTTAGCAAGATCTACATACTCTCCTGATCTCTCTCCTCAGGCTTCTCTCTGACCCTCTCCCTCTATGTGCCCCAGCATTCTGGCCCTCTCTTCTTGTTTAGTTATTAGGGACTTTACATATAAAGCAGTAAGAGGCTCCAGATTCTCACACGGCCTTATGGGGCCAAGGAATACATGCCCAGGAAGAAGAGAGTTATGGTTTCTAATAATTAGTTTTGGTGTGAGCTATTTCTTAAAAGACATTCTCCTGTTGATAGAGATTAATTCCTTTAATTTCTGAGAAGTGGGGGTTAACAGAAATGAAAATTAGGTGATAATCAGATTAGCTTGATAATCAGATTAGCTTGATAGCTGGAAGGCAGAAAGCACAAAGGAGAAGGAAGGCAATGAAAAGAGCAGAGGCTAGATATGAGTCAGGTGATCAGGCTCTCAGACAATTAGGGAAGGAAGTTGAGGAGGGTACAAGTCTGAAGTAGCTTTTTTGAAACTGTGGCCTGCGGACAACTTGTATAAAAATATCCAGAATGGTTAAAAGCAATTGGGGGATCTACCCCAGACCTAGTCGATTAAAGTCTCTGGGGATAAGGTCCAGGAATTTGAAGCACAACACAATCTGAGAAACGCTTGTGACCCTAACTATAATACATAGTGTTTCCCAAGTTGTGTATAAGATGTGAACAGAAAACAACATTCCCTCCAGCTAAGTTTCTTTAGTTTGCCCTCTGACCTAGACTCTCAATCTATCTCATCCAGCTAGTTCAGCCTTGATGTCCCCCTCTTCCTTTATTCTATTTGATTCATTCACACTCTTGTTTTATATCTGATTCATTCATACTCTCAACCTAATAAATGAACATATACCTGCCCTGTCAATTTGTTAGTCAATTCTCATTTATGATCAGGTTTCTCCTTGATTTTAGAATACTAAAATCAAAGAATCACAGCAATGGAAAGAATCTCTATTATGTTCTCTGTTATCCAGCCAGAAACTCGAAATGTATCTCTCTGTATATGTATGTGTGTTACACATATATAAAGTGAGTCAAACATTACAAATAGAAACATGAAAAATACTTTAAAATAAATGACCTATCAATTCTTACTCATAAGGATATTTCAAATGTAGGAAACTTCTGACCATGAAGATTATAAAAATCATCTAAAGCAGAATTTAGCAAACTATGGTTTGTGGGTCAGATCTGGCCTGCCACCTGTTTTTTTTTTTTGGGGGGGGGTGTTAAGTAAAGTTTCATTTTAATAAAGTCATGCTCATTTGTTTACATACTGTATATGGTTGTTTTTGCAGTAGCATGGTAAGTTAAGCATTTGCAACACAGACAACATAATCAGAAAAGTCTAAAATACTTACATGCAGCCCTTTGCAAAAAGCTCTCAAACCCCTTATAAATAAGTAACATAAACTTGCAAATAGTTTGCAGACCTCATACACCTGACAAAATGTAGATAGATTTCTAGAAGACATCTTTTGAACCAACTGGTTTTATATTGCTAAAATTGACATTATTTCATTGATAATGTAAATCTTGACAAGGGGCTTTCCAGAACTTTCCCCTACTACACGATTTGACATAACTACTTGGTTGTGATGTAGAAGGGGGACTTTTTTGGTCTGACCAGGGATAACCATTTCTTTTTCTGAAACTTGACTTTTTAGTTCAATAGTTTATCTTCCAGCATTATTTTGTTAACAATGGTCTGTCACTTTTTGTGCTTCTGTAGGTAATTCTGAAACTCAGAATGCACCGACAGCCACAAAACACAAAGACTCACATACCTACAGGAGTCTCTCAGCTATTAAATCAGGAAAAACTATTTTTGTACACAATTTAATATTCTACTACTGTATCTGTTGACTAAATATTAGGTGGATTCCTCCATCCTGACATCCTATTCCATCTCCATGTGTCTTCAGGATAAAGTGTCAGCTATATAGTTAACTTTTCTTCACTTATGTTTGAGCTGGAAAAAAAAAGTTAATCAATAAACACAGGCAGGTACATACAAGCAAACACACACACACACACACACACACACACACACACACACACACAAACATATATCCAAAATCTTGCTTAGTGCTTTGACATAAGTCTTTTTATACTGGTTTGTGTGTTTACTAATTACATTTCCTCATGGGTTCATTTTAATTGATTTACCTTTAAATACTTGCTTAATAATGTCAGGGTATAAATTAATGCATAAAAGTATACCATAACGGAGATCTTTTTAAGACTTGTAATAATGCTTTTAAGTCGGTGGATATCTTCTAAAGCAAACTTCTGTGCCATTCGTTTTTGTTATTGTGTTTAGCATTCTACAAAATTCTTAATGTCTCATTAATTTTATGCCAACATAAACAAGACCTAAGTCTCCTAAGGAACAGTTTAGCAGAAATTTATGCTGTCACATTTCAATAAATATTTCTACTGAATTACTTTTTGGTGCCCAAAATCCTCCAGAATTTAGTAAGATGTACCCTTCCGCTGCTATCTCCCACATTTGCAACACACTGCTTTCTCCATCCCTGATATAATGTCCCCGAGCATCTAACCTCCACACACATATTATAGTGAATATTACCTCTTCCTCTGCTTATTGATTCGCTATGATGGAGATGTCTTCCTCTCTTTATGCTACTTATCTACATCTTATCAATCCATAAGATGTTAGCACCTTCACAAAGCCCTCTATGGTAACTCTAGCCAATTTTAACCTACTTTCCTTCCAGTCATCTACAGCAGTTGTTAACTGTAATCGTCACTCATTTACTCACTCACCCACTCAGTAAATCAAAAGCATACACAGTACTACATTGGGCAACACATTTGTGAATAAAATATAACTCCTGCCTGTACTAAATTTGGAGTCCAGTGGATGAGACAAATAAGTAAATGGACCACAGTAATTCAGTGATGTATGTTCTATGATCATAGTAAGCACAGTGCATTATGGGAACACACAGGAGAGAATCAACCCAGCCTTGGGTTAGAGTAAGTAAGGAGTTCAGGTTCTAGAGTAAGAGATTCTGGGTTTGTATCTAAGTTGGAAAGACTACAGGAGAATCAGGAGTTCCATTATAGATAAAGTGTGAGATGCCTAAGAGGACAATCAAATACAGATCTCAAACAAGCAGTTGGATGTACCAGTCTAGTGTTAGAACAGAGGCCCATGCTGAAGATATAAATTTGGGATTTGTCATGGCACAGCTGGTGTTTTCAATCATGTGACTGAACGAGATCATCTAGGGAATGAGTATCAATTGAGAAGGGATCCACAGGAATGAATCCTAGAACATGCTAACGAGAACACTTCCGACAGAAGCAGGAGAGAGAAAGAAGAACCTGTGAAGGAAACTGAGAAGAAGGTGCCAGTAAGGAAGCAAAGAGACTGGAAAATTGTGCTGCAGGAAAGAGAAGTCAAGAAATTATTTCAAGAAGAAGAGAGCGATCAACTATGTGAAATATTAGTGACAGGTTAAATAAGATAAGAAATGAGAAAAAAAATCACTCAATTTAGTAAAGTGGCTGTCACTGGTGACCTCACCATAAGCAGTTCTGGTGCCATTGTAAGGACAAAAGCCTGGCAAGGATGGATTTAAAAGAGGATAGAAAGAAAAGAATTGGAGATAGAAATTGCATATAATCTTTGATTAGTTTTGCTATAAAAGGGAGCAGAGTTCTTGGCCAGTGGGCTAGGGAGATTTTAGAGAAGATTTGCCTGCTTAACTGCTGAGAGATAAATAATCAAATGATGGCGTACAGAGGGAAATTGAGGTCTCTCGGTTCCTCTGACTCTCTCTATAGCTCTCTCTTTCCCTCTCTGTCTCCACCACAAACTCACTTGCTCATGTACACTCCTAACCTGAGATCTCAGAACACCCCAGATACACATATTCCATAAGACTTGCCATGCCGTGGTTGTTTTTATGTCTCCCTGTAATAAACAGTAAATTCCATAAGGGTAGAAACTATGTCTCATTTTTACATCCCATGCACTCTCAATCCATTACAAAATTGTTGTCTGTAGAATACTTGCTCCTGAAAGGAACAAATAATGTGATTGCAAGGAGAGAGGCATGCCCATAAAAATGTAAGCTCATTGAGGGGAGGGATTTTGGCCTACGTGCTCACCTCTTTCCCTACCACTGAGAATGGGGCCTGGTTATAGAGGGTGATCAGAATATACACACTGAATAAAGAATGAATTAAGAATTTAGCTGGGGAAAGTCATGGAGGTAATTCTGATGAGCCTTAACATTTATGATGTACTTCCTGTGCACCAGGCTTTGTGTATTTGCTGGATGTGTATGCAGAAATGTATATGTAGAAAATTATCAAGCTTTACAGTATGTTAAGGTTTTAAGTGAAAAATCTGTTTACCTTTTCTTACTACAGAGAATGCATGGCAACAGGATACAAGTGAGTTGGGTTTTTGTGTTGTTGTTGTTGCCATTTTAGTATCTGATAGGCATTTCTTATTACTAAATTATATTAGTGAAGAAGGTCTACTAATCTAAATGTCTATCACACCACTAATAATTAATATTATTACATAAGGGTTCTCTCAATATGAACTTCCTCTTAGAATTAAGTAGAAAGAAATTTCGTATTTCACTAATAATCAATATAAGGTTTCTTGGTGTTATATATAAATCATGTAACTTAAGTATTTCTTTTTTTTTTAACCTGGTTGCCAAAAAAAGAATAATTAATGCACAAAATAAAATCAGTTAATAAGCATGTATTTTATTACCTCAAACTGCTTTGTCATAGTAACATAGAAAAATATCTTTTTGGTTGAGGGAAAAGAGCTGATCCTGGTTTCCTTATTTCTTTTAGAAAAGAAAACTTGCAATTCTGTTAAGTTTTTAGGCAAAGTTCTTTTAGTTCCTTATGTTTCTATATAGCTATAGTCAAGACTAACAGCAGGTTTTTCATGTAGCTGGACAATTAGGATAAATCTATTTTCTGTAATTTAATAAGATAAAATAATTTCTTGATTTTAAAAACATTCATTTCAACTAAGTTCACATATTGATAAGTTTCTACATTATCAAAGTCCCTCTGTGAAGTGACCTGGCATATCTATTTCCACAATGACTATTGTATTGTTCAAGTTTATTTATATTCACTCTTGATTGTAACTCAGAAGTTTTGATTATCTATCCCCAAGGACTAAAAACAGCTCTGTGCGTTTTTTACCTGAATGTTCTACATGTTAGAAAACACTGTCCACTGTGTTGTCTTGTGCTCTTGTATAAATTCCTTTTAAACTATATGCCAGCAATAAGTTGGTCATTAATGAACAGTATAGGTGTTAATCGTATGGCCCATTATTTTCATTCTTGGTTACCAAGAAGCTCAGAGCTACCACTGACAAACAGTAAGAATATTAGCCAAGACCCTTAGCATACTCAGGGTCCTTTTCCTTCTTGTATTCTAACAGTCTGATTATCCAAATATACTTCTTATTCAACTTAAAATTCATTTTATAACTAGGTAAATATCCAGTAGCTGCTGAGTTACTCTGTTCTATTATTTAAAACACAGTCTAATCCAGTAAAAGAGCCATCATGGTCCAACTACTCTACAGTGTCCATGTAGGTTTCAGAAAGTTTGCTTTGCAAACACAGCACATGGATTCCCATCAGATTTTTGTAGATGAGAAAGTTGAAGTCAGAGAAGTTGAATGATGTATAATCAGCTAATGGAAAAAATACAGAGTGCAGGGGTGAATAATAGCTAAGCTCTCTGTATAGTTTTCTAGCCAACATATTACTGAGCTAAAAGTGCCTCTGTGAGCTGAAAAACTCAGCTGTGTTTTCTACTTTCTGCACTATGAGCAATAATAAAGATGAAGTAATTGTAAGTTAGTTAAAACCCTTCAAAGATATTAAAGATGGAAGTTATATATCCAATTACAAACCCATCCTTCTGTTTCTACAAATAAAGTAAATGAAGCAATGCTGATTACTACATATTAGCATAAGAAAATCGAAGCTGCAAAGAGTTTAAGCAGCGTTAAGTCTCTAAGGAAAACATTTTAAGTAGTCTGAATAATATATACATTTCATATGACTTCAGTACAAATTAAAATATAGTTATTTAAAGTAATGTATATGCATATCCCTTAAAACGAGCATAGCTTAGGAAATTGTAGCTCCAAGATCAAACTTTGAAGGAAAAATGGATTACTGAAAACTATCAGGACATCTAGCAAATAAAGAATCCCAGCCCTTGAAGCATGATGGCCAGTCATACCATTCTCTCTCCTGAAAGGAAAGAAAGAGATATTGGCTTTGGTTGGGGACAGGGTAACAACCCAATGATCTAAAATATGCTAGGAGATGCTATGTAGTCTCTTACATGGAAAAAATATATATAGAAACAGCCCTGTCTGATATCTCTAGTTCTCCCAATAGGCCGTCTCTGCCTGATATCTCTAGTTCTCCCAATAGGCTTGAACAACAGTTGAAGTCAGAGCAGACAGAAAAAGGAACTGAGATATGGCCAAGGCTTTCTACGTTGCTAGAATTCAGATTGATGCTCCAATAATTATATCACTCAGAAATAAATATATATCTACCAAACATGAAATGTTAAGCAGAAAAATAATTGCTTCCACTGAACTTGGCTTCATGATCTTTACACCAAACTAACAATTAGAGAGTCCAATTTCAATCCATTTCCTGGATTGCATTTTTTATTGCTCCCATTATCCATGAATTTGAAAGATCATATAAATGGCAGTAATCCAAAGATTCCTTGTTACTTGGTGTAAGATACATAGGTGCCTATTAGAGGATTTAAATATATTATACCTTAGCAATTTTTCTGCACACAATATTTTTCTTTGTGTAAAGTTTCTTTTTTTTAAATGAGGCCTCATAGGTGCCCAGATTTTGTGAATCTACTACTAATTAAGTAGCCAAGACATACATATATGAAATAAAGAGCAACTGTAAGATGATACAGAGCATAAACTAGTGTGAAAATATATATGTGGTTTGGGGTGAGGATAAGAAATATAAGAATTCAAAACCAAGAAAAGATCATTGTTGGTTGGAAGTCACCTGGGAAAGAGAGTAAGTAGGTCTCAATTTGGATCTTAGAAGAACTAAGAAAATACTAAAATGACTTTTGAGAACCAGAGATATTTTATCAGTTCATAGGAGAGGTGGCATTATGAAAAAAAAAGTAAGAAAAATGCCTAGCATGAGGGAAAATATTACATGGCCCTACCTACCTATGTAAAGTTTGCTGACATGATTGGCAAAGAGTGAGCTACAAAAATTAAAAGGAGAGTCTGCAGTTGAATATCCTTGACTGCCAAAATGCTAATATCAGTTTTGTAGGACTCTATTAATCTTACATAGTACCTATATTACATAAAAAATAGTATCAACATGCATGCACTTTTGCAAGAAATTATTCCCCCAAAGGCTTCCTGAGTATCTACTATATGCTAAGTATGTACTTGGATTAGGAACAGAAAAAAAAACATTGTGTCTGTGCACAAGGAATTTATACTCTAGTGGGAAATCCTATCATTAACTCTGATTATGATAATAATGATGTTAACAGAAAAATATCTTTATTCAGTTTTTTATTATAATACCTATAAAATACTAAAGCTTTAGAGTATAACATGTCCTAGTCATTCATCCATTCATTCATTCGTCCATGTATTTTTTATTCAGGAAATATTTTTAAATGCCTACAAACAGAGTCATCATCAAAGATGCTGACTTAATCGAAATTATTGTAATTCATTTCAGATAAGACATAAGTTGTTACCACACAAAGTCCCTACCAACATCCCCTAAAGATATTTTCTTTCTCTAAAATATCTATGGTGCATTTTTGCAGAAGTCGTTGCCTCTGCCTAGAATGTTCTCCCCAATCCCTCTATCCTTTATGATACAGTTCAAGTGTCACTTCTTCCATGAATCTTCTCCTGACTCCTAAGGGAAGCATATTTTATGTATACCTCTATTTACACAAAAGCACATTAAATTATAATGATTGATCTGTCTCCCTCGCCCCCTACACACAATTAATTGCGAGCTTCTTGATGGCATCTTTATTCATTTTTCCACCTTAGCAAGAAAAACAATGCTTGACATAAGAGGTGCTCAGTAAATGTTCTTAAACGACTGTCTTATAATAAATGAGCCTCAGAAGCATCATATGCAGTTATTATAATATTCAAGTGCTTATAGCTAGCTGAGGGTCCAGCTGCACAAATCTTTTGTTCTTCCAAACATGCCAAGCTCTTTGCTACTTTCGTGCCACTCTCTGGGATGTTCTCCCATACCTCCCCATTCCATACTGCCGGCTGTTGCTTTCTCACTTAGATATAGCTTCAATTTCAGCTTTTCAGTGAAAACCCTTCTGATCGCCCAATCCATAATAGCATCTTGTTACTGTCTTTCATCACACCCTATTCTCATTCATTGCATAGCTGGGTTCACTATCTGCTATCTTTAGTTTGTCTACTCTTCACTGCTCTCAGTCAGAATGTAAATTCCCTGAGAGCTGGTCCTCTGCTGGCCTTCTTTACTGCTGTATTCCTAGCATCTAGTACAATGCCTGACATTTAGGTAAGCACTCAGAAAATCCATGCAATTGAGTGAAGAACGAATGAGAAATTTGGATCCTTTATTCCACAAGTGGCAAACTATGGCTCATGGGCTGCATTCTGCTTGCTAGTGAGTTTTGTTTGAACTGATTATTGTTTTAAAAGATTGGAATGAGTTGTCAACTTTTAAAAATTATGAGATTTCACATTTTTCGAAAATTTCAAAATTCAAGTTTCTTTTGAAATAATAGAAGTGGAAATCCAGGGTTTGCAATCCCAGTTGGAACGTCAGCAAAGGTGAGTAATGGCTTCCTGCTTTGGAATGGGAAGACTAGATTGTCCCAGTCGTACCTGGCTCCACATCACACATCCACATGCCCTGTCTGGCCCTGAAGGTGGTTTGGATTTTGGCTCTGATCTCTCCTACTAAAAGTCTCTCTGTGACCCATGCTCTACAGCACACTCATGTAACTCCTACAAACCCTGCACTCCTAGCTTGCTGTTGCTACTAAATCATGGACTATGACTTTAGAAGTAACTTAGCATCAGAACACAACTTTTTATTATTTCTGCATTATGACATGAAAAAATTATATAATTCATTATAAAACCTGAATTCATTATAAACTAGAAGAAAATTTAGATGAGTATTTAACTGATCTCAAGGTTATGGAAAAATACTATCATTACAATATTAAAAAGTAAATGAATCAGGGAGAAGTAGATATAAGTATTATGACTAAGGTTTATTAACCTTAATTAAAATTCACTAGGAAAAAATGGATCCCAACAGTAGAATGGATAAACATATTTTTAGGTAATCACAGAAAAAACAGAAATGGTCAAATAACATATTAAAAGATAGTCCATTTTATTAGTAATCCAAAATATGTGACTTAAAATGAGATCCCTTTTCATCTATAATTCATTAATTCATTCAAAAAACTTTGGTTGAGGGATTACTATGTTCCAAACACTCTTAGTTTGGCAAAGTTTTTTTTTAAATGGTAACAATTTTAAAATTCAGTAAGCTGAGTGCCATCACACACTGTGAAAAACAATTTTATAATATGCATCAACAACCATAAAATAGCTACTACACTGCAATCTAGTAATTAAACTTCTTGGTATTTATCCTAGGGAAAGAATCAGTGTAGCAGACAAAGATTAATGTATGACGATGTTAATTATAGCATAATTTATAATATCAAAAACATTAGAAACCCAAATATCTAACAATAAGGAGAAATTAAATAAATTATGGTATATTCAAACAATGAATAATTAAGCAGACATTAAAATTACATTTTCAAAGACCATTTAGTGACATAAGAAAATGTTCATAAAAATTTTTAAAGCCTATATTTTAAAAATAATTCCATATAGACAACTAAAATGACCCATTCTTTTTTGTCTTTTGAGCCAGGAGCTTTCCGCGTCTATCTAATACTTCTCCTCATCCTGCAAAGCATATAATATTTCTCCATATACTTCTTAATTCTAGTAGGTATTAAAACAGAGTGTCTCCTATATTCATAGCAGCATTATTCACAATAGCCATGATATAGAAACAACTTAACTGTCCATCAATGAATGAATGGATAAAGGAGATGTGATATGTGTGTATGTGTACATATACATACTTATACATACAGTGGAATCTTATTCAGCAATGAGAAAGAAGGAAATCTTGCTGTTTCCAACAACTTTGAAGAAATGACGGAATTATGCTAAGTGAAATAAGGCAGAGAAAGAGAAAGACAAATACTGAATAATATCACTTGTTTGTAGAACCTAAACATGTCAAACTCAGAAAAACAGAGTAGAGTCATGACGAGGGGTAGGGAGGTGGGAGAAATGCAGATATATTAGTCAAAGGATACAAACTTCCAGTTATAAGATTAACAAAATTGTGGGGATCTAATGCATAACCTAGTGATTATGGATAATAATAATGTATCATATACTTAAATGTTGCCAAGAGAGTAGATCTTATATGTTCTCATCACCAAAGAGTAATGGATGGGGCCAATATATTGTATACCTTAAACTTATGTATGCAATATTATGTGTCAATTATATATCAATAAAGTTGGAGGAGAAAGATAAAGTAAGATAAAGGATCTCAGACAGGAAAAACAAAAATTGCTACACGGGATCAGAGAGACGACATGGCTTAATATATGTTAAACATATCCAAAGTAATGAACAGTGCTCTAGATTGTGGGCAGTGACTGCTGTATAGAAATATAGGAATAAAGAGGAGGAAGAACAGGAAGAAAGTAGAATGTAAAAGACCAAAACTAGAGTGGCGTGAGGAGAGCATGTGGAGGACAGAAAGCCAAAAAGGACACATAGCTTAATGTTAAGGAAATTCTCTGCACAACACTATAGTGTCAGAACTTAAGAAATTCCCTTTTTTAAGTATTTATAGTTTTATGTAGATCAGACGAGACACTTACAAGAAGCATTATTTGTTTCTTGTAACACCAACCACAGAAAAGACCAAAAAGGATGTCATGGTAGAAAAAGCAGAACTACCTCACTGCCATGAAAAGAATAACAACAAAAATTGAAAGTCTGAGGGCACCAAAATAAACTGTCTGTACAAGAGATGATTATAGTAAAATAAGGAGGAAGTTGAACATCAGTTTTGGAACTACTGAACTGTGCAAAGGCAGAAACCAATCTGCATGGTCATCAACATACAGGAGCCAAATGATTCCACATCCACAACGAGAACACGAAAACCTGGGCTCAACCAAAAGCTTAAGCAAAACTACATGGCTACCTCTGAAGCAAAGTTTACAACCACTGCTCTTTTGAGTTTGTGCCACAGTGGAGGAGTTGTTTGGACAACAGGTTCATAAGGAACTCAGCAACTATGTCAGCCTCCCAAAGACCCAAATATAGTACCCCGGCCTAGAGAATGCTGAGGGAGTCACTTGTGGAAAGACCAAAAGAGCACAGTGGGCTCTCCTCTATGAGTGAAATCTGAATTGTTCTTGAAAAACTGGTGGGAAGTCACCCCATAGAGAATATATTTATAAGGTGGCAAAGTAACAACTCTCTGTGTCACTATAAGAAAATAAGCAGACAGCTGCTTAACTACACTGTCAGTTACATATTGTGTTCCATATATTTTGCCATTCCTATTCACTCGTTGAGTTCCTACAAGGAACTCATATGGACTCTTATTTCATACTTACACTCTTAAAATTTAATCACAAGGCTTAAATTATTTAGCAATTCGGAATCTCCTTCTTCCCCTTACTCGGTCTGACGTGCTCTCTCTTCCTGAAGCCTGGCTTTATTTGTGTACTTCTCTATTGTACCATCCTGGCTCTGCGAACATTTGCTTTTCCAACATTTTGGTTTTGGGCAATTAAGACACCTCTATATACCCATTCAAGACATTTTCATATCCATTGTTTTATCTCTGCATTTCAGTATGTTTTTCTAACCCTCCGTTACTTTTTTACTACTTCTGAAATCCTACTTGGACAATTGCACTGTCATCTTTGACTTTAATCTGTTTTCTCCAAGCACTTTTATAAACTCAGATCCATCAGAATCATTGACGTTTAATTCCTGTCATATTTTATATCATTATCTTTTGATCCATGACTAGTACTTGCATTCTTTATCCTCATTCTCCATTCTTCTCAATACCCATCTTAGCCTGTTTTTAAAATTTGTATTCTCTATTTTATATTTAATCTGCTTAAAACTGAGTTGACCTAACATTAGTCTTTTCTTGACCTTTACATTTTTATTGTTACTCATATTATACTGGTAATATGAGATTGCTTTTTTAAACATCTTCTCCATGAATATGGGGTGATATGGCTCAAATATCTGCCACTCTACTGGTTCCAGAACTGAGTTAGCTGGTTGGGTTGTTCATTTCCCACTTAAAAGCTACACAATAAATTCTTGTTCATGAAGCTGCTCACTCATGCAGAGGGGATAACCTCTCTGGACAGATCATGACTAGCTTTCAGTCAAAAAAATATGGGTGGCTATAGTCCCCAACTTCCTTCTTCTAAAGCTTACTACTGTTCACTCTGCCCTACTCTTCTTTACTATTTTCCTTCCATAATGCTACATCCTCTGAAGTAATGCCTTGCCCACGTACATGCTGTATTCATTATAGCAGCCAATATGTTTTTAATTCTCAGTCTGTGATTTTTTTCTTTCCACTCACATTCAATCATTAGTCATTCCTTTTCTAGCTTGACTTGATTCCTGTCACCTGATTTCTATTTCTCTCTAAAACTATACCTTTTCCACATCTTAAATATCAGTGTTCTACCTCCTTCAACTTATCCTTCATCTAGCTTTCAGTTCCTCAATATTTAAAATTCTTTTTGGTCTTTCTAGTTATAACCCATATGCCTTTATCTTTTTCTGTTATATATATAGCTACATTATCAGAGACCTAAAAGTCTTCTCAATAATCCAACTATAGTAAAACAAAATAGAAGCTTCTTTTGTTAATATCTTTCAGAATTTTAATGTAAATATATAAAAGTAGTTAATTAATCACCTATAAAGCTAGTATGAAGGTTAAAAGACAAAAGTAGTAAAAATAACTAGATTATGGTAATTAGTTAAGGGATACACAAGATAATAGAAAGATGTAAAATGTGACATCAAAAACATAAAATGTTTGGGGGGGTGAGTATAAATTGTTGAGCTTTACAATGGGATCACACTTAAGTTGTTATCAACTTAAAATAGAATCTTATAAAAATAAGTTGTTATATGTAAGCCTTATGGTAAACGCAAAGCCACTATGGAAAACAGTATGAAAGTTCCTCAAAAAATTAAAAATAGAACAACCGTATGATCCAATAATTTTACTTCTGGGTATTTATTCAAGAAAAACAAATATACTAATATAAAAAGATATATGCACCCCCATATTCATTGCAGCATTATTTACAATAGCCAAGATATGGAAACAACATAAGTGTCCATCTGGATTAACAAATAAATAAACACACACACACACACACACACACACACACTGGAATATATACATATTGAAAACTCAAGCTCTAGATACAGAGAACAGACTAGTTGCCAAAGGCAGGGGTTTGGGGTAGGAAAAATGGGTACATTGTTTTGTTTCATTTGTAGTTTAGATAAATTTAATTAAATATATTTTATTTTAGAATTTGACTCATTCCTTGAATCTTTTGCAAAAATTATACCCAAGTTTACATACATTAGGCAGTTATGCAAAGGATAGAGAAGGCCCAGAAATATTTAAAGAGAAACCTTTTAACACCTTAAATTCAGTGCTGTATGTCAACGATATCTCAATAAAACTGGAAAATTTTTTTTAAATTTAAATCTATCTGGATTATTATATCTACCAATATTTGTTAACTGATAAGATGTATAGGAAAGAAGAAGAGGGAGTGACTGAATGGGAGAAAAATGATTAGAAAAAAAGATTAGGAAAGTTTACAAAGTCTGGATTTTATTCTGTAAAAAACAAAAGAGAGCTACTATAGGCAAAATAAAATTGGCATATGTACACTTGAAAATTCTAACTTCTAAACAAATCTTCATTAGAAGATGAGATTAAAACTTCTGCATTAGAAGTAGAGTTTCATGTTTACGGAATTAAACTTATCAACCAACAGTTATCAAAGACTTGTTTTCATGTTATTATAAAATGGAAATAGTTCCTCCAAAAGAATTTAAAAGTTAGTCTCATATTTGTTAGAAGTCCAGTGGAAACCACTCTACGGCTCTGCAGGAAGCATGCCATCCTGTAATTCAGAGTCCTGAAGCCATATGCAAGGTTTTTCCTGATTAGATCTGGATGTACTCCCTCACTTCACACTCTCTGTCTTCTCAGTAGCCTCTCTTCCTCTCTCCTTCAAAACTTCTATTTGTTGCCACCATTTATCTATTCTTCAGGTCCTGACATGGAACTCCTACCTGGACCAGCAGTTTTTGGTGCCAAGTATTGTTTCCTTGTGGATCAGTCCCTAGCACAGCCCTGCAGATAGAGTCAACCATTCTGGGACTTTTTCCTTCACTTTGGCCCAGAGCAAGAGGGGCAAGTGCTCAGTGAAGGAAGCGGAACTTGGAAAATATATTAACAAGTAGTGACACAAAATATAATTGATAATATTAGCAAAATAATGTAAAGATATAAAATGTGACACCTGATGGGCCAGAATGTAGATATTGTGTCCAACATCTTTTGGGGAAACGCCATCGTCTCCACCCTCATCGTCCCCGTGATCACATTCCAGTCCTTGGTTATAGGCATTCTTCATCACGTCCACCTATCAAAACACAAATAGGAACACCAAGGCTTAAAATGCCATGCACAATATGCATTTTACATTGTTTATGAGGTATAACTAAAACTGGAATGCTCCCTAAGACTTGAAAAGAAAAAAAGAACTCTAAATGAAAATAGGCTTGGAAGCCATCTTTATTTAAAGGAACATGGAAGTACTTTTCTACAATATTCTGCTTTCCTTGGAAAATTTTGCTTTGATTTCTGAATGTTGACAGTGCCAAAGTTCTCACGAATTAGGAGACTCTGGAACCATGATAAGTTGCTGTTTTTTATTAAGTGCACACTGGATAACCAGGATACATGGTGTTGGACATCATCCCCTGCACTGAGGAACCAATGGTGGATCCAATGGAGTATCTTTCCTCAGGGAGCTTAACTGTCCAGTGGCAGAGTCAGCAAGTCAACAGGCAAACACAGTAGCCCTACAGCAAGACTAAGTGTGAGGCACTAATTAAGTACAGGGTAGCATCACTAACTCAGGCAAGAGGTTGAGGGTAGGCCATAAAGAAGAAGTGGATGATGGGATAAAGTTGTTGCAGGCAGAGGAAAAAGCATTCTTCATGGGCTATTGTACAGTGCTGTTGCTGAATGAATATATAACTCATTGTCCCATTTAACCAGAAGGAAAGGGCAGGTCTTGCTCCTTTTACTCCACTGCCTTGCAGAGATACTAGGCATCTTATTTAACAGATGTTAAAATGTATCTTATCTTTCTCTTTATTTGCCCGCCTCGACTCCATTTGCTCCCATTAAAGAGAGCAAAAGAATGCCTTCCAGAAGGATTTCCCCATAGCACCAACTATGGTGGTCTTAAGACTGGGATAGTCATTGGGGCAGTAAGCTATATGGTTTGAGAATGTTCTCAATGCTTTTGAAACCCATTAGTAAAGCATGCCAATATTCATGATTTCCATGTCATAAGTGAGGAAGAAAACATAACTTCTACAATAGAAAGGCCCACTAATGATCTCTGTGGAATCCCCATCAAGTTTCCACACAATTTTCTCTACAACAAACATTGTGTGACATTTCACTGATAAGAACAGGTACAAAAGATACTGGTTTTATTTTCGTTGTTCAGAAAGAGGTCCAAATATAATTTCTGAGGGGTACAAACCTTTTTTTACACATCCTCATATATTCTAATATACAAATTAAAGCAAATTTTTCTTTCTCTGTCAAAAAGAATTTGTAGATAGTTTAGTAGAGTGTGACAATCTGCTTAAGAAAAGTGCTTAGAGTGGATAAAACCAATGAGGTCATAAGGACCCAAATAACACATCATGGGGCTTGCTGAGGTACTCATAATGGTAGGTCATGATGTGCCATTACGTCTTGTAGAGCAGCGAAAGTCACCAGATTTTCTCCTGACATACATACTACAAACTTGTCCCTTTTAGTTATACATTATTAACAAGGCTTTCAAAAGTTTTCTTACCAGTTCCCTGGGTCTCATGTTAAAAAGAATTCTTTCTGCATTCTCACTGTCATGTCTGCTTTCCATAATGGCCAGCAAAAGCTTGGAAGCATTGTTCTAGAGAAACAAATCCGGTTAATGCACAAGAAAAGTCTATTTCATGGATTAATAATCCCCTGCATTTGTTTTAATTGAGATTACCATGACCATTTTAAAAAATCAAACAGAATTTTAAACTGCTAATTTGGCTTGGCTTATTAATATCTTAAAATAGAATGTTTTAGCTTATTGCCAACACAAAATAAAAATAATGAATCATGAGAGATAAGTTACAAAGGATATTTTAAATATTGGTGAAAAGATGTTTTAAAAATAAGATTGACTCTATATATAATGCATTAAAATATAATCATATTTTCCTTCACTATTTCCTAAATAAGCATTTCTAGGATGACATTTAACAAGACAGTAAGATGAACCATTATCAATGACATATTTCACAGAAACAGTACATAATTTAAAGAATTTAACAAATTGTTTTTAACATGAAACATTAATACATATTATCAAACCGAAATTTTAAATAAATTGGAGCATTACCCAAAATTAATCTATAAAATTCCAAATCTGTGAGTTAGAAGTAGAGTATAATTTATTGGTAATGGTTTACTAGTCTCATTATACAGTAGTCTATATGCAATATGTTTAGCATCTGGGTAGTAAAAGAATATTTTCTATTTTTGCTTAATAGAGAATGAAAATAGTCTATGTTGTATTAGATGTTTTCTAATTTGGTCTATAAATATATTGTCTCAAATGTTTTTACCTATAGATATCAAAAATGATTCTAATATTGTTAATTTATTTTCCAAAATGGAAACCACAGAGTTACAGGAAGTCTTGTGACACAAAGCACAATATCCTCAACATTTAAAAAGCTATTCCTTTACACTGTTTTCAATAGCACTGCCCTAGAATTGTGGCAAATTGCAAGATGATAAAAACTACAGTGTTTTTGTAATATTCATTTAGATAAAAGTCTCAACCTTCACACACAATCTTTGATAGGAACACAAAAGAAGTATAGTCAAACAGTTTAAGATGTTTATAAATGACTTAAAATTAACATCTTATAGGATGAAAACGTAATTGAATCAGTTGTTTGGTGTATGCAGACAGGCGCCACACGAATTCTGTTAGAGTTATATACATTAATTTTACGGAGTAGTTGTAATACTAAATTCTATCCAACTATTTTTTCTTTCAGAAGTATAAAAACTATCTTTAAATGATTCAGATTAGTGATGATGATGATGATGATGATGAAACCAATGTCTCTGACCCATCCTGAAAAGATTTTAGTATTTTGTGAGGTAAGTGGCATTATTTTTTTCTGTTCCATTCAAAAATTTTATAAATTTGTACCAATCTTAAAACCATTTGCATAATCTAGCAACCCCGGCAAACAATATACCTAAAAAATAAGGTTCCAGGATGAGTGGAGTACTTAAATCCTTAGAGCGATCTGAACTGGCCCCATAGAATTCAAAGCTAAAGACACTGTTAACAATAGCAGTATTCTCTGATGAACATCACTCAGCAGGTCAGATACGTAATAGCTTAAAAATACATCCAATTTCAGAATGTTATTGGCATTATGATATTTTTTCTAATCAATCTTATTTCTCATACTACGTTGGAAGAATAAGAATCTTGTAAATCTGAATCAATTTGAAAGTACAAGAGCCTATATAAACTAAGAAATCAAATGTGTGTCAGTGTTAATAGAGGGATTTTTCAAAAGAACATTAGAGTCCTAAAAACAAAACAAAACAAAATAAAAAACCTATTTACAAATTCAGCACTTCATAGTCACATATCAGTTATGAAATGTAAATTAAAAAGTAAAGGACAAGACGTATGTATGAAAAAATTCATAAAATTGTATAGCAAATGAGTACATAGAATTAAGTATACTTATAAGCAAGCAATTAAACTTAGAGAAAATGATATAAAATGAACCTCAACATTTTTAACATAGTATCTTTATAATGTTATGAAGAATTTATAATTAAAAGCACCATACCCAGGAAAGCCCCCTAAAATTTGCCAATATATATCATTCTGTCTTACAAACATTGTTGTTATAGTGGCCATTATGTACAAAGCCTCATAGGTTGTTTAGATAGAAAACTACACTTTAAATATTTCGAATCAAATCTATTTGGTATTTGATACATACTATGATTTATCCAACTGTCATATTTTAAAAAGTTACACATAAATTGTGCTTAATAATTTTACATAACATAAATGAAATTTTAAATGACCCTTTTTCAAAAAAGCATTTTCATTTGAATAGCCAAGAATATGTTTGTAATCTTAAATCATTCCCCATCATTTAGTTATTTTACATAGGCCTAGATTTTTAAATAATCTGTATGCCTATAATTTGTTTTAAATTAACGAATTATTCAATATTTTCACTCGTTAAATTATATCAATTAAAAATGAGTTTTAAAGGTATAATCTTCAGACGAATGAAGGATTTTAAAAGCCTAAGGCTAAGGCTTCTATATGGTTTTTTTTTTTTATGAATTATGGTTAAAGATGAATTTAAGATGAAATAAAAGTGTTTCTTGTAATTTAAATTAAGCTATCTGTCATAGAGGCCTAGGCTGGCTTCACTAACTGAAGCATGATGCTAATGAGGAAGAGGTCACGAGTTCAATCTACATAAGGATCACCTTTGCTCTAATGTATGATTGAAGGACCCAAAGCTTATACATTTTGCAAATGAACACAATGGAAATATATAAACTCATCTTTTCTATTAAAAGAAATATTTAGAGCCATTAGCATTAATCTTCACATAGATAGGACATATGTACATTCCATTATCTATCTAAATCTATATTTAGAAACAGAATTATAAAAATATCATTATTCTTGGTCATAAATTTACCCATGCAATATTAAACTTAATTATATTTGCTATGACATTGAACAGACCGGCCTTAACAGAAAAATTGTATTTAATACCAATGAATTTTTTTTACCTGTTTAACACTAAACACAATAATGTGGTCTTTAATAATTCACCTCAATTGAATATCAATCCTTCATATTTGGGATTTACATAGTTTCTTGTGTATATTCATTTGTCTATTTTTATTTGAACAAAAAATTGATTTTTTTTTAATGTCATTTTGTTCCTAAGCTCTGATAAATGGAAATGCTGGGAAATATGTACATGGCTTAAGTTAAAGAAACTCTCAAAGGGAGTGTGAAAATGGCTTACAGTATTTGGGGGAAAAAATAAGATTCTAATGTAAAAGAAAACAAAAAAAGAAGAAGAGAGCCATAAAACTAAAATGCAGCTTTCCTTTTACATAATCTAATTAATCGTGACTTGCTAGATAGATTTCTGTAGCAAAGATGAGTTTTAAAAAGATAGTATAGTGAATGTTCAACACCTTTGCTCCTCCATATAATGAAAAACATATAATAAAACAGAAAGGAAGTAGTGAAACAAAGGAGCTACCTAAAAGGACTTCCAATAACGTACCCTCCAACAGAACATTACTTCAAAGTTTAGTTAACATTTCATCAGGAATGTAGTGCACACTGTATTTTCACTAACCCTTTCTGTCAATTCATGAGTTGAAAATATGGTAATATCTTGGTTTCTACAAGAGCTACTTGAAGATTTAGAGTCAACTCTGGAAGGGAGCTTTATATAGACAATGTCACTTTTCCCCCTGAATAGGAGATTTACTCTACCTTTAGTTGGAGTACCAGGTCCATTCGATATTTACCAAGAGGGTTTATGTCATTTAGAATCAAAGCAATGATGATATCAATCCCATTGGATTCATGAGTAGCAATACATGTCTAGAAAACAAAATGTTCATAAAATAACTTTTTAACATAAAAGCACTAGAAATCATATGACATAAAATACCAAAATCACCTTAGTTTTTTAACCTTTAAAATATAATTAAGAATTAATTTTGAGATTAGGTCAAAGATAAGTCAAAGATTAAGTTTTTCATAGTCTGACAATTGATTAGTATTGATTAAATGACTTTGTATGCAGAATACGGAGATAGACTGTGTGTAACAGATATCTTTTTAAATAAACCATTGTTATAGAATTTCAAAGAACACTGGTTAAGTAAAATACTTTTGTAGTCAATAAATTTTAATAAACTTCAATAGAAGAGTTCTTTAAATATAACATTTTAAGATCTAATTTATCCTGGCTAAGAGAATATTCCCATTTATGAAAGAAATGTGCCCTTTATGCCCAAGGTTTGTAAATAAGCTTTATCGGTACCGATGTAGCATTTTAATTTAGCTGCTACTTAATGATAAATAAGTGACAAGTGATGCTGCTGCACAATCTGGATGGCAGTAGACAAGTAACATAGGTGCCTCCTGATGTTTTGATGACATCCTGTCAATTCCGGTGGTTGAGGAAAAGTCTAGCAGATTCCTTAAACTCAAATGATTTATAGAGGAATCTTACTTGAGGAAAGTTAATAAAACATCCTGAGAGATAAACATCAGTATTTTGAAGTTTAGGGTCTACTGTGCTGAGACTCTGAACTTAATTCAATTTATAGAGCTTGAAAATCAGGAACTTGTGAGTTAGAATTTGTGGATCTCCATATGACAATGCAGCACTCAGTGTCAAGGGGTTTGAAAAACAAAAACCCTCGTGAACTAAAAGAAAGAGTAAGGTAATTCTGAAATGACAGCTATTTTTCAGAATGGGCTTTATTTCTCCCTTCATACAAGGAAATTTTACCCTTTGGTACAAAGGAAAGGTGTTTTTCGTTCATCTATATTCTCTGAGGTTCTTCTAATCATTGAAATGTTTGCCAGACTTTGAGGGAATCAATTTGCAGATCATTTCTGGAATTTGCTAGCAACCTTCTTTCCTTATACATATTTTTGGAGCATGGGGTTCAGAGTAAGTATATAATTAAAGTTTGTGGGATTCATGTTATTTTATTTTTACTTTTAGAGCTTACCTGATTTAGTAAATTACTTTCAAAACTCAATTTCATCCTCTTATAAGATCAAAAGTGGGGGTACGTGTTTTCTATTACAGAGATAAATATTTTTACCAACAATAAAACCAAATCTCTGAATTTGTATGTTTTTTTCTTCACTTTAAATCAACCATTAGGTTTTCTTGTATCATTGCCCTAAGAGACTGAAATATAATCCAGGAAAATAAGAGCAAAATCCAGAATCTCTTTTACCATGTCATATGCATATTACAGAGGGGGAAACAGTATCCCCATAACTAATTATTTATTTCAGTAACTGTTGTGTTTTTAGTCTATGTACTTATGTATATGTGTGTGTGTGTGTGTGTATGTGTGTGTGTGTGTATATATGTGCGTGCCTATGTTTATGTACAAATGTATGTATACATATGTTCTATATGTGTGTGTAAAAGTCATGTAATTTGCAATAGAAAGCAGATTTTCTATGTTAAGCACTGATGTTTGCTCTCAATGGCTTTTTTAAAATTTATATCCAGAAATATTTGTGATTTGAAAAATATTTGTGATTCTTCTTCCAGGGTGGATCCATGCTTGTGATGGCAGCCCCATAACACTTGAGTGGAGGTGAACAGTCAATTAATAAACTCCAAGGTGGCTCCTCTCCCTTTACTAGCTCAAGTGTCCTGTCTTCTACTCCTACAATGATGTGTCATTAATATTCAAGAAAATAAAATCAGAGTCAAACATTCTAAAAGAGAGAGATGAAACTTTGCCCTGGAAAATGTAATACAGCCAAAGAACACTCTATTTATACTCAATCGAAAGTCCTAAGTTTTAAGAATGGCTCTACAATTTATCATTTGTCATTCTGAGACACTTAAAGAGTCACTTAATCTCTGAGTCAAAACCTATTCATCAGAAAAAATGGGAGCAACAATACCTATTGCTAAGTTTCATAAGTTTACCGTGAATATCAAGGAGATAATATATACTACCCATTGAAGTGGATCCAGAAAAACCAAAGGGAGTTTATTCTACAAATCTTGGAAAGATTCACTAAAGATGAAAACTCAGCAATGATTAAAAAACATATTTTACTCTATCTAATAAGTCTGATTTTTACCTGGAACATTTTCATGTGAATTTTCTTTTATAATAAAATTAAATTAAAATATGGCATAGTATTTGCTAGTCTAAAATTTAGTCTTTGTACATTTTGTTAGGAAAGTAAAAATATCTGGCAAAGCAAGAAGAAAGATCTTTTAAATGTACTGAAGGATTGGCTTGTTCATTAATTTGATCTTTTTGCTAATTAGTCACGAATAGTTTCACATGAAAAACTGCTTTCACGGTTACCTGATTTTCATGGCACGGCCCCTGGCAATACTCCGTCAAGCTTTCCAGAGTCTGGTTGACCAGCACTACATTCTTCTCATTGATGTAGAGACCCAACAGGCCCAGGCCTCCCGTTGTACTTCCACAAATGCAGTCCAAAAACTGAAGGGTCTCACAGACAAGGTTGTAATTTGTTTTGTTGTTTTGATTCCTCAAGAAGTTCTGAAGGCAAAAGAAAATATAAACCAAAGGTTAAAAAAAAAATCACTATGCTAATTGTTTTCAGTTCTCTATGCATGTGTGTTTTGCTTACTCAAAAAGATAACCATGACAATGTTGAATGGAATTGCTCTTTATAAAAAAGTGTTCACATTTATTAAATTTCTCCTAGGCTTAAGAAAAAAAGAAGACTCTTATGTGTTTTCCTCGAGTACCTATAATGATCAGTATAGTTCTTAACAAACATTTCTCAATGTCATTATTCTAAAGAGGGCAAAATAATAGATAGTATGAAACGAAGAAGAAAAAAGAAAACTAGAAAGAAATTCATTAGGAAAAGAAACCAATTTTTCAAGTAAACGATCCCTTATAGACACTATGGCTTCAATCAGGAAATGATATGACCATTATGGAGGGCAACTTGGAAGTATCTACCAAAATTTTCAGTTAACATACAACTCCACTTCTCAAAAGTTATTTTAAACACACACACACACACACACACACACACACACAGATTCACTGCACATTGTATGTAATAGTTAAAACCAGTAACCATACCATACCAATCATAATATGACTGGTTTAATCAATAATAGTACATCCAAACACTGGAATATTGTGAAACTATCAAAATGAGGTATATCAATATATACTAATATAAACATAAACCAGTAATAGTAATAAGTAATTTAGGAATATGATTGATTACTAACTGAAAAATAAGTTGAGGAACACGATACAATGTACTTCTTAAAGAGGTTTACAGGCTTACAGATCAAAATGCTTATAGGTGCATAAAAATTTCTGGGAAGACAACCTGTTAATAGTAACTTCTTTTCTGTAAACCTAGTGAAAGGGTAGGCAAAAAATGGAAACTTTTAAAATTTTAATTTATTCCTTATTTTTATTAATTTATATGAATTTATTTCCTTCATTTATTCTTTTTTCTTTTAGTTTGTTTTTGTCATTTTTCCCCATTTTTTTGTATTGTGGCAAAATATGCCTAAATTTACCATCTAATCATTTTTAAGTGTAGAGTTCAGTGGTATTAAATATATTTATAATGTTGAGCTACCATCACCATCATCTAAATCTCTAGAACTCTTTTCATCATGTAAAACTGAAAGTTGGTACCTATTAACAACTCCCCACTTGCCCCTCCCTCAGCCCCTGGCAACCCACATTCTATTTCTGTCTCTATGATTTTGACTACTCTAGGTACCTTATATAAGAAGAATCATGTAGTATTTGTCTTTTTGTAACTGATTTATTTCAATTAGCATAATGTCCCAAGGGTTCATATATGTTACAGCCTTGAAAGAGAACTTTCTTCTTGAAAAAGAACTTTCTTCTTTTTCAAGGCTGTATCCATTGTATGTATATACCACATTCTGTATATTAATTCATCTGTCGTGAATACTTGGTTTGCTTCTACATATTAGCTAATGAATAATTCTACCATTTATTTTTATTAAAACAAAGCTATTTTATAAATAGCATTTTCCAAATTCTGTGATCTCACACTCCTATTAGTAAAATGTTTGATCAGATTCTATATAATAAATCTATTTCCTACATAGACAGACTAGGTGGGTCAGGATAAGCACGAAGGCATATTCAGCATCCTCATCCTGGAAAAAATGCTTTCTGGCCTTTGCCTGTTGACAGTTCTGCAGCAGCCCCCTTCCAAGTCGTGGTGTGGTGGTCCACAACAGTCATGGCTTCTACCATTCATAATTCCTGATTTAATTTTTTTAAATCTACCATCTCTTACCAATTCAGAACACTTGAACTCTAGACCCTTACTAGAGAAAACAACTTCAAACTCTGCTGTCTTTCTTACAAACATTAGAAACTATTTCACCTTTCATGTGTTTTTGCCATGGTGCTATAAGCAGTGTGTACAAATAATGCAAAAAAAAAAAAATCCTAGGTACCCCTAAGTTCATTTATTTGACAAAGGGAAATGCACCAGAGAAGATGTAAGACCAGGAATGTATTCATGTACAAAGGTATCAACTTCTACTGTTGTAAAAAATCCTCTTCTGTCTTAACTCTATCTCTAATAAAGACATATAAATATATTCTGTTTCCTCGCTTAAGAAATATGAATTGGGTTGTAAATGATGAAATCCTCTGAAGTCTATAAAACCATGTAAAGTACGGATAAGGCAAATGTGACCTTACTCAAGTATCAGAATACTGACTGGGATTAGATGATGCTTATTAAGGTTAAAATGTATGAGTTGAGGATGCAAAGAATAAAACTTTATGAGCCTGACTTTTTCATGCACAAAGGAATTTTCCTTTCATTTTTTATCATTTAGGTATAAAAGTTAATCATGTCTCCAAAACTCTCTCCTAAATGACTTGTTAGTTTTACTTGAGTTTAATTACTTATAATCATAGGCTGTTTTCTCAGCTTTCACAGAAAATAAAATAAATACCTGCAATTCTCGGTTGTGATTTTCGCATAGTAACTGAAGAAACCTCAGTATCGGCTGCATGATGGCAATTGCAGGACTCATTGTTACTTCCTCTGCAGATTTGTCCTCAGCATTTCCTGCTTCTGATCCTGAGCACATAATGTCTATTTCTGGATCCATTTCTCTTCTGTATACACAGTATGCTTTGGATGTTGCTGAAGAAGCTTCTGTTAATTGCCCTTTCATCCCCTCTTTTAAATGTAATGATGAATCTCTTACTGAAAATAAAGTAGTACTCTTATATATATATGAATTAATATTCTTTGGCTAATTAAAAAAAAAAAAGACCACCAGGTACCCAAATTCTCTAAAAACTGAATTAAAAATCGTTTGACAAGAGGTATAATAATTTCACAAAAAGAATTTGAGGTAGCAATTAAAAATTAAATTTGCACTGGGACATTAAAAAAAATCTTAATGCTGCACCAATTTTAGAAGGGTTCATGTCTTTCTGATAAATATAAAATATGAGAGTTCATGAATACAAGAAGGAAGCAAAATATGGCAAACTTCAAAATGTTAATTTTTTATGATTTGTATTTACTACACTGATGACTTTGTTATTCCAAAAACCAAGAACCTTTCATTAGAGTCTGGTGCTATAATTTCTGTTCTTAAGTTTTAAATTTCATGAACACTGAAAGGTTTGAGACAGTTCTTTACAATGCATTCCACAATAAAATCAAACATTTTCATGTCACTACAGTAAGTCCTCACTTAATGCCATCCATAGGTTCTGTGAGTTAAAGTGAAATGATGTAAAAACAAAACCAATTTTACCACAGGCTAAATGATATATACAAGAGTTGAGTTTCTGTGGCATCTCATCAAACGTAATGAAATGACACATATTGAATAAAACAATATTTGAGAACCTGCTGTAGTTGCTTTGTACCAATAATGCCTTGTTTGAGTTTGATCCTGGAGAGCTGTTTCAAGGTCAACCTCAACACCTTAATAATTTAAGGATAGAACTCCATACTCAGAGCCACAGTTGGGATAATTAGACTAAGATAAGTGAGATGTAAACCCTAGGTTACTCTCTTTTCTCTCAGTGTACTCTCCCAAATACTCAAATATTTTTTTACCTCTCATTCGGGGACCAGATGTCATCAATTCATTGTCATCATCCCTTTTTTTATTACCTAAGTCGATGGTATTAACTGTCACTGTTGATCTTATCTCTTTCTGAGCAGCCTTCATTCGGTCATATAGAACTTTGAAGAATTTTTCTGACTTTTTTTGTTCATGTAATTGCTGGTAAAAAGAATACTGCAAGAAAACATATTTTAAAGTATCAATATCCAAGAGGAGAAAAAAATGTGTTTTTATGCTTGAAATAAACATAAGCATTATGAAAAAAAGCACACATTTAATGTGCTACCCATTATTATTTTATAAATAATATATTGACAGCTTTTGCCAGTCTCCTGTACTACTTAATATATATCAATAATAGCTTGTATTTGCTTAGCACTTTCCACTAAAATCCAACATATTTTCATGTTATTTAAATTCATCCTTACTCATTATTTTAAAAATTTACAAGGTATTATAAGAAGTTGTATGCAGAGTTCTTTGATTTTTTATGTCATTATAAAGTCCTGCATTGATTCAACACATATTTATTGAGTGCCTACTATATGCCAGGCCCTATGCTGCTAATCCAATGATCATCCTTTGCAAATGAGATTATGGAGAGTTACAAAAGAGTTGTTTTTATTTTTATCTAAATTACAGTACATTTAATTTAGAATCTATTTTACCACAGCAGCCTCACTCACAGGAAACCACTGATAAATAGGCACTGAGCTCTTTTGGTACTTCATTAGCTACATTGCTTTGCATGGGGTCTCAGCCCACTGCAAAATGAATTCTGCTTCCTAGTTTATAATGATGTAGAAAAGATTCAACACCAAAAGTATGAAAAAATATATATTAGTGAGAAGTAGAAATACTGAACCTTGGCAATATTTGTCCTGCTCATTATCTGCTTAGTGACTTATGGAAGTATCCAGAAGAGTAGGAGATAGGAAAGGTGATATACTCTAGAGAAGACAGAATTTGTACTGGCTGGGGAAATTATAAGTTATTAATACTAAAGCCATGGGATACACACAAACAAGAAAAATAAAGATAATAATAAATAATATTATTTTTATAATAATAAAATAAAGGTAATAATCCTAATAACTGTGGTGATTACAAGAGTTATATAACTTTAATGAGAAATAATGTGAAGAAAACATATGAAAAAAATAATGATTTCCAGATCAAGTCAAATTGGCCATAATGTAATAAATCTAAACAGCCATCGTTGGGCAGTTTGGTTCCCGCGGATATGCTTTCCATGGCCCACAGGTCATGGAACTTGTAGGTGAGACTTTAATGGCATCAGGTCTTGAAATGGATGCCTGTCCTGCAATTTTCTACATGAACAACGTATATTCACAGAGTATTTTATGAAGCCTTAGAAGTTGGCTTCACACCTGCAAGGAGAAGCTCCTAAGCAGAGAGCTAGCAACCCCTCAAGGAAGCAGGCCAAAAAAGCCACAGTAACCATAGCAACCACAGTGAAACAGTCGAGTTGGTTCTGTTAATTCAAAGGATAAATGCAGCATTCACAGACCTCTATGGTCTCACAAATTAAGCTGATGCTTAAACTCTAATAATTTCAATATAACAGGGTTAAAAGGTAGTAGGGGGTTCCAATATATTAATGAGAAAGTTATGGGAACTTTGTGGCTCTATTAAAACAAAATTTTATAATTTATGAATTTCTTTGACATATTATCTCATTGATTCTTTCAATACAACTGGGTGATGAATAGACGGTGCTTTTATTTCTATTTTATAGATTAATAAAATGAGGTTTAGTAAAGCCAAGTGACTTGCCCAATATAAGTCGTAGAGCTAAGATTTAAATCCAGAGTCTCTGACTCTAAATCACTAAATTTATACATGTATATATAATCTCAACAGGTAGCATAAGAATTCTCCTACTAAAGAAATGGTTTTGGATTAGGAAACAACATCCATAAGCTGCATAGAGTACAAAGGGAAACTCTAAAGTTTCTATAGGAGCCAAGGGTGATGGATAAACATGTCTGTGGACAGAGGAAGGACTTTCCCCCATGAAGGAGGGGTGAGACTAGGCAAAGATGGGAAATGAAGTAAGGAACTGGAGAGATGGAGTAAGACTAAGCATGATGCAGGGTGAATCAGCCAGTGAAATTTCCCAAGAAGAGGTAGAAGGTTATTTTAGAAAGGAGATGTTTATAGTGGTTCAGAGAACAGACTCTAAAGCCAGACTGCATGGGTTTGAATCCTGATTCTATCTCTAACTAGCCACGTGATCTTGAATAAGGAACTTAAACCACCTATCTCAGATTCTTCTTTGGTAAGTCAATGTGATATAAGTTACCTAAATACCGTTGTGAAGATTAGCCATGTTAATACGTGTAAAGCACTAAAAACAGTGCCTGGTATTTAGGAGGTATTATGTTCATTATTGTTATTAGTGTTCAGTTTGATAATATAAGTGCCTCTTTTATCCTTCCCCTCAACCAAAATTAATTTAATAAAGAATATTCAAAATGTAAATTGACTTATGTAACTAGGAGGGTAGAAATTAAGGAAGGGGAGCAGAGTCCTATTTCAGTAATACAGAAATGGGAGTGTCAAGAGAGTCCATGAGCTAAGAAAGCATGACCTTAGTGACTAAGGAGACTGAGAATATAAAACTCACAAGGGGTTGGTAGAAGTCTGGGGAAGTATGGGTTTTCTAAAGGGCAAGGAATAGGATTTGAATTGACTTCATCTAAACCTCTTCAAGCCAGGAGGACTCAGATGACATCTGGGTTATACAGTGATGTAGACACATGAGAAACTAGAGTAGGGTAGGGCTGGTAAATGAGATTGTCATAACCCATCTGAAAAGAAGGTTTTCATATACAAAATAATTTAATGCTCTTTCATCAGCAAATATTTGTTGAACAGCTATAAAGTACTGTAGATATAAAGAATAGAACATGATCCTTTACTTTAGGAAAGACGAAATTTAATTAGAGAGGCAAGATGTCACACAAATAACGACAAAACAAGATGATCGCATCTGATAACCCTTGGTGGCCCAGAAACAGGAAGCTAGAAAGCACCGTACTCCTGAGTATTGCTTCTACCTACAGAAGCTACAAAATATTTTTTTTCACTCCTACTTTCTGGATAATCTACATCTAACACTATATAGTTGGCCTCCACAATTTCTTTAGAAAGTCCAAATTGAATATCTGATTGTAGAAGGAAGACAATTACCAAAAAAACCACTCAAGTCCCACCCAACCCCCTTTCCCCAACTTCCCTCAGAAGATCTTGTGCTGGAGGACAGGAAAAGTACCAAACGAGCATTGAAGAAACAAGTGCTGTGCAGCTCACATAAAGGAGTGGTTGCCAAAGGCCTTGGCCCAATAGGGAAGACCATTCATTCACAGAGCCTTCACTCCTGACCACTTATCAACCCTGAGACTGGGCCAGACATGATGCCAGACACAAAGGACCCAAAGATGGACAACATGTGATCTCAACCTTTAAGAATCTGTCATTTCCTAGACTTGTTTTCTAACTAAGAAGCATCAGTGTTTTAAGTTGGCTTTTTTTTTTGGTCATTGTGCCATTTGCTGATCATAAGGCCTTTATTCCTAAAGTAAATTGCCATTGGATATGTAATACCATGAAATTCCTGTTGTTCATTCTATTTGATGGCTAAATAAAGGAAAATATCCTAGTTTTCAATCAGATGTGGTGTCTACTTGCCATACGTAGGGAAAATGGATTCTGGAATTTCCAATTGGGTGGAAGCATAGTTTCTTTCCCTGACCAAGGCAAATCTAGAGCGAGCTTGTCAGTGAGTGGCAGGAGGATGCATCTTCTCTGGGAACACTTCCCAGCTCTCAGGCTCACACAGCGTGCTCTGCCTTTGGGCGTGGAGGAGCCCAGGGGCACCTTGGCAGGAGTTTCAAAGTGAACCGTGTGCCTTCTAGAAACAGTGATCTGATTCCTGCGTGCAGGGGAGCGAACTGCTCTTTGTAGCAAGGCACTAACTAGATGAAGGATGACTTTCAAATTGCCCTGTTCTGATCTGAGAGAACAAATGAAATGGTTCTTCTCTCCCTCCCATCTCCTCTCCCCCCTTCCCCTCCCCCGCCTCCCCCGCCGCTGCCGCTAGTGAAAAAATAATCAGGGTAATGAGCACTGGGACGCTGGGGGCAACAAGTAATGTTACTGTTCTAAACTTCCCCAAAAGTACACGGGGAGGGATATGTTGAGATGGGTGATGAATGTTATTGAGACCTGCTGTAAGACCAAATACGGTGGGAGGGAGTTATGTATATTCCCTCTCGTAATTACTACATCTAATTCTTAGATGAATTAAAATGTCATTTTCATCTGCTGAAAGTCGGCCTAAAATTTCCCTAAGCAAATCAGAATTTCTGATATGATGTTAGAGAGGATCTTTTAAGGAATGCTCTGCTGCACTGAATAATTTGTGAAGCTCTACAGTTTCTACAGTAAATCGAATAAATTTATAAGGAAAATGTGATTGGAGACTGTTTTTTTTATACATATAGTCGTGAGAAGCTAAAAGAAAAAAAAAACATTACTTTCTCTTGGTTTCTATGACAAGAGGAAAAGAAATACAAATAACAAATGTAATGCTCGGCATGATAAGCAGGTACCTGAGTTTGCGTATTTCCTCCTTCGAGCAACGCAATGCCAAGTAAAATGCCTTCTGAAAAAATTCTGTCATTTTTGGTGTTCACTATAACATCGATGACAAGTTCAGATGCACCTTCTTTATCCAGCAGACACTGAATATCTGACATTGATATCCCCATCTTATCTGAATCTTGTCCAGAAAAGCTTCCTGTGGTTAGGAAATGTATATAAATAAATCTTCATGACAGATTTTGTTAACATATATGGTTTTCAAATTCTTAGATCTTAAGAATATTTAAAATTGTGACTTTAAAGTTAAATATAATAGAAGCTTGAGTTTTAAAAAAGATCAAAAGTTTGTAAAAACATAACTTTTTATTAAATGAATAACACCTGTAATTACATCTTTTTCTTAATAAAGAATACTTTAGAAAGAAAAAACTAGCTTTATTTTGTCTTTAATTTATATGTTAATAAGTTATGACTTAGTTTAACTATTTTCCAAAGTTAAAAGACAAAATTAATTCTAAAGTTCAAATCCGTTGTTCCACGAACCTGAAGTTGTAGAAAGGTTAATAGTGTTTTTCATTTATTTTTTTCAGTTTTACTGAGATATAATGAACATATAACACAAGTTTAAGCTGTACAACATAATGATTTGGTATATGTATTCACTGCAAAATGATGACCACAATAAGATTAGTTAGCATTCATCACCTCACATAATTATAATTTTTTCCTTGTGGTAAGAACTTTTAGAAACTTCTGTCTTAGCAACTTTCAAATATACAACACCAAGTTGTTGACTTTAGTCATCATGTTATATATTACATCCCCAAAAGTTATTTATTTTATAATTGACAGTTTGTACCTTTTGACCTCCTTCATTTAATTCCCCTATTCCCCACCTCAAGCAACCACAAATCTGATCTGATTGTATGAGTTTGGATTTTTTGGATTAGACATATAAGAAAGATCACACAGTATTTGTGTTTCTCTGTCTGACTTATTTCATTTAGGTCCCCCCATGTTATTGCAAATAGCAGGATTTCTTTCTTTTCTAATGGCTGATAATAATACTTTTTAAATGATTTTTTGAATGTCTGTGCTATTTTAAGTAAAATCCTAGAGTATCAGCATGAAGGTACGTTATGAGAGTCTTAAAATGAAAAATGATAAGGCTTGCCTCCCCCTTGTGCAGACTTGCAGTAGGTTCCAGAAAGGTGTCCATTCATACCAACTCCATAATCACCTTTAAAGTATCGATTCAGGAGTATTTTTCTTAATGTGCTACCCTAATAAAAAGAATACAAAAAGTGTTTGTTATTGCTTCTTTTTCTAATAAAAGGGAAAAATATCAGTACATTAAAGTGCCACTTAAAATGCATTTCATCAATGATACATGGAAAAAAATCAATTTTATATTACATAATATTTCCTGAGGCAAGAATCTGCAAATATTTTCCAAGAAAATAATAATTTTGCTGCTTCCAGAAATAAAGAATAAAATACAGTATTTTCAATAGACTGTGCTAGGAAAATCACAAATGCTATAAACTTGAGATTGCTTCAAAAGCTTGGGGTCCCAGTGTTAGTAAGAAATAAATTAGTGGCAACTAAAGAGAAACAGATTAAAAAATGCCCTAAGAACTGGAAAGCAAAAGCCTTTATTAAAGAAGCCAGTAAAAAAGAGCTAGAGAAGTACTAGGTATACAGCAGGTGCTCAAAAAATTAAGATTGATAAGACAGAGTAAATTATGTTTAAATGCCAAGAACTTTATTCAGAAGATAGTGGGCACAAAACAGTATATCCCTTTATAAAACATACAATTTAAAAATTCCTAAGTCTTCAATTTGCGCTGATTATAAGGCATTTTTAAAATAATATATTTTGTGATACAGTTACTTGCATGTATACTAGAAATATAGATAACTCCAAATCTCTATTTTATCGATTATTATTATTTTAATAGACAAGAGTTGTTCAAAAATATTATTTAAAGAGTACTTGTTTAAACTATTTAAATGAACCCATCAACTACTGAAGTGTTATTCCCATCTTGCAGGTATGGAAACTGTGACCAAAGAGTGTATGTAATTAGCTGCAGCTAACAGGTGGAAAGCAAGACCTGAACTCAGCTCTTGACTACAAAATCCAGGTCACTTCCCCACGCCTTACCATATGCCCTACTCCTCAAGTGCATCTCCCTTTTATGCTGTGACATGTGGCTCTCATTTTTCCTTCTATTTCTCATGCTTTGGTTATCCTTCTTCCTAAAGCCCTTATGATTTTGTCCTCAGTTCTCTTTGCTGTCCTCCCCTCCTCATCTTCCTTCTCCTTATCAGCAATTTCATCTGATCCTCAGTTGCACAATCGCCTCTGCAGGTCTGACTGCCAAATGTGCTTCCTCCAGCCTTGACCTTGCTCTCCTAAGCTTCGCACCCTATTTCCACTTAGATTTCCTTATTTACATCTGGAGGTTCTGCTGGCACCTTAAACCCAATTTTTCAGAACAGAATATTCCTCTCTTAAATCTGGTCTCCTTTCAATTTCAACGTATTTTAAGGATATCACGACCATTTTTGTCATTTAAGCTGCAAACTTAAGGGATCACTTAGTACCTGCCCCCAACATGACACCAACTTGTGAAATCTTACCTATTCTATCTTTTCAACTGTAGCTTCCAGTAGTGCCTTCACTCTCTGTATTTAACCAAGCCAAACTATGTGCTGATTTCTCAACCACAGTTTTCTAAGTCTTTCTCTTTGTTCATCTCATATTCTCTGCATGAAAATCTCTTTTTCCATCTTACTTATGGACACATTCTATCTTTCCTCTTCATTCTACAAATATTTGTTAGATACCTACTGTGTTTTTGGCACTATCCTAAGTGAAAAGATATAACCCTCCCCTCAAAGAATTTACAGTAAGGTCAGTTCCACACTAGAGATGTATACTGGGCCCTGTGGAAGCACAGAAGAGGAAACAATAGACTCTTAAAAGGCTTTACATTCATACCTCCCCCACTAACTATCGGAGCAAAGTTCGTCTTGTGCACAGCCAGTGTGAAACAAACATGTCCCAAATGTCATGCCAAGAATTTTAGTAGACATGCAAAGTATCTGAAGTTATCTTTATAGCAACTTTTATTTGTTGATACTTAAGTTTTTAGAAAACAAAATTTATGATTGCTTCCCATTTCATGTTTTCTTCAAGATTTTTTTTCTTTTTTATTAAATTTATTGGGGTAACATTGGTTAATAAAATTATATAGGTTTCAAGTATACAATTCAATAACACATCATCTGTATATTGAGACATTTTCATACATGGATGTAGTACATAAAAATGATGACTAGTCTTGGAAGAAACAGTGAGGGGGTAACTCTCCTTATCGATTCTAGCCTAGTTATAAGCATATGTTTTCTAACTATAATATTTGAAATGGGAGAAATGGGAGAGGGTTCCCTGCATCTGTATTCCTAACTCTGAGGCCATACTGCCTGGGCTCCAATCCCCTCTACACCACACACCAACTGGAAGACCTCACTCAAGTTACTTCCCTGCCCTGTGCGTGCCTCAGTCCCACAACTGTCAAATGGAATAGTCAAAACACTTAACCCTCATTGGTTTTCTGTGATGATTAAATAGGTGAAAATATGTAAAGTATGTAGAACAGTTCTTGGCACACAGTAAGTACTATATAAGTTATGTACAGTTTATGTTACTATTGCTGGTGTTAATACTATCCGGATCATTGAATATAATTTACAAAGTGCTTTTGTACATACTTTCTCACTTTATACTAAACTTTCCCACAAAAGTGAAAAAATTTCTAACATACTAAAAAAAGGCAAAAATAACAAATGATAAACTGCCTGAAAATCCTAATTTATCCACTATGAATCGGTCCTTGGAATATATACTTATGATGTCATTTACATACACTTTACAAAGAAAATGGACTTTACGATTTCAACTAAAGTAGAAAAAATTGTTTCTTGGTTCAAACTCCACAGTTAGTGTTAAAAATGAAAACAAAAATAGGTATGGAAAGAACAGGATTATATATATATTCTGTTTGTCCTAGTCAAAATCATTTAAGATCGAAAAACTTTAGATATTACTATATCACAAGTTTAGCAGAATGAATTTATGTTGTCCAGTATCAAGTCATAACTTGAAGGACAAGAGGCAAGTACTGTGTTCCAACTTGTCTTGGGGCATTCTTCATGGCCTGCATGTACTATCCGTGATGGGTTACAGTGGTGATAGCACAGATGCAAGTCCTTTCCACAAATTCCTTTAACTCAAAGTAATTGTAGAAGTGCTGTAAGAAATTCTGGTGCCAGGGTTGTAAATTATTGTCTCAGAGCTATAATCGCCATGGCAGAAATTTAGGAAAGAACTAAAATCACATTAAGCTATTTTGAAAAGAATTCTGCAACAATTGAGAAGTTTGCCTTCTGTACTCGCTCTTCAATTCCAAAATGAATTCCTGATTGGGCTTCCCATGGAAGGTGTCTTTGTTGGATTAGGCCAAGTAGCAAGAAATGTCCTTTCCAGTCTTTTCAATATCAGAGTCAATTCCAGGCCACAAGACATAGCGTTTAGCCAATGTCTTCATGTGAACACATCCCAGATGTGCTCAATGTAACGGAGCCAAGATAACTAACAACCACCTTCTGAAATTACAACAAAACATCTCCATAAAAAGACATCTTTTGTGGCCAGAGAAGTCATGCTGACAGTTTGTGAATATCTGGAAAGACTGGTTTTTTTCCTGGCCACTTCCTGTTGTACTAACTCCAATGTATCAAAAATTAAGAAGCTTAGGAATTATTGCCTTTCATAGATAGAAAGGATAACAAAAATTTAGAGAAGACTAAAACTTTTCTTTGATTTTTGAGAGAGCACAACTCTGTTCACCTTAAAAGGAGTAAATAGCATTAGGAGTATAAAGTTCAAGGATCTGATATTTAAGGTACCAATTTCACGTTTGTTAACTTTCTCTTGGAAAAATTACATACTAAAGTAATATTTTTTTCCATTGTAGACAATATCATCAAGACATCATCAAAATATGATACCACAATCAGAATCCCAGAAAATTAGTCCTCGACGGAAAATTCAAAAGGTAATGATAACTGTAACCTATAGATGCTTAATTTAAGGTTTTTCATCAAAGACCAATGATTAGCTACTAATAAGCTTGAGCAAGATTTGCAAGGGGATAAGTGCATCTACCTATGTTCTCCACAGTCTCACTTTCACATTAAACTTGGTATTAGCCTAACTGATGTTTCCCTAACCTTTCCATTTAATGATAGCACATCTAGTTAGATATTAATCCTCATTCTCAGGGGTTAAAAGATACATTTTTAATTTAAAATAAATTATTTCAACAGCTGTACCCTATTGGAATTACATTAGGTCCACCATTATAATCAACTACATCTTCAAGGAACTCCTTTGGGAAAACGTGGCCAATCTCCTATAATCTAGCTGTCTAATGGTTTGAATTTCTTGGTCACTGAATTCAAGGAGTATAAGCCAGTCTCATCTCCCCTGATGCTTTTCCCCAGCTTTCATAAGATGAGGAACACAAACTTCAATAGGAGTAGTTATTATATACATTCGCAAGATGTTCTTCATCAACATAATAATGCAATCATTACAATCTTGAAAAGCATATGAATTTCTAAACAATTCCAGTAAAAAAGTTTATTAAAATAAAAGACTGGAAAATTTTTAAAACCAATTATTCATAAACCACAATAACAATCTACTTCCATCTTCTCTTCTTCCTTTTTTAAATTTTCATTGTAAAGACACATTAAATTTCTATGATGTGTCAGGAATTAGGAAAAGCGTATATAAAGCGATTCTGTAGATATGTTAGAAGAATTTTTAAATATGTAGAGTTGAGACATATAACACTGTTTTTCAATATAAATAATTCTCACTAGATCATTTTATTTTGTTTGTGAAATTTAAACGTTAAATAGTAAATGATGATAATTAAACATTTGATGATGATGCTGGAGATAAGAATGACTTCAGTCATCATTCCAGATTTATCAAACATCCTAGCCTCTAGACAAATGGGGTTGCTGAGAAGGCTTTGTTAGGGGATGAGTCTGTGCCCCAAACCAGTGAGGAGGAAAGGAAACTATTTCTATGTGGTATAATAAAAGCCCCACAGTTTTATTTCCAGGAAGCATACCGACTGACATCATACTCAATAGACTCATACACTTCAGCCATTTTAATGCAGGGTCTTGCTTAAATTCAGAGGTTGAGAATTTATGCAACCCCTTACCAATAGTATTTGAGAATGGGTTTTTCTGCTTGTAATTTTTTAGTTTTCTGAATAAATAGTCTTCATCTGATCTCCAGAACATAAAGAGTTGAGATAAAGGTAAATAAGAAAGAGATGAACATATGAGCTCTACATACCATTTCCACATAGAAGCAAAACTACTAGGCTCACATCATAAATCACTACCTCATAAAAGTACATACAATTGGCAGTGCACACACCACTAAGCCCATAATCCCCTGGTATATGGTATAGAAACCTACTAGAATACTATTTGTCACTGAAAAAATGGAATTAATATGCTGCCAATACAAGCATGTGCACTCACACCAAAGGTGAGGAAAATGGAATATTAAGTGACAATTTCAAAGCTTCTGCAAAGACTTTGTGTTCCTAAGGGATTATATGGTAAGGTACATAGCCCAGTAATTGACTCAGCTTATGGAATGTCCCAGAGAAGACAGACAGATCAAAAAAGGAGTGAGAGGAGATGGAAACAAATGAGCAAACTGACCTTGATCTGAAAAACGGGACAATTTTTCTCCTGGACAATGGAAAAAGTCATATTTAGCTTGCTGTTTTAGATTTTCAAGTGCTGTGATTCCTGTTATATTTTCACATCATTCAATAAATAGATACACAGGTACAACTTTGCAAGGTGGTGTTAACAAAAGGGAAAAACAATACATAAAGAAGTGAGACTGGCACCCCTCTGCAGCCCTACATTCACCTTCCTGTTTTTGCTGAGTGTCATGATCCTAGTGCAGCCTGCAAGCCCCAAGCTATAATCTACTGATCTAAAATAAAGAGTGTGTTGGCCACGGGGACGGTGAGAGTAGCACGTGACTCTGAAGAGTTATCAAGGGAATGACTCACATAGAGAGAGAGAGAGAGAGAGACTGACAGACAGACAGACAGACGGATGGACGAACACACACACACACACACACACACACACACACACACACACAAGGGCGGCACTCATCCCTTTCTCCCAAAAAAAAAACTAGAAAGAAATTTTCCTTAACAAGGAGGGAGAAAATGAGTATTTGCATTATTTATCAATCAATGCAAATATTTCAACAAAAGAAGTATAAAGTTAGAGTTTAATAAATTCAGAATATATTTAGAAGTTCCTCAGATAGGAGAGAAATATTTATGGAATCTATAGAATGAAGAGGAGGTTGGCATAGTATAACTTCAAAGGAAGGTCTTGAGAATTAAATGAGATAATAGTTACACACAATTTAACACATAATACACACAATTTATGCAAGCTCTGAGAATTGGAAAGTTGTTTACTCAGTGGAAATGAGAATGTTTCAGAGACTGATGTAATTGGTTTGGATCTGGATTCTGCTGCTGGCTTTTTGATCTCAAGAATTTTACTTAATTATCCTGAGATTCAGTTTCCCAATCTGTGTATTATAATATCCATACTGCAGGGCTATTTTAAAGATTAGAAATTACATATGAAAAGCTTTGTGCTCTTAGCCCACAATAAGTGCTAAATAGACAGTTATTGTAATATTTTGTTTAATTTTTAAAGAAAAATAAGATTTGCACAACTAACGGTATATATAGGATATTATAATACCAGTGTCATAAAGACAGCCTTAGCTTTAACTGCTGACATAAATATTGAGCTCCAGCCTTTCACAATTTTTTGAGAGAAGGCAAATGAAAAACGGCATTCACTTTGTAGATTACTTTGAAGTCAACTTAATCAGTATGTTACACTTTAATAAAAATAACACCTACACGTGCATAGGTCTCAACCATCCCTAGTGCATGTACAAAGCAGGATTCTTCAGAAGCCAATTTAGATCAACTTTTCTTAAAGTAGTGTTAGTAGGAAGACCAATATTCCAAGTCCTGTCAAAACAAAGTAATTTTCCTTCCTAATATTTAACATAAGAAATATATTAAATATATTTATAAAATTATCATACAGCGCTTATTCATTGGGAAAGATGATACTTCCTAACCAGTCTCCTCATATTCACTTGGTGCCCTTCTAATTCATTCTCCACTCAGTATTTAGAAGGTTATGGAACAACAGAGGACTAGAATTCAGACTACATGAATATAGAAAGAATAATTACAAATTAGTGAGAGAAAAATAATCTGGTAAAAAAGTGGACAAAAGAACTGAACCAGCTTGTCATATAAGAAGGAAATATGGCCAAGAAACATGAAAAAAAGCTCACTTTTAATAGTAATTAGGAAAATACAAATTAAGACTACAATAAGACACCATTTTACACCCACTACATTGTCAAAAATTAAGTCTTACAAAACCAAGTGCTGGAGAATATGTGTATCAAATATGGTAATGAAAATTAGTACAATCATTCTGGAAAACACGTTCTCATCCAGAAATTCCAAAACATGTGCTGCAGGAGACACATAGTACCACACCCGAGACATTCATATTAGCATTGAAAGCAAAACGACAAGCAAAAAGTAAAAAGCAAAAACAAACAAACACAAAAAATCTTGTAATCAACCCAAATATACACATACTGGAAAATGGATCAATAAATTGAGGCATATTTCCAAAGTGGAATATTATACAGTGGTAAACATGAATGAGCTAAAGCCTCACAGCAATATATAACAACCTTAGTAAATCTTATAAACATAATGTAAAGAGAGAAAGAAAAAACGAGTCCTAGAAGACATGCAGTGTAGTATGAAAATGCAAGCTAACAGTTGTCTTTGAGAGGGACAGCCAGAGCACATAGGTAGATACAAGTTGTTTATAATGTTCTCATTCTTCAGTTAGCTGGGGGGGTTGTGGGTCTCTATTATGCTATTAAGCTTTATAATTAAAAGTGTTGTTGTATGAATTTTTTCATATGCTCAAAATTATGTTAAAAGAATATACTCAAGAAATATTAAACACAATTATGGCTGCTTCCTACATACATTCTCTTGCTTTTCACCTCTCTTTGAATACTGATCAAAATCCTTATGGCGGCTTAGGTGAGAATTCATGATCTGACATGTACAAATCTTGGACCACTATCATCATTGTTCTCTGAACCAATCTACATTTTCCTCCTGCCACACAGACTTTCAATGTCTTATCATGTTCCCTTCTGCTTCAAGATATTAGAAGAAGGCGTTCCCTTTTGCCAGTCGGGCTTTCAGTTCCCACCCCCACGCACCACCCAGGACTCCCAGCTTTGCTTAGTTAACTTCTACTTAACTTTTAGATCTCAGGTCAACCATATAAGTGTGTCTTCTCTAACCTTACCAAGCCAGATATCATTAAATCCTCTCCTAACACCACATACTTTCACCATGTGTTTTAGTTTTATATTTATTCACATCAACCTTGGAATGATTTCTGTCTTTCTACTATATAAGCTTATAAGCATAGAGACTGTGCCTTTTTTTTTTTTTTTTCCTTTTTGGCTGACCATGGACTCCAACATCCAGCACAAAACCTGGCACATTAAGTAGCCATAAGTGTTTTTGAATGAATGTATGAATCAATGATTCTGAATAAGTGATCACTACATTTATCAACAGAATTTGGTGCAGAGCACCATCTTTAAGGACTGTGATATATGTTGTAATCATGTCTTATAATATTGGCAAATGTTTGCAATATAGTCCATGTTACTTGCATATTAAATATTTTTAGTATACAAACTCATAAACTATGGTTCTGTGGCTGCAAGGAGGAACTGGTGTTAGAATCCAAAAAGCAAAATGTTAGAACATTTAAAAGTAAAAATCAACAGCAATTCCAACATTCAATCTGAAAGACTGGAAGGAAGAATATTAACTAATAATTACAGATATGGCGTAATGCAAGAAAACACATTAATATGCCAAATTCCAGTCCAAGTTCTTCCCTTGCTACAATATATCTATTGAAATAGAATTTTTATATTTTACTGAAAAACACAGAAACCACCTTGAATCTGTACATCATGCAAGGATCTGACTTAGCAACATAATCTCTAATATTGTATGAATATGTCATTTAAAAAAGATAAAGTTACTATTCTCTTTAAAAATATTATGTTAGGGTGTGTCATGATTTGGAATCAATGATCAAATTAAAGGTTATTCTATTTTATCTTATTTTTCCATCATGAAATGAAAATCATTTCTTTCTTTAGTGTTTGTTGTTATGACATTAAAAAATTATGTACACCTAATTTTGACTCTTTCTTGCCCATGGCATCATATATTTCACCAACTCTAGTATAAGCAATTATCTGCTCTCTAGCTTCTAATTGTGTTCTATATGTTAACCACAATTTTTGAAGAATTTCACAGTAAAAGACTATGAGACAAAGATTTAAAAGTAGTGGAAACTAGGAATTCTTTAAATATTCATCAACATTTCAACGCACCAATACAATTATTACCAAAAGAAAATGAGGCCTCCATTCAAATAAACCTAAAGATGCCTGAGCTGATTAAAGGACAAAGTGCCCAATGCTTACCTTAGAAAGAGGCTTTTTCAGAAAGTCTTTTAAGCTTATACAGTCTTTTTAAACGCTATTTTGAAAATCATTTTGATTTTCTGTGGCAGATACCATGGCATCACGACTTTACATATCTAAAACTGGAATCCAGGGCACTAAGAAATTCACACTTCCTTTTTTATTAACATGTAAAGCATGTTTGCTAATACAGAAGTCTGGCTGTTTGTTAGCGCCGTGTTGTTAGGGCCTTGGCCCTGTGAACATGGATTTTCACAGGCTTGTGAATCACCTGTTGGAGTAAGCCTCTGGAATAAATAAGACGAAACATTCTCAGGATGAAAAGAAACCTTAAAGGACTCAATAAATGTGATTTGAGATATATCGGCTACATTTAATTAACAAATTGAAGAGGAGAGAGAAAAAAATCACTGCAGTGAGCTATAGGTTGCTGATCTAATACTCCCAAAATGGGAAAGAGTAAGTCAATAATTATTTCTCTCCTCTTCATCTGCATGTGCCTGTGTGTGTGCGTGTCTGTGATATATCATTTTTATACTCCTAGATATTAATTTACATTTGTAAATGGTATTTATCAAATTTTTGAGGTATTAAAAAAATCTTGCTTCCTTCCCTGGGTATTGGTAAGAATAGATGAGTGGGTTGCCTCCAAAATAAGTAAACAAATAAACAAACAAGCGAACAAGCACATCTCCTTTTCTATTATATTTCAATAATTCTAACACACACACATTTTAACATTTCTGATAACGGATCACTCTAAAATCAACAGCATCTCAGCTTAACTGGCAGCATTCTTTTTATTTCTAGTGATAGAACTGATGGCATATTAGAACTGATGAGATGTATTACATTGAATGAAAAAATAAGGAAGTCTTTTAACCTGGTATTATAACACAACTAAGCTTCGCAGTATGTGGCATCACTTTCATACCCATTTTTCAGTTCGTATAAAGTAAGATGAAATTATACTAGAAATTTGAAGATTTAAACTTATAATCAAACTATGGGTTTTGTTTTGTGCTTTCTCTTTTTCATTACTCCATGTTCTATATGATACCTAAACTCATCACCATTTTAGGTTTTGATGTCATATGCTCTGAGTTGGGCCTGCATTAAAATTTGTGAAGAAAATTACAATATTGATGGAGACTAGGTATATTTACGTACAAATCAAAAGCAATGGAAAAGTAAATAAGAAAGATGTGTTTAAATAATTTGTGAAGCACACAGAGCATTAAATTGCTCTTCTTTAAAAAAAAAAAAAATCACCCCTCGATACCACTTCACATCCACTAGGATGGTTAAAATAAAAAAGACAGACAATAAACATGTCTATGGATGTGAAAAAATTGGGAAACTTATACACTGCTGATCGTAATATAAAATGGTATAACCACTTTGGAAAACTGTATTGCAGTTACTAAAAATTAAACATAGAGTTATCATGTGACCCAGCAATTCCACCTATAGGAATATATACAAGAGAAATAAAAACATGTCCACATAAACATTTGTGCATGGATGTTAATAGCAGCATTATTCATAATAGCTAAAAAGTAGGAACAACCCAAATGTCCATCAAATGATAAATGGATAAACAAACCGTGGACAGCCATACGATGGAATATTAATTGGCAATAAAAAGGGAATGGAGTATTGATATGTTACAACATGGATAAGCCGTGAAAACATAATGCTAAGTGAAAAAAGGCAGTAATAAAAGACCACGTATGTTATGATTAGACATTCATGAAATGTCTAAAAGAGGCAAATCCAGACAGAATTGAGACAGAAAATAGATTAGTGGTTGCCAGGAGCTGGGTGGAGGAATGGGGAGTGGCTGCGAATGGGCATGGGGTTTCTTTCTGGGGTAATAAATGTTCTAAAATTAGACAGTGGGTGTTGTTTGCAAATCTGTGACTATAGCAAAAATCACTGAACCGTACATTTTAACGGGGTGAATTTTATGGTGTGTGACTATCTCAATAAAGTTACTATAAAAATATAAAATAAATCTATTAGATTGGTTAAAGAAATTCACTCAATGCTTTTTTAAACGCATATTTTAAAAAAAATAATGTCAGTTCTGTCCAAATTTTTGCTAAGCATCTGAGGCATTACTGCTATTTGCCTCAAAGTTCCTGCATTTAAGTTCATCTGTGCAACAGATGTGTTATAATGGCACATGTTTTGAATGTTACATCTGGTAGTAAAATGTAGAGAGGCTCCAACTGCTAATTAAATATAAAATTATATGTGTAAATTAGGAGCCAATTTCTTGTTAAAATTGCCTAATGTTTAAGGCACAATAAATTGAGCTAGTATCTAGGACTGTTTGTGTCTTGACCTGTGTGGGAAAGCAGTCCAGCGCACTGAATATAGGCTAGACAGTTTCCATGGATACCTCACACGACTGGAGGTGTAGAAGAAACTAAAAATGATAAACAACTTCACAAAAATTATGCTTCAAAAAATATATTAGTAAAAAATATATGAATCTTCCTAAAGAAAGGTGCTAGAATTTATTTTGTTGATTAGTGGATAAGGGGTTTCTTTTTGGGGGGGGGGGGTGGTAAGAGGGGAGGCAAAGTTTTTAAAAGGATAGTTTTTAAGTTACTTTAGCATTCATAGTAGAGAAAGAGGCATATTCAAAATGCATCTATCATCATAAAGTTTACAGCAAACCTCAAGAGTTTTAAAGCTATTTAGCTTTTATAGGAACCAAATATATTGAATTATTCCATCTGAGTTTAATTAATCTGGCCACCGCGTAGTAACATGCTGATCTTTCCAAATAAATATACACTGAATTACAACCAGGTTACTCCACCCACTATCCTTTTGCTCCTTCCCATGAAAAAAGACTGCACATCTTCCAGATGTAGCATAAAAACCTCAGTGTTATTCACCAACCATTTCAGAATTAAACAAAATAAAGCATGAGAAGAACACATGTAGCTTCTATAAGAAAAGGAGATGTTCCCCACACTACTTGCTGAGACAATCTGACCACACACCTGTTTATTCACATCTTTAACAGATTAGGGAAGGAAGAAGGAGAAAGTCATGACATCAGCGTTTTCTATGCCCCCAAATCACTTCCATGATTAGGCAATCAAGTCAGGTCTTATTCCCAGAACTAAAGAGATAATCAGCACGCATGGAAATAGAGTTGTTTTCTTTGGACCACAGTCCAGTCATTACTTGAGATCCAGCATGAGTGAAGGGAAAGAACACAAATTGTTTTAATATAGGAGACAAATATATCGGTAAATTTTAATCAAATTAAACCATATTTGATTATATAGCTGAACAATTCCACAAATATCTCATTTGATGCTACTAGCAAACTAACATAACACCTAGTTTAACAGCAAGAGTCAACTGCATTAAGCATTTCCCAAATATTCCTAAAAGTGTGCATGTTTTAATTTAATGTGAAAATAAACACAACTTTTTTAAAAATGAGAAAACGTTCACTGAAAGTGTTGGGGCAGAAGTTGGTCGTAAAAGAACACAAAAAGAACTCCACCTAGAAAAATACCTACAGTAAAGAGATCTTTGCTCTAATCGAGTTTACTTTACTGGTGCCAACTCTCCTGCTCTATTTCTCATTCACTATCATCCTAACTTCCCCCAAATTCTTCCTGTTTTCTCAGTCTCTTTTCACCTGAGCTGTAACCAATCCCTTACCTGAAGTCCCTTTCGCTTCTGGATGTCTAATTTTTTAAAGGAAGGCGAGGTCTCTACCAATATCACCCCATCGGTGTTGAACCTGTTGTTTTCTCCATCTCTCTATCATTCCACTGCTCCTATGCCCTTCACCAACAACTCCTCATCATCCTTCAAGGTCTCATTTTAAGTGTCGCTTTCTTGGAAAAACTGTTTTCTGGACACCCCTCCCCTAGGTGAACTTGGATCCTCCAATTCCACACTCTTACAGCACTCTGGACTTCTCCCTCAGAGTAATTAAGTAAAGAAAAGAAATTAACGAATCCCTTGTCCAACTATTTGGATGATACCTCCCTTTTCACTAAACTCTAAATTGCATGAGGATGTAAATAGAGTGTTCACCAATGCATCTCCTGAGCTTAGCAGACATTCAATCAATTTTTTTTGTAAGTAATACTGTCTCATGCATTTTTTCCTATTTCCATATACCTCTGCATTCTGTCATGTTCATAATTTCCTAATGAAAATTTTTCATAGAATCAAATTCTCATTTTTCAAAATCACCAAAAAAGTCATGATTAAATAAATATTCTTCATCCTATTTTGACCTCTGATGAGTAGAAAACAATCACTCTCGAGTATACGTGAGACCAACATATAAACACATGTGTGACTGCATTTGGGACATTGTGGGCCCAATGTATAAACAACTAGAGGATTGTAGGGCAGAGGGAATTTCCATATGTCCACTCTAGCTGCAGATTAAGTCTTAAAGCCTAAGTCATCTCTGTTTTCCACTTTCACCCTTTGGCCTTCATCAGTTTCTTTAGCTCTGACCTCCTCAATCCCTTTGCACACAATCCTACCACTCTCGGCACTAAAATCTTGTGCTTTGCAGCTTCTGTCACCCAGAATAACCTCTTGGTACCTCTCTGCCCCATCTACTATTTACCTCATTTCAAACCTCAGCTGAAAACATCCCTCTGCCCCTGGTCTACCTTCTCAATGGATAGAGAAGGGAACAAATTTTTAATTCTAAAGTGTTTGAGCAAACATTTTACAGGAAGACACTGCTGTATCATTGAGAAGCAAAGTATGCTGCATTTATGCCCAGGGGATTTCTCAGGTTTGTGAAAGCCATTTTCATCCTGCATTATAAAAGCCTCTGCTTAAGTCAGAATTAAGATTCATTATGATATTGCCATGATGCTAACATTTTAACCCCTTGACAAAAGAATATTAGTATAGTTGTTTCTTCTGGAAAACATAAAAAGATTTATAAAAATCCATCAGATATCCCTGCCCTGTAAGTCTGTCATTACCAACACAAGAGAGTAAAAGACAACCTCTCTGGTTTACTTCAGAAGAGACCATGTGCCAGAGGCTGGCCAGCTGTCACCAAATCCTCTCTTATTTCTTCTGGATACACAACTAGACTACACTGCCCAGTCTTCTGTGCAGTCAGCTGGGGCCACGTGACCAAGTAGGAGCAAACTGAAAGTGAGCAGAAGTGACCTGGATCTGGCTCATGTGGGAATCTTGTGTTCTTTCTTTGCTTGTACCCTGATACAAAAAGGCAAAGCAACCAAGGAAGATGCAGAACCCCAAGATGGAAAGAACCCAGGGCTCTGGATTGCTAGGGGAACTAGGTTATAGAGAGCTGCCCTGCCAGAACATTCATATTGAGATTTTAACTTTTATTATGCTGACACAGTTAACTTTTATTACATTAAGCCACAGAGGTCTTCAGGATTATCTGTTTCATTAGTTAGTACTACCTTAAGCACTACAGGCCCAGGGTGGGGTGAGGTTGGTTGGGGGGGAGGGCGGGGGTCAGCCTGGGTGGGTAATCACCGGTCTTATCTCAGGCAAATCCAGTTGTGACTTTCCTAAGCTATTTTATCCAGACCCACCTATATCTGAAGAAACTCTGACTCTGAGCACAAGCTAGTCATGAAGCTGCCATGAGAAGCCATCTAGGAATACAACTTCTTTGACTTCGGAGTCCAGGTTTCCCTTGGCGCAGCGTCCTCTTTCCACCATCTCTGTCTTCGCTCTCCTATCCAACTTTTCCATTGTCTCCAATTCCCCACTGATATCCCTGAATCAAGATGTTCAAGTCTCATAAAAGCTACTCAGAAAGAAAATCAACTGACTTCAGGCCACATGTACATCATCGACTGTTTCAAACTCTGTAGCGCTCAGCTAACCTTATCATTTGTCCATTTTCATTTGTCCCATTTTTGAACCTCTGAAAACATTTCCCCTCCACAGCAATAGCTGAAGGAGTAATAAGCCTTTGAAAGAACTCAGAAATCCCTCAATTAAATAAGTATTCCAAAAATAATGTAATACTTATGAACAATATGAAGCAAGATTTTCCTTTTATTTTTTATTATTTTACTACCAGCTATGGAGGAAGTATGAGCTAAATTCCTCACTATAATCAGTTCTCATGTAAAAAGATTCCAATTAACTGCAATTTAAAAATAGAGAGAGGAAAAAAGACCGTGGGAAAGGAAAAAGGGAGAAAAGAATTGATGGATTGTACCGGCTGGACTTCGTATCAATTTACTTTGATATACAAAGAGCAAAGTGATTATTGCTATTTCTTCCAATGAAGTCCAGAAAATGATTTATAGGAATATTTACTATAGTCATGATATTTCTGGGCTTGAAATAAATTCATACAAAAGATATTCTTCTGTACTGGATCAATCAAATTTCAGCCTGGCTAGTGGTGATGATAATTATTGGAAAGTAAATTGTTATGTTTTCGTCTGACTGCCTATTGCCTTGGCATGTGTTATTTCCAACTCTGTCTGGAAATAACAGTACATCAAGCCATCTTGGTGACTTAGATAACCAGCTACTATCATTTGAAAGTTGTCAGCTCCAGTAACTTGCTACTGTATGTGTAGTTACACTTTCGGAACACTGATTTCGGTGCATTTATTATTTCCTGACTGTTGCCAAGAACTGTATTTTAAAGAAGAAATTAATTCTAAAACTTCACCTTTAATCTTAATTCAAGACACTTTTAAGTTTGGTTACTAACAATAACCAAAAATAAGAAACACTTAATGAACAGCTGATCTTAAATTATTTCTTTTTTTAATTTATCAATTAAAACTTGCACTTAAAATTCGATTAATTCTTCAGGCAAAACATAATTATCTACTGCTGACTGAATTTATAACAGACTAAAAATATTCGTCCTTGAACAGAACAGAATTTGTATACTTTCTCATCAACTAAAAGTAAGATGGTAGAAAATTACATTCCTAAACTTTGGACAGTTTCAAAAATATGCAATGTAATTTCTACTTCAGTACTCATTAACATGTTTTGCACTATCAAAAGTAACAAGATGCCTAAAAGAACAGTGAAAAACAGGATACACAAAATCTTTCGGCTTGAACCAATTTATTCCAGTACCATCAAGAGAGCAAGGGGGGAAAAAAACTGTAAGTAAAAAAAGAAAAAAAAAAATACTCCACAAAAAAAACCTAGAAGGTTTATATCATTTGTTAATGAAATAATTTTCCTGGAACATCCAAATATTAGCACCAAATTTCAATACTAAAACGTTTTTTAAAGGAAATGAAAGGTAAGAAAGAGAAAAGCAGCATCTCTCTCATTTTCTATTGTGACTTTTTTAGGGGAAATATGAACATTACTTCCACATTTGAAGAGTACCTGCTATAATTATGGTATTATGTGTGTAAATTTTCAAAGCACTAGTATTAAAATGCTATTCTTTAAAAGTACATACTGACTTCCAGTATATCTACGGCTAATTAATTTAACATCATTTTACTTCTGTGAAAATCATCAAAAACAACAAAGAGAGTAAAATGGAACCCTTAAAACTCCATTTGCAGCAAAAGGAAGAAACAGATATAATCCAAAGACTACAGAGGACTATGAGGACTGCTCACATCGGCAGCCATCAGGCAGAAGGCAAGAGGAGAAAGTGAAGGAAAGAAATGCTGAGAGCTGTAAGAGGGCCCAGCAGCAGCACCAAAAAGGAAAGGCAAAAACATACCTCCCGAAGTTAAGGAGTCCACCAGACACACAAAAGCTACATTCCGCTAGAATGTAGTCTCATTAGAAGTTTGGGATGAGGGTGAAGAAAGGCAATGTCAGAGATACAGAGGAGCTATGGCTTTAAAAGGAATCATCAGAGTAGCCACATTTATAAGATGGGCTCTGTCTTTGTGAGGACAGAAAAGGAAAGCTTTTGGACCTTCTAAGATCTCCTGTAAATTACTATTCTATCCACAGAAAGAATATGTAAAAGGGATATGAAAGCGGAGAAATGGTGAGATGCTGCAGCAAGACTTATTAAATAGCACTCATGGATTATACATAGAAATTAACATAGCTACAATAATTTCGATGAGCGTTTTTTAAAATTATGAAGAAATCACCTCTATCAAAGACTACAGCAAAGCAAAAAGATAAGAATGCAGGAAGAGACTGTGAAAAACACAGTAAGAGATGAAACAAAAAACATATTTATTCAGAAATGAACAAATAATTAGAAGGAACACGAATAAGCTAGACACTACAGAAAACAAAGGGTCATAGAAGATAGCTATGAGAAAAACAAAATAAAATGGACATTAAGAAATTTCTTCAAAAGTAAAAAAAATGAAATAAAAAGAAGATAGTGACTGTAAACTTAACATGCACATAATAGATCTGAAAAACAAAACCAAAGAAATGGAAGAGAATAAATATTTAAAAAGACATAATAGAATTTTCTTTAATGTGAAGAAGACTTTAACTGTAACATTTATTAAAAAAAAAAACAAGAAAACTAGAAATTATTTTTTTTAATCTGAAAACAAAAGATCCCTTACATCTAGAAAATGATAAAGTCTCCTTAAACAACTTTTGGGCCAGAAAGGAAATTTAAACTAAATTGCAGAATTTCTAGAAAACAACAATAATTAAAATCCTCTACATAGAGAAATGCCATGGGATTCATTAGTTAAAGCGGTGCTAAGAGAAAAATTTATAGACCTAAACACTCAGCAATAAAAGATAAATATCTCAGAA
>NW_011888863.1:2652116-2676813 GCF_000151845.1 Pteropus vampyrus
AAAAAAAAAATACTCCACAAAAAAAACCTAGAAGGTTTATATCATTTGTTAATGAAATAATTTTCCTGGAACATCCAAATATTAGCACCAAATTTCAATACTAAAACGTTTTTTAAAGGAAATGAAAGGTAAGAAAGAGAAAAGCAGCATCTCTCTCATTTTCTATTGTGACTTTTTTAGGGGAAATATGAACATTACTTCCACATTTGAAGAGTACCTGCTATAATTATGGTATTATGTGTGTAAATTTTCAAAGCACTAGTATTAAAATGCTATTCTTTAAAAGTACATACTGACTTCCAGTATATCTACGGCTAATTAATTTAACATCATTTTACTTCTGTGAAAATCATCAAAAACAACAAAGAGAGTAAAATGGAACCCTTAAAACTCCATTTGCAGCAAAAGGAAGAAACAGATATAATCCAAAGACTACAGAGGACTATGAGGACTGCTCACATCGGCAGCCATCAGGCAGAAGGCAAGAGGAGAAAGTGAAGGAAAGAAATGCTGAGAGCTGTAAGAGGGCCCAGCAGCAGCACCAAAAAGGAAAGGCAAAAACATACCTCCCGAAGTTAAGGAGTCCACCAGACACACAAAAGCTACATTCCGCTAGAATGTAGTCTCATTAGAAGTTTGGGATGAGGGTGAAGAAAGGCAATGTCAGAGATACAGAGGAGCTATGGCTTTAAAAGGAATCATCAGAGTAGCCACATTTATAAGATGGGCTCTGTCTTTGTGAGGACAGAAAAGGAAAGCTTTTGGACCTTCTAAGATCTCCTGTAAATTACTATTCTATCCACAGAAAGAATATGTAAAAGGGATATGAAAGCGGAGAAATGGTGAGATGCTGCAGCAAGACTTATTAAATAGCACTCATGGATTATACATAGAAATTAACATAGCTACAATAATTTCGATGAGCGTTTTTTAAAATTATGAAGAAATCACCTCTATCAAAGACTACAGCAAAGCAAAAAGATAAGAATGCAGGAAGAGACTGTGAAAAACACAGTAAGAGATGAAACAAAAAACATATTTATTCAGAAATGAACAAATAATTAGAAGGAACACGAATAAGCTAGACACTACAGAAAACAAAGGGTCATAGAAGATAGCTATGAGAAAAACAAAATAAAATGGACATTAAGAAATTTCTTCAAAAGTAAAAAAAATGAAATAAAAAGAAGATAGTGACTGTAAACTTAACATGCACATAATAGATCTGAAAAACAAAACCAAAGAAATGGAAGAGAATAAATATTTAAAAAGACATAATAGAATTTTCTTTAATGTGAAGAAGACTTTAACTGTAACATTTATTAAAAAAAAAAACAAGAAAACTAGAAATTATTTTTTTTAATCTGAAAACAAAAGATCCCTTACATCTAGAAAATGATAAAATCTCCTTAAACAACTTCTGGGCCAGAAAGGAAATTTAAACTAAATTGCAGAATTTCTAGAAAACAACAATAATTAAAATCCTCTACATAGAGAAATGCCATGGGATTCATTAGTTAAAGCGGTGCTAAGAGAAAAATTTATAGACCTAAACACTCAGCAATAAAAGATAAATATCTCAGAAATTTTAAGATAGCAAAAATATAAGCCATATATATATATATTTTTAAATATAGAAACAATGTAACAAGTTAAAAAAGAAAATTAAATAGCACTAATAAGTTTTTAAAAACTTGCCCCTTAGAAAAAAGTGAAAAAAAGATTACCCATCAGACAACCTAGTAAAAAAATAAAATAAAATGCTAAAACACTAAGTTATACATTACAAAAGGGAAATGGCCAAAGAAACAGAAGAAAATTTAAAAGAGCATAAGATTTTCTATGGTCAACATAATTTTTCATTTCCATATAAAATTTTTCTTAAAAATCTAAATAAAATAAATAATTTTCTAGGAAATACATAATTTATCAAAACTGATACAAAATGAGACAGGAAATCCAAAAGGACCATTTCAATAGAAGAAATAAAAGAAATTGTTAAAGAGCTAAACACCCAAAAAGCAAGAAGCCCAGATAGTTTCACTGAGAAATTCTACCAAACTTTAAAAAAGAGATCATCTTAATGCTGTTTAACAGTTTCAGAGCAGAAAGAAAAACAAAAAAAAACAAAACAAAACAAGAAAAGCTTCCAAATTCTTATGAGACAAGTAAACCAGATATAAAAACCTAACAAATAGTGATCAACAATAACAAATACCTACAACTCTTTTATAAGCATCATTGGGCGTGTGCATGTTAGCAAATTCCATGACCCATGGGAGTTTGTTCCGGGAAATCAAAGATGGTTCAATATTAGGAATATTAGGAAATCTACTAACAATATTGGAAGTTTAAGAAAATATATTACATATATTAAGTATAAAAAGAAAAGTCATATGCTCATGCTCTATAGATGCTGAAAACCCATTTGACAAAATTCAACATCTGATTTTTAAAAATTAAGCTCAATAAATGGATAGTTCCTTAACAAAATATATTTATCTTAGCCCCAAATCCAACATCATGCTTAATGGGAAATATTAGAGGCATTCCCAATTATGCCGGAAAGAGACAAAATGTTCACTATTACCATTAATATTTAATATTGTATTGGATGTACAAGCCAAAACAATTAGCAGACAGAAATGATTTTAGAGAGAGAAAATTTGGAAACTGTCAGTATTTTCAGATGATGTCATTTTATCTTGTGAACACCAAACAGAATATAATGAAAACAGTAAGAGAATCATTAAACTGATGAGATTTACAACCATAAAGAAGCTCTTTATGTACTGATATGGCAAAATCAATAAGACATATTAGTAAGTAAAAAAAGCAAGGTGCAAAATAGTGGTATAAATAATGTGATAACAGAGATAAGAATGTGTATGTGTATTTGCTTGTGTATGCATAAAGGAATTCTGAAAGGGTACATAAGAAACTAATAACAATGATTATCTCATTGGAGGAGGCGGGAGGGCAAGAACAGGATAGAAGGGGCATGAAGGTGAGAGAAACAAACTATTCTCTTTATATTTTTGAACTACTGGTGTATTACCTAATCAAAAATTAAATTTAAAATAATTCTTAATTGAAAGAATTTTCTTAAGATTCTCAAAGAAACTCAAGCATGACAGTTATTAAGCTATTGCCTCTCAGCTCCAAACTGGCCCATGTGATGCTGGGGATGGACTTTTATAAATCTCATATCTGTCTTGCTAGATGGATCCAGGCTAGATTCTGCCAATAGGAGGCATGAGAGGGAGACTGCAAGGCTGGCTTCAGAAGAGACTTTTTCTTTCTTGTCTACTTGCTGTGGGGACTTCCTGTTGACCTCCTGATTTTGCTTCCTATTCCTGAGAGTGGCATTCCAGCCACACACTATTCTAGTAGGGGTCGTTCCTGCCCATAGCTACAACTAATCCAGTTTGTAGTTTTCCCAACATGGTTTTCCCTCAGAAACTCAGTGATATGCTTGGTAAATGCTCCAGGCTTTTACTGATGGTCTCAGAAGTCTATCAGCATCCAGTCACATGGGTCCCCTCTCCTAAATTTTTAAGTTTTAGTAATTATAATCTCTTCCCTTTGTTCTAGCTCTAGAAGTGATAGCTGCTTCTTGAAGTTGTTACCTATATGATACTTTATTGGTCTTTTAGCTTTTCATTTCTTCAATTCTTAGTTAGCATTTCTATATATTAAATAATCTGTTAAAATAACTTGTGGTTTTTGTCTCCCAACTCAGACCTGATTAACACACCTGACAAATCTTTCTTTTTATTTTTTTAGGCACACACTACTAATGAATAAGATTAGATATTTGTGGGTGTGGATCTTCTATAGGTTAATATAACTTTGAAAAATTATAGCAGAACAAGTTAGGTATTGAGGAGAATTTGTTAGGCAAAAAATATAATTCGTTTCTTTTTAGAGTACCTGGATAAATTATTTCCTGAACCATCATCACATTAATATAGTAATATGAGTCATTGTGAGAGAAAGCACATTAAAAACCAGATTCTGCCCTTGAGTACCTTTCTTTCTATGGTATAAATCCTCAAAAAGAAACTCCACCTAACCAACCCATATGATTTCACTTATTTTATTACCTGAAGACATTTTTGTGAGGTGGTACATCTTCAATAGTTATGCAAAGCTGACATGAATAGTTAGCTCATCTGCAAATAAGTTTATTGACTCATGACTGAGGTTCAGAAAACCACAAAACCCTATTATTACTTACTTATTCATAAGTGTGACACTTGAAAAATTATTTCTATTTATTATGTAATACTAGTATTATGTAAATACTAAATTTTAAGTAAAAAATATCTTAATAGCTGCCAGTGATATGCTTGGTAAATGCACTATGACAGCTGGACCATTAAGAATGTGTTTCTAGAAAGTACATGTTCTGCAAAGTTGTCTGTACCCTGGTTATTAACTTAGAACTGTCAAAATTTTTCAGATTCGTCATATGCAATAGAAGTCCCCTCTAGAGTCTATCCCAAGCCTGAGCCATGATAAAATTTGGTCATGAAGAATGTAGGTTCACAGACTCAATTTGGCCCTTGCAAACATTGTCCTTTAAAACAAATATTTGTGGTACAAAACAAGATCTCAGCAGAAAGATGCGGGAGTAGCAGAAGAAGATAAAGAAAGGAAAGATGTAGCCCTAGTCCCAGCAGTGATGAATCATACACTATCTTTTAAAGGTGCAAATAAGAAAGGAAAAAAATTAAAACAGACTCAATTATGGTACATACAGTAGGAAATGAGCTAGCGGCCCTTTTGTATTATTTTGTAAAGATGCAACAGCAAGTTACATTCGCTGATGATAACGAGCCATCCCTGCATCACCAACTCATTAAACCGACTCTGAATTACTCATTAACAAAGTTACAACGGCCAGACTCCTTTAAAGACTAGAGGCTAGCTAGCATTTTGATAAAAGATGCCACTTATTGAATTACATTTTCCACTATATTCTTTTGGCTACTGTAAAATGCTACTATGTTAGCCACAGAATGTTTTATGTCTATTCTAGAAAGATGTGTTTTCTCTTAAAGTTTTACCAAGAAACAAAAAAGAACGAACTATTTTTTTTACAGTTTTGGTTTAAATATGTAGAATTTTATTGATACACACACACACACGCACACACACACACACACACACGTATATAAAATGCGTGTATCATGAGGATGAATAGAAATATATATATAACATAAGTACAACATAAATAGAGATGTTCTAATGCTATCTCTATAGCTCAGAATATTAGACATGAAGTAGCTCCCAATTCTGATCTTGTATCATAAGCACCTGAGAAGCTATTTAAAAATGATAGATTCCCAGACCTTCTCTCTAGGTATAATAAAATAGAATTTCTTTGAACTATGGGTCAGTCTGGCACCAGTCCATGGGACAGCATTTGTGAACCAGTAAAGTGGGATGAAAATGCTTATAATCTGTTTTGGAAACCCCATTCAATCACCCCCTTGCAGCATGACGCTGGGCAGCTTGTTGTACCCCTCTAAACATCAGTTTTCCCTTTGGTTAAATGGAATAGTAATATCTACTGCACATAGTTTTAAAAATTAAATAAATGAGAAATATCTATACATGTTAAACATCACAAAATTTAAATAATCTATTAAAATAAAAAATTATTAAAATCTGAGGTTATGTGACATGTTAGAAAACAACCCACTCATGAATATCCACCTAAAGTCAGGAAATACGGTTACACTGAGCAAACTCATGTCCTAAGACAGTTTTCAAAGGGCAAGAAGGAAATAAAATTATTTTATCAACAGGGGAAAAAAACTATAATGGCATTGAGTTTGCTACAATTCAAGACCACTATACCCCAAATCAAAAAGAAACTATATAGCTAATCCCTGTTGATGTAACAAAATGGAAGCTCTCATAATATTTCAGTGACTTTGGTTTCAACACAGTGTCCCAAATAATTCTAATGAACATCAACTTCTCACCAGAGCTTTGGTTGAACCCTTAAATCCTATTTGGAGAAAAATGGGGGTAGAAGGAGCTAGGAAAGTCAAGCTCACATCATTGATTTTGGTTGTTTGCCAGTGCCTCTTTAAGTCCTTAGTATGATGATAATATCCTCAACTTCTTTCCAAGTGATCAATTTCTCAACATTTACTATTACTTTCCCTTCTCCACCCCAAATCTCTTTTTATGAAAAGATGTCAAGAAGTCCCAGCCAAACAACATGGGGTTAATTTCTGATGGTTCTCAACTCCTTAAATTGATCAGCTACAAGTTCACAAAAAAAGTAAATCTGCTCAATGTAAAGACCATTGAACTCACAATTTAAAATTCTAATAAAATTCCCCCCTCATCACCAAATTATTACTCTATCAATTTCTTTATTCTCATTCATAGTTCATGGCATTTTAAAAAAATAATGGCGGCCTTTAAGTAGATTCACCAAAACAATGGCAAATCTATTTTTTAAAAAGAAAATCTATTGCTAAGTGTAAGAAAATATTTTTTTCTCTAGTTGTAAGGGTTGAATTTTTCCCTCCATTATTTACTGAGGTTACATAATGTTTAAATTCTGCTCCTCCGTGGCACAATGATGTATATATAATGCAAATATCTTTGCTGGAATTACAATGGCAATTTATCAATTTATGTGCAGCTAATCAACCCATTTGCTTTCTAGTGTAGAGCAGTAAAAGCTTATCTCATGCAGACTCACGAATCATTCAAAGCAATCTAACTGACTTTCAGGGCCAAGAGCATTGCACAACACGTGATGTGTCTCCAGTGGAGCGCTGTGCCAGACACTGCAGGCGTTACATAATCCCATGCTGTCGTTGGCAGAGGCCGCCTTCTTAGCCGCCTCGGTGGCTTGGCAGTCAGTGTCTCCTCCAATCATGCCCTGCAGCTTTAATCTGCACAGAGTGTTCACATGGACAGTCACATGTTTTAAGACTTTCACAGCAGCAAATAAAACAGGGACCATTTCCCTACTGGTATAAACAGTTCATTAAAACCAGTCATACAGCACACAAGATTATACCAGGATAGAAGACATGTGTAACACTGCAGCATCTAAACAAAGCAAGAAAGAAAGCAAATACCAAATATTCTACTTTTCAAATACCTAAGTGCGAAGTAATAAGAAATATATATCCCAGTCTCTGCCCCGATTCCTCCTAATACTTGGTATTTAACCTCAGTTCCTGACAAGAAGCTCCTAAAATCCTTGTAATTTCCTCAGTGATAGGAGTGTCTAACACAGAGCTCCTATATCTCAGAATTTCCTGGGTGACGGGAGAGTCTGTTGTTCTAATGAGGCATCTTTTGGTGGATTCCTGGGTGCGGGATGGTCACCAGAAAGACCAAGTCATAATTAGAAGTCTGGAACTTTCAACTCCTACTCCTCACATTCTAGAGAGGGAAGAAGGGGCTGGAGATGGAGTTAACAATCAGTCATGCCTACATGATGAAGCATCCATAAAAATCCCTAAAGTACAACGTTTGATTAATAAACAGGTGGCGATCCTGGGCAGGTGGCACACCTGAAGAAGACATTGGAGCTCCACACCCCATCCACATAACTTGCCCTATGCATTTCTACCACCGGCTATTCCTGAGTTATATCTTTTTTATAATAAACTTGTAATTTATTAAGTAAACTGTTTTTCCTGAATTCTGTGAGCTGCTCTAACAAGTTATCAAACCTGAGGAGGGGGTCATGGGAACCTCGGATCCATAGCCAGTCAGTCAGAAGCACAGGTGACCTGAACTTACTACTGGCATCTGAAGGAAGGGAGCAGTCTTGTGGCACTGAGCCCTTAACTTGTGGTACCTGATACTATCTTTAGGTAAACAGTGTCTGAACTGAATAGGACACACGGCTGTTAGCGGGAAATCAGTCGATGGGAGAAAAACCTATACATTTGGTGGCCAGAGCGAAATAGGAGAGTAAAGGAAAATAGTGCATTTTGCCAACACACTGGGATATACAATATTAACTCGGCCATTTGCAATGCATTTTCAAATTGGAAGGTGTGGGAATTACACATTTAAGACATTATACATAGTATAAACAACTGTCAAACATGAGCTAGCTCTCTCTGAACATGAGCCACAGGGCCTCCTATAATTTCCCAGCCTCATATACTCATCATTTTATTTCCATGGATCAATTAGAATATGCACAATTTTAAAATAAGTACATTAGTTTTCAAGTATAATTATTAGATTTGAAAATATTGAGCTATTATATATACCTAGATTTTAAGCCTTGCCTTTTTCCATTTTATTGCTAATGTTTTGCTCTAATGTAAAAAGAAAAACTCTAAAACAGGGAGTGAAATATAATACACACTAAAAAATAAACTTCTACCCATATTTTAGGCTTTAAAATTTTTTAAAAGTATCTATGTATAAGATCCTAACCAAGGAACATGGAGATACCTGCAGAATCATTTTTTTTTTTTAAAGAGAGATCAGTTTAGTCTACACTAGAGCTATCTAATAGAACTTTCAGTGATGGTGAAAATGTTAAATGAAGAGAAAAAAATGAAAACAAAAAACACAAACCATATTTTTTTCTGGTTCCAAGATGTGTCTCTAGCCCCACGAAATTAAAATATTATCAAAATAAGTCATGTAATATTATAGAAGCTAAAAATAGCAGGCTATCAATTGTATATCACTAAATTATATATCATTAAAAAACAGAATCCTGAATAAAATGTGACTATGCTATTATAAATGAATAGATTTAGAAAAAAATTTGCTTTGATTTCATGTGACCTGAATAAATATTTACAATTATAAAGTGAAAACTCAAAATATATATGGGATAAAATAAAATATTAATTTAAAGCTGCAGACGAGAAATTCTCAGAGTGGAATAAATCATTTGTGAGATGGTGACACCTACTGATTAGTTGTGATATTGCAGCCCAGCTCTACCAGCTTTTTGTCCATTTATCATCCTAGAGAAGAGCCAGAAAGGGGGAATTTCAAAAAATTTCAGTGCAGAGACATACACAGACAGAAGATGAAGTGAAGGCACAGGGAGAAAGCCATTGATAAGCCCAGGAACATCTAGGCTACCAGAAGCTAGAAGAGAAGGATAGAGTGCATGCTCCCTTACAGTTCTCAGAAAGAATCAACCCTGATGAAAGCTTGATCTTAGATTTCTAGCTTCCAGAAATATGAGACAATAAATATCTGTTATTTAAAAAAATGATTTTGGTGCAAAATATGAGTATCATGACCATGAGATGGCTATGGACATGGAAAACAAGAAATAGTAAAGAACAGATAATCCTATGTTCCTGCTGACCTTTCTCCTCCTAAAGCTGCACAAAGTCAATGTCCTTGAGCCTTTCATTGCATAATACCTTCCCCCAAATAGCTTTTAGTTTGAGGCTTATGAAACATATATCAAGCCCTTCTTTTTCAAGTTAAACAGCCTTAGAAATACATTTCATAAGCTCTCAGCTGGACAACTACAATCCTCTCCTACTTGACCTCTCTGCCTACAGCATTGCTCACCAGTGTATCACTGTAAGATTAACACTTTCTGATCAAAACATCTTTATTCAGCAGCTTCAAGTTGACCTACTGCAAGGTGAATTCTAGTCTCACAGCTTTGACTTTAAGATCTCCTAGAAGTTGTTTTATTTTTTAAATTTATATCTCAGTACAACTGAAATAAAACTTTGCACCATATAAACAGGACGACTCCCAATAAGAACAATGCACGGATGATTTGCTCACAAACCACATCCTGAACAATTCTGCACTTAGCCCCTTGATCTCCATGCTATGCACTGTTCCTGATGTTCTCTGGTATCTTCTCTCTGGAATCTTGGACTCACCCTCTCAGGCCTACTGTTTAATATGGTTCTTCTGCTATTAATCTCATTTCCTTCTTTGAACACAATTTGTACTTGCCATTTAGACTATTTCACTTTCAGCTACTATAGCCCAGCCCCAGGCCCCAAACTCCAACCCTGGTCAACATTTCTGCTAGGCTCCCCCTGTCCCATGAGCAGGACACAGATATTGCTCCCTGCATGCTATGCACGCTTAGTCTCCAGATCTTTGCTCCTTCTCTCATTCATCCTGGAATTCCCCTTTCTTTTCTTTACCCTCTGCTTATAAAAGGTGCCTTCTTTACTCATTTTATAAATGTTTCCTGAGTAATCCAAGACATCGTGATATGTACGGCAGATACAGTAATAAATACAGAAAAGATTCTTACCTCTTTGTAGTTACAGGCCTATTGAGGGAAACAAATAATAAATAAGTAAACAATGACAAAAAATGAAACTAGATGTTTGCATTTTCTGAAATGTGCTATGAAAAAAAAAATGAATAGGTGATAAAATCGAGGACAGTCGGGGGAAGTTATTTTAGATAGAGTTGTCAAGAAGCATTTGAGCTGAGAGTGTGACAATTGAGCTGAGACCTAAAGGATAAAAGGAGTCAGACACACAAATAGCCAGAAGAACTGCATTCTAGGCTGAAGGAATAGCAAATGCAAAGCCTCTAAATGAAAAGAGGTTATTTTGTTTGAAGAACAGAAAGGACACCATTGTGGCTACACTATAGTAAAATACAGGAAAGTATTTAAAAAGATGGCACAAGCTAGATTATGAAGGGCCTTATTTATTCTGGTAAGAAATGTGATTTTTTTTTTAAAGAGCAATAGAAAAAACATCAAAAGGTTTTAATATGAGAATGGCATCATCTGTTTTATGATTCACAACTATTATTTCATGCAAAGAATGGATTGGAGGTTTCAAACAATGGAAGCAAGGAGATGAGCTAGGAAGTCATGTGGTGGTGCAGGCAGGATGATGATGTCTTGGACCAGGATCATGGGCTCAGACCGGGGGTAGGGTTGGGGGAGGGGGATGGGAGCAGGGCAGAGAGGCAGCTAGATGTGTTCAAGAAACATTTATTGGTAGAAACCATGAGACTTGCTGATGCATTTGCTGTGAGCGATGAGAGTTAAGGAGGAATCAAGAATGACACATAAGGTTTTGATTGAGCAACTTTGATGGATGGTGATGCTATTGACTAATAAGAGAAATTTGGGGTGAGGAGGGCACCAATTACTCAGTCCTTGGAATATTCAAGGACCCAGCTAAAATTCTACCACCTTCCTAAAATTTCTTAGGACCAAAAAGCTAATAATTGTCTATTCCCACAAAATTAACTTAACACTCATTTTTTTGTGTCTCAAGCTTTATGAATAATTCCTAGGAAATGGCTTGTAGCCATCCCAAACCTGTCAAAAACGTCTTTGGTACATGACTTAACATTCAGCCTCTAACACCTATATAATTCACTTAGCAGATAGCTTAGTCTTAATGTATATTATTTACTTTTCACATGTACTCACATGGCATGCATTCTATATTGGAGCCCCAACTTCGTGTGGGCAAATAACTAATACTTTCTGGTGCCTCAGAACTTGGTATTATACTTTGTATGAAGCAGGCTTTGGATCAATGTTTGTTGTTGATGATGAAGAATATAATGTTTAACAGGGGCATCAAATTCTGAAAATTCCATTTAACATGCACCACCAACCAATATGGTTCTGATATAGCTGAACATTCAGCATTTAGGAGAATGGAAATCAAACAATTACCTTTCAATTCAGGTATTCTGGTAGACTTATTGGGAAAATCAATTCCAAATACTCATTTTACAGAAATTTTCTTTAGTTACTCATGATTGAAACGTACCTATCCTAGTGGTTCTCAAGCTCACACAGAAAATAAAGAATTAGCATCAGTGAAACTGGCAATTATTCATAGTTCAGCAGCAGCATATAGTGAGATACCAATGCTGATGATGGCATGTTATTGATACATTTATGTGGGAGAAAGACCTACTGCTCTTATACTATAGAGCAAAGAGGATACATATACAGTATTTCTCATAGAAACATAAATAAACTTAGCATAAATAAAGGCAATAAAATTTATTATGTAATGAGGTAAAATTCCCAATGGAGAAAGGTCAGTGGGGAAGTTTCTTTTTGCTCATCTCAAGTGTCCCAAGTGGAGGAACTTCTGTTAGTGACACTTTTGACCTCTCTCTGCCCACTTACTCACTCCTCTCTGAAAATGGGGAAGTACCTTATCTGATTGCTGCTCTGGAAAGAAAAAATAAGAAGATGCTTAGCAAAGCCACTCCTGAGTTATTCCTGACCACAAAAAGCAGGTGGATTCTGAACTACTCTCTGCCATACTCTAGGAGGCTGGTCCCTTTGGAGGGTATGGGGTTGTTGTTAGGTTGAGGCAAAATATTGGATATTTTAGTTATTAAGTTGACATTTTAATCTCGGTCTAAATGACTCCTAGGTCTCTCAACTGTTCAAAATTCTAGGAGGCGGACATGTTTTAAGGGGCGTCCTCAAGCCCTAACACTAACAAATAACCTGAATTAGAACCATACAGGGTGTTGACTTTTCATTTTGGGCTACAGAGCTAAGTTCAAGATCCAACACACTTAGATGCTCTAGGGAAACTGCATCTATCTCAGAAAAATAGAGTCTCTCCTATCATCCTCTCCCACATTCCTCCTTAGTCACTTATAACAACGCCCATCCTTATGAAAACCTGAAAGGGAAAGCTGTACTAAAATAACATTTATTCACAGGTCACTGAAATTCTGCTCAAAATTACTTTATACATTGTAGAAGAATGAAACTTTATGTAATATGTCTGTCTTAAATTCAATCTCCCTCCAAATTAAAACTGCATTTTCCCCTTTGATATGGCTGCCATTTGGATGCTCAAAATATCATGCAAAGCAGACATGGTTTCTTGGCTCAAATTCATTGTTCAATAAATCCTCTGCATTTGTTTGAGGAAACCTGGCAGGAGCAGGAATAATTCCATACCTCCTAGTTCAGTTCCATGCTATATCTATTTGCTGTGCTGAGTGCTGTGGACACACAAGATGGGTAAGACTCTTCCCATGGTCTTCCCCTTCACAATAAACACCACGTCCATTCTTTCAATTGCTTAGGTCACATTCCTTAGAGTCATTTTTGACTCTTCTTTCTCTTATACCTCATGTGCAATTAATTAGCAAAGTCTGCTCATTTAAATTTCAGTATACATCCAGAATCCTATGACTTTCCACCTCTCCTGCTATCAACCTGTTCCAAGTCACCTTTATTTCTCACCTAGATTATTGCAATAACCTCTTAAAATTTTTCCGCTTTCACTCTTAAGTGTACTCTCTCTACAGCAGACACAGTGGTTCTTGTAAATCATAAATCAGATTTAACTTATTCCTATACCCCTACACTCAAAACCTTCCCATGGCTTCCTGTCTAACTTTGGGGGGAAACCAAAGACCTTACAATGTCATATAAAGGCCCTAAATGGTCCAGCCCTCTTCCACCTCTCTGATCTCATGAGCTAGTGCTACCTATCACTACACTAACTCTCCTCTCTAGCCACGCCTGTTTCCTTGCTGTTTCTCAAATACAGAAAGCAAGCTCCTCACTCAGGTCTTTAGCACTCACTACTTTCTCTGCCCTGGATATCTACATGGCATGTTGCCTTACCTTCCTCGAGTCTCCATCAAATACTATCCTTAACAGCCACATAAAACACAAACCCATGCCACCTTTTATTCTTCTTGCCCTGCTTTTATCTGAAGAGAGGCAGCAAAGTAATTTTAAAGATCCTAAGGACCAGACTGCCTGGGTTCTAATCCCAGCTGAGGCACCGGCTAGTTCTATTTGTGGAAACTGAGGCAAATGATTTAACTCCTCTAAACGCAGTTTTGTCATCTATAACATGGAGACTGAAATTATGCCTACATCATACAGTTACCATGAGGATTAAATATCTTTGTAAAGTACATCTAACATCCTGAAAATAATCTCATTACTTATAAACATTCAATAGACATTGACTATTACATTTTTTCATCACAGCATTTCCCCCTTCCTAACGCATATTTGTTTGTTTATTGGCTAAATATCTGCTCCCCACCAGAATGCAAGCTCCATACAATGAATGAACCTTTTCATTCCATTTTGTTTTCTTTTCACTATTATATCTTCAGCAGCTAATACAACTCTTGACACATAGTAGTCATTCAATAATTTTTTTTATTATAAGGTTGGGGAGGAGCTTCAGTCTATCCTCTGATATTTCTGGACAGGAATTTATTTACTTTGTAGTCACATTAAGAATCTAACTCCAGAAAACAGGAGGAGACTCAGAGAAGCATGAGAAAGACCACCTGGCTCAGCTTTGGCTTTTAATTTAACTTGATGGATTGAGGCAGGTGCAATCCCACAGCTAATAGGTGATATATCAAGAGCCCCAATGTCCCAGACCAGTGCTTGCAACACTGTTTGCTTTAATTGCCATATTTGATCTGTGTACAGTCAGATTGATTAAGTCCATTTTTAATAAAGTTGTATATAGTCAAGAATCTATAGATGACATTTTGTTTTCTCATTTATATAAGAAATCAGCTAACTTCCCAATCATTTGTTCTGGAAGTATATAGATCTGAAGTCCTCAAAGAAAGAGCCAGAGGCCACAGAATACTTGTAATTCCATAGGCAAGTTTCTTGTGTCCATGTTTATATCATGGAAACTTCATTTCTGTGTTGGCAACATTAATGATCTTCTGATGATATTGTTCACAAGGATCATTTTCCCCATTAATCTTAGAGATTTTTTTTTCTTTTTTGATTGTTCAGGAGTAAATGGACTGTGCTATTTTCTAACCCACCAAAAGGGGCTATGAACAATTGGAATCAGCACAGCCATAACCTCTACACAGAGTCTCCTGCTTTCCACTTCCTACTTCAAGAAGTGGACCCGGTGTAGGATTCCCTAAGGTCAGGCTCAACCTTAAATTCTCCCCTATCAGGTTTTTAAATGGTATGAATATGTTTCTTCACAGAAAGCCCATATGCATGTAGCTTTGCCAATCACTATAATACATATATATGGGGTTGTAGCAATAAATTCAGAGAAAAAAATAAAATGCTTCTTTCCAGAACTATTTTATCATTTGGGTTCTTTTAATGCATGCTATCTAATTTAGTAATATTAAATCACAAAAATTACATTCAGTGAAAAAGAGCTGATAATAGATAAAAGCCAAAAATAAATCCTTTCAGAGTAAACCCTTTTTGTGATTCAATTTAAACTCACTTTTTAGTGTTTAACTATTAACATTTTTAGGTTTGGATATAGCCACTAAATGCTTAGTATATTTGGTAAAATATATCAATTACAGTAAATTGTTTTTATCTTAAATACCCTTGAGAGTAAGATAGAAGCTAGATGACTGGGAACCAAACAAGTTCATTTCTGTGTATAGTTCCCTTGGATTATGATAAATATTCATTAACTTTCCTAATGTACCTCATTGTATCCTGCCCATTGAAACATCTGAGACAAATATGAAGTACAAACAAGCATAACACACTACAGCATTATGTGTATAAGACATTTCAATAAATGTACAAAAAATAACAGCAGCAAACAATGAAAACAGACAAAAGATTTTCACATTAAAGTCTGTAACCTAATTCTAACCATTCATCTACCACACACTGGTTGTATGTATTAAACTGGAGTAAAAAGCTAAATTTAGAGAAACTCAGTGGTGGACAGGTATAAATATTGGTTTTTAAAAATGTTCCTGGATTTTTTTCACTTCTCTTAGCTTTGTGATACATCTGCAACAAACTCTGATGATTGTTATTCTTGTAGCTCAGACTCCCTTCTCCATATCCAGAATAATGTGCCTCAGTCTAATTTTTAACAGGTGGTATTTTCTCCCATACACCTTTGATTTTCTGCTACCACGTGCTATGCCTCATGTTTACTGCATTTACATATATCTATAAATGTATTTCTGAATGATCCAAGAAAATTCCCTTTTCCTATAGAGTTAGTGAAGTAACCAATCATTTAAAATATCATGGCAAAAATTATACCAGAATAAAAATAAAAATGATCAATATCTTAATTTAGCTATGCAGATAGGCACTTGTTGAGGACAGAAGGAATTACTCTGTGAATGTATCTTAAAGTCTGTTTTTCTGATACTGCTTTTCCTACTTTTGCTGGTATGAGAGAACTGGTTTAAAATATACAAGAAGTAGAAAAACTTTATAACTAATAGTGCTGCCTTAAAATATCACAAAAAATATTCTACAAACCAGATTACTTACAAAACTAGCACTATGAATTATTTTCTCTCTTAAAATAATAAGAACTTATCACTTCATTGTTATCTCCCACATCCAGGTACAAGGAACAAGGCCTTGAGGCTAGGCTGTATCATGGCTAAAAGCAGTGTTCCTATTTGTATGTTTTTAAAAATTCACTTTATCTCTATCTAGATATTAAAAATAACTGACCACTTACCAAAATAAATAGTAAAATTGTGTATGTGTGGTTTACAAATACTTATTAATAGTAATGAAGCACTCCTTCAGAAAAGATACATTTTTCAATGAAGAATTTAAGTGTATATTTTGCTATAAGAAAACCAGAATAATAAATTGCTAAAACCATATTCCAAAATAATTCTTTAACTTAATTTGTACCAAATACAGAAACTCCAAAGACAGTATCTGAAACTTCCTGTTCTATGAGATCGTGCTGAAACACTGTCAAAAGTGCTCTAGAATAAAACTGAATTATGCTTTTGAGAGTCAGTCCAAGATTAAAAAATATCACAAATATTAAAATTCTATCAAATTTTTAAAATTCTCATTTCGTGTCTTCAGAACTAATCAGATCTATATAATATTTCAATTTTACACTCAAACATTATTCCATGTGCTTCTCAGCGTCACTGGAGTTTTTATGCCGATCAATTACTTTCTTTTAACATGGAATTACTTTCTAAGACACGGAACAAGAGGAAAGTAAAATCCCTTTTCTATGTTTCTTTAGACTGATATAAATAATAATGTTCAGAAATGGCTTCCTAAATCTCTATTTGTAGATGTCAGCAATCTGCTCACTGCGTTTTGGCTGCCCTTAACAAAATGAGCACGATACAAGCATATATATATACAAAAAAAAAAAAAATCTGTACATCTTACTTATGAGTAGATAAAAAAACTGAGGTGGTGTCATGGGCTGAATTGTATCACCCCAAAATTCCTATATTGAAGTCCTAATCCTCGTATCTTAGAACAGAACCATATTTAGAGATTGTATCTTTAAATAGGTAACTGAATCAAAACAAGATCATTAGGGTGGGTCCTAATCCAATATGACTGGTGCCCTTTTAAGAAAAGGAAAGTTGGACAAAAACATATGAACAAAGGGAAGACCATGTGAAGACACAGAGAGAAGATGGCCATCTACACTCCAGGGAGAGAGGCCTGAAACAGATCCTCCCTTACAGGCCTCAGAAAGAACCAACCCTGCCAGCCTTGATCTTAAACAATTAGACTTCAAAACTGTGAAAAAATAAATGTCTGCTTTTTAGCAGTCAGTGGTACTTTGTCACAGCAGCCCTAGCACACTAACATAGGTGGTATCGTGTCATTCCTTTGGATCTTACCACAGTGTATGATGCCACACATGGCAGGCTCTCAATAGATGTTAGTTATCAACTAAAACCATAGAAGTGAGGCCGGGCTTCTCTCCGTAATATCTCTCTTGTGTCTAATCATGGACCTAGAGAAACACTGCTCAACACATCCAATTTCCCAACCACGCAGAATCACTATCCACCATGGCAGAGGCCTCCCTGGAGTGGGCCCTTCATCTACTCTTTAGCTTCTGGCCCAGTTCTGGAATAGTTGCCAATTTTTGTGAGATTCTCTTCACTCCCTAAAATAGGGGCACAGCTGAAATACTCAGTTTGCTCTTTCCAGTATTCCTGGCAAGTAGTAGTAAGATGGTATGCAAACATGTGAATCTCATTTCACCCTCAGAAAATGGCAGATGTATAGGAGAGCTGACTCTTGCCAATAGACTTCAGAGGAAACAGTGCTTGATGTCAACTGTGAGATGCATTCCCAACTCCTGACACAGCCTTTAGAGATAGCAAATTATAAAAATCTCTTCTACTCTAAATATAATTTTTTACATGATTCTAGATGGAGCTGAAGAAATAACAATTTCATCACTCATCAGTGAGTTGCTATACTTTCCAATTTATTAACTCTCATTTAATAAGAGTATTCTGGCTAAAAAAAAGAAAAAACAAAAATGAAAACCCAAACGTCTTATGAAAACCCTAGAATGGAGCACCCTTTATAAGATCTTATTATAAGAGCTTATAATCTTTTTTTTAAACAAATTAAAATTAATGTTGAACAGGTAGTTTACTAAGGAAGAGAAGATCCTGTGGCATCGTGATCTAATAATCTTCCTTCAAAATTCATCACTTTCTGAGTTTGCCATCATTGGTTTAACACATAGATGACATTTTGCTAACAGGCCTTAAGATCATCTGTCTATGTGAAACGCTTTTCACTCTTAATGTTAAAAATTATTCTATTAACTGAGCAATAATTGATACAATTTAAAATATGCTTAAGTACTGATCCCTAGAGGTAGTAGTAAAATAAATCGGGAACTACCATGCATAATAGAAATTATCCCCAAAAGCTGCCTATAGCACTTACAATGCTTTATATTTGCCACTTAGAGCATGGTAGAGGCCATACAAGTCCAGTAAACCTTTATCAACAGTAATTAAATAACACCCTTTGTGGAAGATGTGCTCATTGCATCACCCATTGCAGATTTTTCAATTATTTTCTCATGCAATGGAAGAATTAGAAATTAGCATGCATCAAATGCCATTAGTGAACATATTGAATAGGCTATTCATAGTCCAGTTAAAAATCACAATCCAGTTCTAAAGTTTATACTTTCAGATTAAGAAAGTATAGTTATCTACCTTGGGACTAAGTCAATCAAGTGCATGAGAAAGTTAAGCTTAAACGTCTTCCTGAGGTGCTTTCCAATGCTGAAGTAAAAGATTTCTTTTTGTAAAATTAATGCAGAAGCATCATTCCAACAGCAAAAAAATTGTGAAGTAAAGGAAAAGGAGAGAAAATTCAAATGCAAACAAAAATCAAGCTTTTAATTAAATTTAATTGTAGCCCCCACCTTTAAAATAGGAATTTTTCATAAGAAAACTCTTCTGTTATATTATGAAACAATTATTTAAAGATGGTGCTCATAAAGAATAAAAAAATCCAAAAAGAACAACTTTTATGTCAGTCAAGATTTCAAAGATTAATATTTATGAAAACAATTGGCAAACAACAGCCCATGATCCAAGAACAAAAAATGTTGTAGCAGATGTCTTGTCAAAAGGCTACAGACTATGAGAAGTAGCATACTCTCATCCATATGTTTTCTCAGCCTTGAGAAAAGATATCCTCAATCATTTCAATTTTGGAGAACACAGAGTGCCTGTGAACATAGTGAAGAAGAAGCCTTTTGCAAGGGAACTGTGAGCCAAGATTTCTGGTTTCATTTGGAAAGAGGTGGCATATACAGTTAAGTGGAACACGAGTAGAAAATCAGCCAAATACCTTAAATAATCTAAATAACTCAATCTGTCAAGAAGAAATCACAGAAGAAATTAGAGTGGTCATTGTTTGTTTTGGCCTGCCTGGCATCCTTTCCCCCATCTTTTGGCAACAATACTCCAATTCTCTCATAAGGAACCATCCCCCCACCTCTTCCATGCTGTTTTGTTAGGATTGTTTGTTATGCCCTGTCTTAAACAGCTGCTCAACAGTTGAGTCTGTGACTGAAATCTCAAGTTAATAAGCAGAGGAAGGGAGCAAACCGAGCAACTGGGAAATTAGAGAGGTCAGTGGTTCTGATTAGGTCAAAGGACAGTCATAACTGGGATAGCAAAACAAGCAGGCTGAATGGGAAAGAGCAAAGGTCAGCCAGTGGGGTGCTTGAATTAGCTATTATGAAGAAGCAGCAGTCCCTGGTGTTGAAAACCTCCAAAGTGTTACCGTAAAAGTGGGTGACGGATGTGGAAGGGAGAAGATCAGTGCAGATGCAGAGGTCAAGGGCCTGAGAGGCCGGAGTGTTAGATGGATATCCCACATGGATTAAAATCACCGCTGACGATGGCAGGTCTGAGGGCTGAGGCACAGAATATGAGCCAGGTTCCAAAGTTTTGGATGGATGAGAGGGAGTGACTGGGATGTTGGCAGGTACCAGAGTTACATAGTCAGAAAGCCTTAACTTTGAAGGAGCTGAGGACTTTTTAAAAAGGGCAGAGCAATCAGTCTAGAAGTAACAATGGAAAATAGCAAGGACACAAAGCCTCTTCACATGGTGAATAAAAGAAAAGAGAGACTACTTAAAAGAGCTGCTGAAAAATCAGAGTGGCCTTAAGGGAGAGTGAGTCTTCATTTAAAGCAAGGAGTTGGAAGGAACATATAGAGAAGGAGATAAGGATATAGGAGTGTTCACTGAGTGAGACAGCGGGAGAGGAAGAGTCTGGGAGACTGAAAGAAATGGTAGGGTCAGGGCAAGAGACATGGAATGTCATGGAGATGACAGTGGTGCTAGGGATAGAGGAAGGGTTTAGTGTTTACATTTTGTGCATTGAATGGTAAAAGTGTGGTGGAGTTGGTATTGACAGTCTCTCTAAAGAGAGTGAGCAATTGGCCTAGTAGCCAGAGGTCTTGTCTAACTCTGCCATGGGGATGAGGGACTCTCTGCCAATTCAACATATGGTACAGCCTGTTCGTTGAAGGAATAAATGAATAAATGATGGCATGCACCATAATGGTAGATGGTAAGAAAGAAGCCTAATAAAAATATCCTTCTCAAAGGTACCCCAAGCATGAGATTATTGCTGGTTACCACTTCTCTTTGGGCAAGTACTTCCCTGATTACTATACTTTTGGCATTTTGAGAGAAAATGAAATCAACTCATACCTGGGATGGAAATTATATGAATACATGTTTCTCAATTGGTATCGTCAACATTATTCCATATATGTTATATTAATTATAAGCATTTGATTTGATTTTAATTGCCCACATGCCCTCATTTAGATTGTTTTGTGCCACAGATGCATTATACCAAGCTGCTATGTATGTTCATTAACACGTCACATTTGTTTTTCTTATTCCATCAACGCAGAAGTAGTATAGTCTATAATTTGAATTTTAATTAAAAACTCAACCAAAGGCTAGGAACAACAGAGAGAAGATAAACCTAACAACCTCACTGAGCAATTTGCAAATATTTGAAATGTTGTGTGTTGTTTTGTTGTACGTAACTAAGATTAACCCAAAAATGCTTGTAATTTTCAAGCCTCGGATGAAATGTGCAGAAACCAAGACTACCCTGAAGAAATTAGTAAATGGTAGACGTTCAAAATCATTAAATGCAAGAAAAGATGTCTTAAGGTGGTTTGTGTTATTTTAAACAAGAAAATCGTTTTCCTCTAACAGCCAAGGGTGACATTCCTCCAGGTTTGTAAGCTAATATGAGAATATAATGAAAGACAGTCTCATGTAGTGATTGTAAACATGAGCTCTGGAGCCAGACAGCCTGAGTTTTCATCCTGGCTCCACAATTCTTTATTTTTTTATTTTTGGCTGTGTAACCTTGGGAAAGTTCCATAACCTTTCTGTGCTGCAGTTTCCTGAATGTGTTGTTATGAGGGTTAAGTGAATTAACATTGTAAAGCATCTATATAAGCACCTGACTTTGATTAGACAGAAAAACCTTAAGTCTTACTGTTATTTAGTACATGTATATACCTGAAAGTGGATGAGAACACATTTCCCTTTTGTATTTTTATTTTTTAAAAGATTTTTTGAAACTCAGGTTTCTAGAGTTAGTAAAAGGAGTAAAAATCTAAAAGAGGTAGTTTTAAAAGTTAAAATCAAATTTAAATTATCCTTTATTTTACCTAGCATTATTTAATTCACTACCATGTGGAGAACCATCATATACAGAGTAGAATCAAAAAACTTTCATTCATATCCCCCCAAATCATTATTCTTACTAGATCATTTTATCCTATGGGCCTCAGTCTTCCTATCTATAAAGTGGATAAAACAGACTTTTGTGCCTCAGAAAGTTATTGCGAACATCCAAGTGTACACACACATATTGTTGCTTTGCAAAGAGCTTCTCAAGAGATGTACAGTCAATAATATTTAAACAATGATGTGGCTTTAGTGCCTCATTTACTAGGTTGTATAGCTCCTCTTTGAGGACCTGTCCGGAGAGTAGTCTAGAAATGAATGTATCTGACAGAAAAAAAGTGAAATGTATCAAGCCCAATCTGTTTCACACCTTTATATCCCCTTTCTTCCTTACAATGATAACGACACAGAGCAATTCCAAACTGGAACAAAAATTCCAGTTTTGTCTTGTGGCAGGAAATCCTGATACTGCTTCAGATCAATTGTTGGTGAACTCTGCACCTCGTTAATCTGACAAACTGTGTCCCAGTTCAGATGACTGGGCCTCAGCCTCTCTCTAGAGCCCCAGTTTCTTCCATGTTCTCCTGGTTTTAATAGTAGGCTTTTCTGCTTCTTTTGTGGCTTGAATCTCTTGCTTGTTCTTCCAGGTCCCTTCTCAGGGGCAGGGACACTTCCTGGAAGAGAAGCCAGGTCATCTTTCCTGTGCTCTCACTTCCCTTGGCTGAGTTCCCCCTGTTACTAGTATGTCTGGGGATACCCCATTCCTTCCCCCTTTTGCGTTCCACGCCAGACAGCAAGCAAAGACTACGCAGCGCATTGGACTTGGTGTTTTCTGCAAGATAAAATCCTTCCATAGTCCTCTATGCTGTAGCTCTCTCTGCTGCTGGCCGAAGTTTGCAGGTGTGCTGAGTATCAAGAAACCTATCATTACTAAGTCACAAAGAGGTGTACAGTAGATACTTTGAAGTGATACTTCTAGAATCTACTTCTTGGATATGACTAGTGAAGGTCAATGAGTTATAGTTACAGACAGTCAATAACATTTATTTCTACTAAAATAAGTCAGTCAGTCTGCAAACATTTATTGAGCAATGATTGTGTGCAGGGCGCAATGCGAGACATGGGGAATACTGCAGTGAATAAGATCGCCAGTCTCTGCCCTCAGTAGCACAACATCGTGGCATTTAGAGCGGGACTAGAGAGAAATACAGTAGAGCTATACCCTCACGGCATCTCAGCACTGAAAGGCCTTCTGAGTACTTCATCTTACTCATCAGATCTATCCTCAAAGAGTTTCTAATTTACTTAAAATACCAACAAACACCAAAGAAAACCTTCATAAGGCATGATGTTAAAATGTTTACACTAATAAGACAGATACAATTTTATAAGCTGAATTTATACAAACTAGTATAATATGGAGTTAAAAGAAACTAATCATAGAATGCTTCCTGAAAAAGAGTTAAAGTCAGATTTAGATGGAAATAATTAAGATGATAGTTAACATATTAATTTTAATGTTTTTCTCTTTTTTGTGTTCTTTTTCTTTTTTTTTTTTTTTTTTTTTTTTTACTTTTTATGTTATCCAAGTTTATTTTCTAATCATTTTTCACCTTAATAAACATATCATTTTTCACCTTAATCAACTACCAAATGTCTTACACTAACTAGAGGCAATGAATGGTTGGCTAAATTTTGAGTATTGGTAATATTTTCATCATGACCTTTTTGTCTTTGATCTCTACAGAATCATAGCACATTTCAAAAGCTGTTGAGACATTAATATTATATCATATTTTAAAAAGGGAAAGCAAAGGCAAGGTATAATTAAGAATTTTATATTTTTTTGTAATGAGGTTACAATGACTTTAAGAAATCTGGTAAACTTATCATTTTTACATCCTAGCAAGTGACCAATCCAGCCCATCAAGTGAAGAATAAATTTCTAAAAGTAATGCTGCTTTTGTACCCACTTTTAATAATCAAAATCTTTTTTCCCAGATGAAAACATAAAATAAAAATTCCAAGGGGAAGAGTATACTAATTATGTTTCAAAAACAGATCTCTTACTGTAGATAGACATCAACATATTTTCATGTTTCCATCCATTTAGTTATCTAGTCAAAACTACACACACATTCACACACACATACTCACACATTCACAATATAGGAATGAGTAAGATGGTACATGTTTGCAACATCGCTTACTGTATCTGGTTTAAAACATTAGAACATTACCAAAAAAATTCATTCACCTCTAAAATATATTTAATAAGAATTCTACAAAATGCAGCTGATGCAAAAACTGAAATTTATTTTCCCTTAGCTGATGCTAAAACTGAAATTTATCTTCCCTTAGCAAAACAGTTATTATCAAATTCTTAAGCTCCAGTGCACTCTGTGTAGCAATTCTACTTAAATTTGTTTATTTGCCTCCTAGAAAGTGAAATGACTATATGCATCGAAGGTGAATGATTCTGCAAGACTCTTCAGGTAAGAAGAGCTTGACACAATTTACAAATTCACAACAGTGTGATTCCTGCTGGGACTGACAGTTCTGCATATTTGATGTAGGAGTTAAGTTTCTTGGTATAATTCTAACATTCTTTTTGCTGCTCCTCAAAATCAGAAATAAAAGATTAGTTACAAAGATTTTTTTTCCTGCTGAGGTAAAGAATAAATTCTTGTTAACTCAGCTGACAGTATATTTTAGAGTTAAAAATAAAAGGGGGGGGG
>NW_011888863.1:2677368-2717080 GCF_000151845.1 Pteropus vampyrus
ATAGTATTCCAAGGATATATGGCCTTTTAAACCTGAACATTTTAAGAATATTGAACTTGACTAAACATCTTTATTGTTTTGTAGATTATATGTATGTCAGTGTAACTTAGAGTAGATAGGAATATTATCTTTACCTTTTATCTTTTCCCATTCTCAAGTACAGAAACTACAAATTTTATATATTTAATGATCAGAACTCATAGACATCTTTACTATTTATGATTTATGTTTTTTTATTTTGAGAGAAATAATTTGTAATGTTCTATAAATAAAGCTTAATGAAAATGTATGTATACCATAGAGTATAAGATGAAGAAAACTGACCCCTCAAATCCTTAAAACCACATCAATCCTCTGAAAACAGTCCTTCTTGTACTCTGCCTCCCCCATCAGCTCACCTCTATTCAATCCACAGAGTTCTTTTTATCTCCATTAACACCTCCAGTAAACGCTTACTGAGATATGTACCCAGAATATCTTTAAATCCGTAAAACAAAGATGCAGTGCAATAATTAAGCTACTCTGCTCAACAGCACACTTATCCTATCAGGTGTTTCTTTTTTGTGTGCTAGAGAGGTTATGGAGATAAGAGTAGAACAAAATGCTTTTAAGGATTGAGAACATTAGAAATCATACTGCCCTAAAGCCATTTTAAAACATGCCTCCTTGTCTCTTTAACCTCCTCAAATTTTCCAGCATATTTATTTTTAGGTGCAAATAAATATGCCTGCTGTTGTTACCATAAAAGCCTTTTAAATATGACCAATCCCAAAGGAATACTGAGCTCTCATGGTTGTTAGAGTTTTATTCTTTGTAAGTTTTTGCTTTTCTATCAGAATCGATTAAACAAATACATACAATTTTTATAAAAGCCAAGTAACTTTCTTCCTTAAAGACTTTCTATATACAATTTTCATGTTTTACCCTTCAATAAATATAAGTACTATAACTTATACTACAACAGATAGTATATATATGATCACTAGATGACTTCACATACAAGTACACATAACAGAAATTTACATTTTCCTTTACTTATGTAACTATGTTGAGAATCTTCAAGATATTGCCCACCCATTTATCTCTCGACCTTTTGACACAAACTAAGAAACATGAAACAAGAAAAAAATATTAAATAAAATCAATTTAGGAAATGTAATCAAAGGTATTACAAATTGTAAATGTTTGTAAAATAATTACTATCAGATAAAATGGAGTTACATGATTTTCCTTTCTGATTATTATTCAAAATCAGAAAACTGAGCTCTCAAAGATGGAATTTGCTTTAAAGGGCATTTAGTTCAACTATGAAGCAAATTTACACTTCATTGCTGTATTTTTTTTTTAATTTTTAGCAGCTACACACACACACACACACACACACACACACACACACACACCCCCTTTGGTATTGGAGACCAAAAAAACAAAAATGAGAATAGAGATTTTCTTTTAAGCGGACATTGTAAATTTAAGTAAATGGAGTCTTAAATGTAATATTAGGATAGCTAATGTAAAAATTCTGGTGTGTTTTTTGTTTTGCTTTAATTTTGAGAGCTCTCTTCAGAATGCTTCAATACACAGATAGTAGAAATCCAGCTGATTAGTTATTAGACAAGCAGGTATTAGGTAATCTGTGTGATTTTATGCAATTCAATTCTCTGAGTCGCCACATTACAAATGTGGAGCTAACACTGTCTGCTGTACATACTTTCTGGAATTGTTATTGAAAGGCAGCAAAATATTTTAAAATACTTTAAAACAGATAAATGTTATAAATTTAAAGCATTTTGTTATGTTCATTCACATTTAAACTGCCCTTCATACTAATCTTAATCAGCCACAAGTAAGCTCTCTATCTATATTATATATGTCTTTTGTCACTGTCAGTAAAGAGTATCACTGTGATAGATTGGAGAATGGCCCTCCCAAAGACATGTATGCCCTAGCCACCAGAACCTGTAATGTTAGCTCACATGGCAAAAGGGACTTTACAGGTGATTAAGAATCTTGAAATGGAGAGATTATCTTGGATTATCCAGGTATGTACGACGGAATTGCAAGTGTCCCAATAAGAAAGAGGGATGCAGGAGGGTCAGAGTAAGAGAAAGAGATGTGATATTGAAATGTGTGTGTGCACACATGCATATGCACGGGGCGGGGCAAGGTGGACGTTGCTACATTACTGGCTTTGCAGATGGAGAATGGAGTCACAAGCCAAGGAATGCAGGTAGACTCTAGAAGCTAGAAAAGGCACACATGCCAAAACAAACAAACAAACAAAAAAAAAACCACACACAAAAGTTTTCCTCTAAAGTCTCCAAAAATAATGCACTCCTGCCAACATCTTGATTTTAAGCTCTTGACCTCCAAAACTCTAAAGTAATAAATTTGTGTGGTTTTAAACCACTAAGTTTTTGGTAAACAGGAAATATAATCATGAAAGCACAGTCAAGTATTTTCCCACTACTGATCATCAGGGTTCTTTTTTTCTGAGAGTGCATGAGTTATAAAGTAATAGCTTTGATCAGTTTCTGAATCTGTTATACCCAGTGCCTTTTTACCCAGGCTGATGAGCCATTTAATAGCTCCCCTTCACTGTCACAGGTAACTGAGCACCAATCATTTAAGAAGGGCCAACTGATGACATGCAGAGATCACTTAGTCCTGTAGGTATTTCAATCATTCTAGGTCTAATATGCTTTTCTTTAAAATAACCTGGGGAAAGTCTACTTCCACTGGTAGAAATGTTTCTCATTTCCAAACACTTAGAATTAAAAAGTTATCTAAGGTCTAGAATTCTTTCAGCTATACATTTTTTTTTCTTATTCTGTCCTTAGTAGACAAATTAAGAAATTATACTCATAAGTCCTTTTCAGATTCTTCTTTTCTTAGTTAAATGACTACATTTCCACATTCTTTAATATTTTCTTAGAGGTTTTCTAAACCTTTATCAATTTTTGGATGATATATTCTATCTTATATTCTGTCTACCTATGACACAATTTTTGGAACTCAAAATATGCTAGACAAAATACACTAATATTTCTTAATAGCGATATACAACATTTTTAAAAGTTGGCTGTGATCTAATAAATAAGATTAGCAAAGAGGAAGGCGCTACAATTTAGTTGCTGTGTGCCCTTGGGCAAATCACACAACTTCTCTGGGTCTGAGGACATACATCATTTATAAAACAAGAAGCTTGGACTAAAAACTCTGAAACAGCCTGAAGTATCACAAAAGAGAGGCACAAAGACTTTTGGTAATTCTATTGAGAAAGTAATCATCATTGGCTAGAATAGTTGATATATATTATCCATTAGCTACTCCACAAAGATAACACTAGGGGAATAGAAGCTTGCTTGAATCTTATCAATCCACGATTCCAGATGTAGGGAGGGTCAGTGCAGAAAAAGCCTGAGGGGCTTTTCAGACACACTGAGTAACACAGATTTCTGGAGGCTAATGGGTAAGGAGGGTGGGGAGGAGGGAAGCATGGGAGACGTAATGGAGGACCTGAACACCAAGGCAGTCAAGAGTCCCTGAAGGATTCTGACATGCTCTCATGATCTCTGTAGGAGTCCACTAGCATATGAATTGTATCCCATGGTGGCCCTTAGCAGCTATGTCATCCATCTCTTTATCTTCCCTGCCCAAGCACAATAACCAGCATTTAATAGTACCTTACAATATATGTGTTAGATCACTGAATGAATGACCCCCAACTAGCCTTTCTCATCTTAACTTTTCCCTGAGGGCTATGTTTTGGTGGTGCCACTCACATCTTATTTTATGTGAATGGTGCCCCTTGGAGTTATGAAAACAACAGCCCTGCCTCCCTTCAAGGAGATCTCAGGGAACTAGACTGCTGTAGATTTCCAGACAAGAGATTTTGAAAGCCTACACTAGTGATAGCAGTGGGAATGCAAAGGAGAAACAGATGCCAGCATAATTTATGTTAGGGTGGTTTGGGAGCTATATACTCTTGACCAGTCAAAGTAAAATCTTACTTGATTTTTTTCCTATTTTTCTTTAGAGTAATTCAATAATAATCTGTTATATAAAATTAGAAGGCTTATCAGTTATCTCCCATTAAGCAGAAGTTACTGTTATCGTAAACCTTATGCTTCTGTCAAAAATTTATATTGACCCCATTTTTCTATTTTACAATCTAGTACTTCAGTCAAAAATAAACTACAGCAATATTTTAAGGAATCAGAGGAAGACAACAAAAAGTCCCAAGGAACATTGCCATTTTTAAAAGCATACCATATACGCAAACTTATAAATATTTTTCTTGAGTCCTATGCTACAGAAACAATTGCTAAAATTGGCAATGACCACCTTGATTTTAATAATTTGTTTTCTAAATATAGTTTAAATGATAAAGAGAAATAATGTAAAGCAAAAGTCATTTTGGTTACTGAACTGAACATGTGATTCAGAGTACTTTGAAGCTTTGCACCTTCTATTAATATTCACGACTGCACTTCTTTTCTACAAGAATACATTCTTTAAAAAAGAAAACCCTACCACTAAATCTTTTTGGAATTCAATAGCAAATACATAAATTAACAAATAAAATAAAATCCTTCTAATTTTAAACATATCGGATGATTAGTATTTATAGAAACAGACCAAAAAGTTATTAAGGAGCATGGAACAAATCTGTATGATAAGAAACATAAAAGTAAAGATAGCTAGCTGAGAAAAAAAAAACTATACTAGATTTATATTTTATATTTAAGTGTATCACCTTGGGTATTAAACCTGCTGCTAGCTATCTCTTAATGAGCACCTGAGCTGTCATTTTTAATAACAGACTGACAATTATTATCTATAAGTTGATATTCCCTGAAAATCATTTGTGCAGTTCTTAAATTAATATAGTTAAGAATAGAAACACTATCCCATTTATTTTTTTAATATTATTTTATAATAATTGGAAAAATATTATAGAAGATGACATGAACATATATTTATAATAAAAATCAACATATGCCAAAATGCATAGACCATTTTAATATGCAAAACTTGAAATAAAATTTTAATAATGAATCTCGGTTTTTCATTGTTCAAAAAGGTTGTTTGGTCCATTGAAGCTATATGAGAAAAATATACATGTTTAAGATAGAATATAATAAAAATGAATAAACCAAATACTTGGGCCATTTTAACCTTAGTTATTTTTCAGTTGAAAACAGATGTAAAAGATAAATAACACAAAAACTCAAATTATCTAATATATCTAAGTACACACACAGTTAATATGAAATACAAGTAATTACATAATAACCTACTGCAATTCATTGGTTATAGTATTCTAGAAATTCTACTTTATTTTCAAATACTAAAATTTTCTTAAATACCTCTTCCACAAAGCTGTCTTTCTTCTCTAGCATTTCTCGTAAAGTCTGAAGAATTTTAATGCACAGTTTTTCTTCTTTCTCCATTAGTTTCTTTGTATGATTAATCAACCTTAAAGCAAAACATGAAATCTTAAATAGGACAGTGATTTCTCTTCAAACTATATACTAACATCATACACTAGAGGGGAAAATAAATCACACTATTATTTGAGAATATGAAGTAAACGAGATAGAAATCTGTTTTCAAAAGTTTTAAAATTACATTTCAGCTTATAGACTTTGTATTATAAAACATCCTCTGTTTTACAGGCAATATATCTCAGTGCTTCTAATTTTATTCAGGTAGCGTACTTTCAGTGGGACACAATACTCTTTGAAAAACAATGAAATAATGATTATCTTACTAGTAGAAAAATATGAATGTTTGCAGTATATTACATTTTATTATGTTATACTATATTATTTTCTACGTACTATGTTACATTAATTATATAGTAGAAGTGGCAGTACACGATTTGCAACCTTAGCATAATGGGCTGCTTTCTAGTTTGCATTAATAATAATGTGCTATTTTTCACTGCTATAGCTTGGTACAAACAGGCAGTTTTTGTGAGTAGAAACAAAACAAAAACAACAAAAAAGTAACATTAGGATATCTATATTTTTTATATAATTTAGACAAAAACTCAAATTTTATAGTGGTAACCTTTGCACTGTCAGGAGAAAAGTTTGAGGATAACAGTTACATAGCATCCCAAAAACTCAAATTCAAATAAAATGTTCCTCTTCAGAATTTGTAGCTTAGCACATATAGCTCTTAAAAAGCTGGTTTTCAAAACGACCCTGTGAGATATAAGTCTTCATGGAAAACTAAAATGATGTAGCATATAATGGAATTATCTGATTTCAGTGACATAACATAGTACTGTGCTACTAAACCTGAGGAAAAGTGAGTTGTCACTAGCCAATGACTACTAAGTGGCTTCCCAAGTGTCAGGGTGAGGACTTCCCATGGATTCTCCTAATTCATCCTCACAAGCCAATGCTACAGGTTCAATTATCAGCCTAATTTTACTAATGAGAAAACAGAGGTCTAGAGAGATAAAGCAACTTGCCTCTGGTTACACAATTATAAAGTGGTGGCATCTGGAAATAGTTCCAGGTCCACCTGACTTCAGAGCCAAGATTCTGAAGCACCACTCTGTGGCGACATAACACAGTTAACTGATCTCTTGAGTCTCAGAGTTACTGTGAAGAGAGTCCCGACAACACTAGGTTGCACACAGCCACCTCTCACATGACATGATAAGTGCTATAACACAGGTATTGGCAATGCCATAAACTAGACAAAGAAACTATTACATTCCTTTGGAGAAGTTGCCTAGGGCAGATAGAGAAGGTTTCGGTGAAGACATGACATTTAACTATGAAGATTTCATCTGGCAGGAAGACTAGAAAAAGAAGGCATCCCTGTAAAAGGAACGGTATGAACCAAGGGCAGAGACAGAAAGCTGACCATCATGTCCAGAAAATGATAAGGATGCCAACTGGCAGCTGACACTTAAAGACATGGAAGAGGAGAGTGTAAGAGATGTGGTCTGTAAAGAATTGAAAATTGGTGTAGCCACTATGGAAAACAATATGGAGGTTCCTCAAAAAATTGGAAATAGAACTACCATATAACCCAGAGATTCCACTTCTGGGCATTTATCCAAAGAAAATGAAAACACTAATTCAAAAAAATATATGCACCCTATGTTCATTGCAGCATTATATACAATATCTAAGATATTGAAGCAACCGAGGTGTTCACTGATAGATGAATGGGTAAAGTAATAATGGAATATTACTCAGCCAGAAAATTTCGAATGAATCAAATTAATTATTTTGAAGCATTTTTTAACATGTATTTTAGACCTTTCCCATACCCCGTGGACTGTCATTATGTGCCAGCAGAATAAATAGCAGAAATGTTAGAGGCCATCTCAGTTTAGTGACACGAACAGAATCTCAGACTGCACCCACTTACTTGGACATGAAAGCACCGCATCGTATTCTTGCATCACTCCCCTCAGGGAACAGTAGTTCTGGACTGTACAACACATCAACCAACACTGAGAACTCAGCCTGCATCATCGGGCTGAATTGTTGCTCCAAGGAGGCCACCACGTCCTGAGGAATAAAGCACAAGACAACCTACGTGAAGACTCAAGTCAGATTTCATCCTCTGAAGATATGACAAGCCTCAGAATACGAACCAGGAATGAGACATGTGCATTTCAGAGATGTCCCCCACCTTCCCATGGCACTACCAAATAGTTATGCTTTTAGTCTGGTTTTCTGCGTGAATACCACCTGGGGCTACATTTTCATTTATAAGTTATGTGAGAAGTGGGTAGCCGTATGATTTCAAAGGATGTACACATAAGATGAAAAGTCAATAAAGCCACTGTTACAGGCCTGCAGTGTCTAGGATTGTAATGGAAACATGACAGGTATTAATCAAATTGGAATAATCTGAGGCATGCTTTCAAAGAGCTAAAAAAGAGATCTTATATGTGTCATTGGTCACCCACGACTAATCATTTCTTCCAATGGGAAAATCTTCACTATCTTATTTGAAGTAGCATTAGTACTACGCAAAGGCTCAATGACATTTAAAAGTATTGCAAATTACATTTTTTGATAGACACTATTGGTCACCTACCCAATATCCTTTCTTCACCCTCTTCCGTGCTAACAGAATCCCCATGTTATTTCTGAATAAGGCAGCAACATTCTCAGGGAGATGAGCCTCTTCAGCTTAAGGTCAAGGTTGATTAGTTTAAGCCAGTCATGGCCATTTCATTTGCCCTGCCAGTGATTGGTCTAGGCAGGATGTGTTGGGGAAGGAAGGGGCATTTTCCTTCAAAACTACCTATGGCTCTCAAGACAGCTTGAGGCTGAGAATCCAAAATGTGAGAAAGCTCTCATGTGACCTTTGGAGACCAGCTTTAAGTGAAAAACTAACAAACCAACAGTGTTAGGGCCCTGACCTATGGAGTTACTGAATTAATCAACTCAGGAAGAGCGCCAACTCCAGATTCCTTGCTATGTGAAACAATATATTTTTTTTATTGTTTAAGCCACTATTAGTGGAATACTGCATTAATTACAACTGAAAGCATCCTGACATGTTTCTAAAATGAACTATAGGCAACGATAATTTACTGAGCATTCTTTAAAGATTAAAGAATCCCCTTTCTGTTTTAAAATAACTATGTTAGAAGAAAAAAGTAATCTCACATAATGACTTTATTCACCCATAGCTATGATATTTTTTGCTAAGCAGAAAACTGATTGACAATTGCTTATTTTTACTCTCAGCTACAGCAGCACAGATGGGGGTACCATATCTCTTGATTTCAGGAGTTAACTCTTGTTTAACTCTTTCTTCTCCTTTTAACAAAAGTGATCATTCCTATTTCAACCACTCTAAAGCTTTCTAAAAAATTTCTCATGACAGTTAAAAGAGACCACCAGGAAGAAAATAACATAAATGAGAAACTAGGAAGAGAATATGCTTATCAAATATTTTTCAGACTATCTCTCGTCTTCATTTCATTTACTAAACAAATTGGGCTCAGGCTTCTATGCTGTGAATTCTGTCTTCATCTCTTATTTTGATCATGGGCCAACTAAGTAATCTCTCTAATTCGTTATTTTCCCCCATGAAAACTCAGAATAATAATACTAGGAATCACATGGGCTTGCTGTGAAGATTAAAGGTAAATACATAGAACAGCCTCTAACACATACTGGCCACTTCTTATCCCTTAAAAATTGTGAGTAATCATTATTATTGAGTACCAATTAATTGCAATCATCATCCTGTCGCCAAATCCAGTGGTGACTTTTCTGTTCTAATACTACCCAACCACTGCTAAACTTTTTACACACTTCTTTCTACTTTGTCAAACACTTTTTGCTCTCAGCTTCTATAACCTCACACTTTCCCCTCTATCTCCTGACCATTCCTTTGCCAACTCCTGGTAGTTCTTGGCCCTTTCTCTTCTATTTCTACCTTTTCTTGTGGATCATCTCAACCAATTCCAGGTTTTAATATCCTATATATGCTGAAAATTCCTACATTTATATTTCCTGTATGGACATCTTTCCAAACCACTCTGGACTCATGTATCCAACTGCCTATTTGACATATTCATGTTGATAGCTAAATATGCACCTCAAATTTAAAGTTCTCCATACAGAACTCCTATTCCCATTCTAATGGAATTCTTCCCTACCTTAGCAAATGATCCAATCATATCATACCCAGGCTCATCTTGATTCCTCTTTCTATCTCCACAATTTATCTATCCATCTACCAAGTCCTATTGACCCTAGAGCGAAATAAATCCAAAATTCATGCACTTTATTATTATTTCTACCCCCTGAAGCAAAGTCACCATCGCCTTTTACCTGAATTAATGCAATAGACTCATGGCTTCCATATCTGGACTCCATAAACCATTCACTACTCACCACTCACAATCGATAATGATCTTTTAAAAGGTAAAACAAGTAATGCCTACCTTCTGCTTAAAATCTCCAATAATTTGCCTTCTCACTTAGAAAAAAAACCCAAATGCCTTACTATGTAAGTCTCTATATGATTTGGTCCCTTATTTCATAATACTTTGCTCACAAACCTTCTGTCCCAATGGTCTTCTCTGGGTTCCTGAAACTCACCGATCTTGTTCCTGCCTAAGCACCATTGCCTTTACTCATCTGTCCCCTAAAACTCTCTGTCCTCAAGTCTTTGAGTAGACTATTCTTCTATTATTCAGGTCTCAATTCAAATGCCACTTCTATAATAGAGAGGTGCTCCTTAACTATAGGATCATTCTCCTAATGATTCTACACCATGTCGTTAACCTTCTTTATTTATTCATAGAAGTTTTAAAAATCTAACATTATATCATTTATTTAATGAGTTAGAATGTGTGTTCCATGAAGCACGGACCTCATGGCTCTATCTTCAGCACACAGAGGGTGGTATAGAGTCTTCACCAACACTTATTTCATGATGTCAATGACTATGTAAAAACAAGTTTAAGGCATATCTTCCCTATGCTGGCTGATACTACTATCTACTTCTCCTCTAAAATGTTCTACTTTTTTGGCTCTCATGAACCTGACTTCCTTTCTTTCTGAACCTATCTTTTTTCTCTTACTTGGCCTCTGTGCCACTCCTGGCCTCTCACAAGATATTCTTTTTTTTCTATCATTATATTCCACCCACTATCCTAATTCATTATCATCAAATATAGACTTAACTTCAATATATTCAGTAGCTTGTTAACCTAATTCATCTTATTTTCAATGACCATAGCTAACATCCTTCTACTATATTCTTTCCTTTCCTCTTACAATATTCTTAACAATATCACCTAGTCTCCAATCAATGCCTCTTAAATGCCTCTCATGCCTTCTCTCTATATCAAACCAACAGCCACCAAGTCTATAGACCCTGCCATCACTATAATATGCAACACCTATTTCTTTGCTTCACTCATACTGCCACCTGGCTGAGATCCTTAGTTATTCTTAATTAATCTGCCTTCCTCTAGTGTCTTCCCGATAATTCTACCTTGCAAATCAATAATTGCTTAATCAGTTATATGGACATTTCCTCTCCAAATTTTAATAACCTATAGCCTTACGGTTCCTCATACTGAGTCTAACTGGTCTTTTTAATTGCATATAACACTCATCTATTAAAACTCTGAACCTCTACCAATTAATCTACATGTGACCTCTCATAATATTTATTCCAGTTCATGTCTTGACCATTTCCTCAAAACTATACCCTAATTTGTTCCATGAAATCTATAATTATATGGATGAGAAGATGTCTGTAAGGGTTGAATTGTGTCACCCTCGAAATTCATATATTGAAGTTCTAACCCACAGTACTTCATAATGTGACTATAATTGGAGGTAGGGCCTTTACAGGGGTAATTAAGGTCAAATGAATTCATATGAGTGGGCTCTAATCCAATATGACTAGTGTCCTTATAAGAAGAGACTATTAGGATACAGACATATATGTGCAAAGAAGAAAAACCATATGAAAATACATTAATAAGGCAGCAGTCTGCAAGCCAAGGAGAGAGGTCTCAGAAGAACACAAACCTGCCAACACCTTGATCTTGTGCTTCTAGCTCCAGGGCTGTGAGAAAATAAATTTCTGTTGCTTAAGTTACCCAGGCAGTGGTATTTTGTGATGGCAGCCTGAGCAGACTAATACAATGTCTCTCTTTACTCAATGTCCCAGAATATCCAGGCCAAAAACAGAAGAGGGTTACTATGAAAATAATTTGGGAGTAAGGGTGCTTACACCATTCTCACCAAAGGAGTATAAGAGAATACTAAGAGATGAATTGAAGCAAGGTTATGAATATTTAATTTTTTACATGAGTCTTTATGGTAAAATATTTTACCAAATTTTATTGTTGGTATTATGATTATTATTTTGATATTAAGACTCATTACTATACACACATTAAATAATATCTACTCACTAAAAATAACCCATAACTTTTACTTGAAAGCTATGATTTTAAAAAGGGTAGTGTTGGTAGGGAATTATAAAGTAAAGCCTTGTCCCCAACTAGAATTTGATATTTTAAAGCATATTTTATTTGTGTGACTGTGTGTGTTAAAAATTATAATTTAGAAAATATTAATGCCATTTCATGCTCATGTTTTACCTGTAACTTTTCAATAATATTTCTATAATCCCAAGCAGGCCCTCCGAGAGCTTCCTTAAAGCGTGGTCCAGAGCGAGCGGATAGTCTCCAACCCATGGCTGCTCTCTGCACCATATTTGAATGGCTCTTCATGAAAAGAGTATTAACTTGGCTGTCCAAATCCACTGGAATAGCAATTCCACGATTCTTTGCTGAAAAGAAAAGATTTTAAATATTTTCCTCTTAATTTGACTGAAGCTTCTTACACATTACCAAAATAATATTATAAACATGGAACAAAAAAATATATACATAAGCTAAATAAGTGCTGGGATGTAATGTACAGTATGGTGACTACACTTAACAATACTATATTGTATATTTGAAAGTTGCTAAAAGAGTAGATCTTAAAAGTTTTTATCAAAAAAATTGGTAACTATGAGGTAACAGATGTTAACTAAATTTATTATGGTAATCATTTTGCAATATATACATATGGCAAATCATTATGTTGTACACCTTAATATAATGTTATATGTTAATTATATTTCAATACAATTAAAAATTGGGGAAAAAATCAGATCTTTAAACTCTGCCATTAAATTGTTTTATAACACTGCCAAAGCTTTTAACCTGAAAGTATTTCAATTTTTAAGACCAACTATTAATGTAGGCTCATTAAACATTCAAGAAGTTATTTGATTTCTTGATGATTTAATGATCAAAATGCACTTGATACAGCATCAATACAGAAAAACACTGAATGACAACCACACAAATTACACAAAACACTGTATAACAACCTTTCCAGATGCCAAGGAAAATAAGAAAGCAGACAGAAAATACATGATAAAATCCTTTCGGTCCATTCATTAATACAGTGTGTTTATGTGTGTGCACATGCATGCACACACAAAATTTCATATGGTAAAACATGTGAGAGAAGAAATAAAAAAATTTAAAAGTGAAAAAAAATCTGTATTGAAAATGGCACGCAGTATATGTCCTTCTTCCCCCAATCAACTGAAATTATATTTTATCAGACTTACATGATAATACTGAAAAATGAGAATGCTTTCCATAAAGAAAACAGAAATATTGAGGCATTTTTGCAAGCAGAACAAAAATAGGATTAGACCATCAGAGAAGGAAGAGAAGAAACTGCTTCACAAGAGATTCTAGTTAGAACAGGTCTTCCTAGGTGCATAGTCAACCAGCACTAACAGTGGTAGTGGGGTCTGGAGAGTCTTCTGGGCAACTCATTAAAGAACAGCATCTGAATAGCTGGGAAGCCAAGACCCTCCTTCCTCTTATAGCATAAACAGAGCAGCTGGTAGCAGAGGTTTTTACACAGAGAATAAATTTAGAGAAACATAGAAATGTTCTCTCCAGAAGGTGAAATATCTGCCTGGAAAGAATGCCAAATGAAGGTGTTAGGACTTGATAGAGAAGCCGAATAGAGCTTGAAGTAACTCCAAAGACGTTCCTCAAATAAGAAGCAGGATAAGGGAGAGAAAAAAGGCAGCTACAGCAAAAAAATATATAAAGAAAAAACTCCAACCTCTGAGCAATACCCTCCCCATTTAACACTTGTTAGTATTCCCGGCCTGTCTTCTGCTACACACACACACACACACACACACACACACACACACATGCTCTCAAAGGAAAGCCTGCATATTATCTATACAGTCCCACATCATGAACTCTGGGTCAGCCCTGTCATTTATACAAGAATGCTAGTAAAGAAACAGACCTTTAAAACTGCATTGGAAACCTATGCCAGTCATTAGACCTTTATAACACAAGAATTATGAGAAAACCAAAACCAAGGGCATTAACTGACCAAAGTGAAAACAGACATGATTCAGGGAAGAGCGAAATAATAATTATCGTCTTCAGAGAATTTGAGTATATGCTGCATCCAAAATATTAGAAATCAGAAAAAATAAATAAATTTTGGGAATTAAATTATGATTGCACAAATAAACATTTCAAAAACTGGCTAAAAAGGAAAAGGAGAGGAAGAAAGATCAAGGTGATATCTGAGAAAGTCACAGATCTTCTAGAATACAAAAGATCAAGAGAAAATAAAACAGTGAGTATGAAATAAGGAGGGTAAATCCAGGAAGTGAAATTATCTAACAAATACAAGTTCTAGAAAGAAATATTAGAGACAATAAAAAGAAAGAAATGATTAATAAAATAATAAAAGACAATGTTCTTGAACTAAGAAAGATGTTAATCTTCAAACTGAAGCGTCTCACTGTATGTTAAACAGGATTAGATAGCACATTGGCCATATTCTGGTAAAAATTTACAATGCTGTTATGGGTTGAATTGTGCCCCCACACGCCAAAATATGTGTTGAAGTCTCAAGCAAGGGTACTGGTGAATGTGACCTTATTTGGAAATAGGGTCTTTGTAGATGTAATCAAGTTAAGTCAAGGTCATACTAAACTAGGGTAGACCCTAATTCAATACAACTGGTGTCCTTACAATAAGAGAACAGGGAAATGAAGACACACACAGAAGGAAGAACACCACGTGAAGATGGAGCAGAGATTGGATTTGTGCAGCTGCAAACCAAGGATGCCAGCAAACACCAGAAACTAATAGAAAGGCATGAACAGATTCGCCCCTAGAGTCTTCAGAGAACGCGTGGTGCTGCTGACACCCTGATTTCAGATGTTTAGCCTCCAGAACTGTGAGACAATAAATTTCTGTTATTTTAATCCACCCAGTTGTAATGATTTGTTATGGAAGCCTTACAAAACTAATATAAGTGCCAAAAGCAAAGCAAAAATTACAAAAACTTCCTAAGAAAAAAACAAGAGGTTTCCGACATAAAATCTGACTTGGTATCAGACTTCCATCATCAATACTGGATGCCAGAAATCAGTAGAATAATGTCTTTATGACCAGATGGACAAAAATTTTGAATCTAAGAGTTTAATGCATATCTAAACTAAAAATCTAATATGATACCCAAATAAAACATTTCAGAACATATAGGGCTCAGAAATTTTTCTCTAAACCCCCTATGAAAATTAATGAGAATCCAAAAATGTCAACGTGAATACAAGAAATCATGGCAACTGAGTGTGAACCTGAAGAAGAGAATAAAGCTAGAAACAAATGAAAGATCCATTAGATATTAAGGGCTGGAAAGTTCTCTTCCAGTAGGAAAAGTTTCAATGTCATGGTACTACATCTTTATACAATGAAAAATATTTAGACATCATAATATTATAAAATTCTGAAAATTTATTTTTTTAATTTTATCAACTGATAAGGGATTTCATTACATTTCAGAATAGAATATAAATGTCACCAATCTCAACAACACATCAAGCAATAATTAGAAAATAGAGTGGGAGAGAAGAGGTAGAAATGAAGGCAATATATTAATTTCCTTATTTGTCATATTTGGAAAATATAGACATTATTTAGAGCTGCTAAACCAAGAGATAGAGATACAATGATATTATTTAAAGTTATAATGATAGACCCTGGAAGATTTTTTTTTAATTAATGAAAATAGGGAGGGAGGAATAAGAGAAAGAGAGAATGAATGACTCTGACTTGTTTAATATAATGAAGGGAAAGCAATAGTAGCCAGTACCATTTCCGCTGGTGAAAATTCTCGGAAGCTGAAAGATACTTTAAAACTTCTTTGAACATAAACAATTTTAGCTACTGACACAAAAAGTTACCAGTTTAAACAAGAGCTCAAGCTGAAGTTTTAAGAAAACAATAACAGCTATAAGGCAACCCTACACAATCAATTGCACCACTGCTTAGATTTCCCTAGTGAATGTATTCCTAATATTCATTATATCTCCCTTTACCAAAGCATACGATGTCTGTTTATGTCCATCACTCACAGCAGAGCAATTGCACTCCTGTCCCATCTGAAGGACAGACAATCTTGACACTGCCAAGCTGCACATATTTTTATAAATACTTAATCCTGCACCATGATCAAATCCTGGCAAGACTTTCATCTTTTTCTGGCTGCTTCAACATAAGCTGGGTTTGCTCTAAACATTTACAAGTCAGACAATACTGCTTATACATTATTTTCTAAGCAACTAAAATAACAAAAATTATAAAGCTTAATATTGCTCAAAACCTATTACAACCACGTTTCCACTAACATTTAAACAAATGAGGAGGGAAGGTTGAGATTTACTCCCCTTTGGAACAGGTACATTAGATACAATTGGCCATCAAATAAGTGGTGTTGATATGAGTACAACTTACACAAAGAAGTGCTCAATGAATATTTTTCTAATAACATCAGTGGAAATGTAGCCCAATGGCAGCACCTCTGTTATTCTTAGAAGTGCAATTTCACCCCATTAGTGAGGTCAGGAAAACTCCACCCACCCCAGATGCTCCTGCGAGCTGCTGCACTATGGCCAAACTAGGACAGCACTATGGACAAACTAGGCTGAGGAGACTCCAATATTCCAAAATTTGTTGAAAGAGATTTTTTTGGGTTTTTTTCCCCAAATTGTACCACTTTAATTGGTATTTTCTAGTCTCCTGTCTCAGCACAAATTGCACAACACAAGTTAACTGGGTAAAATATATTACTTTCTCATGCCCAGAGGTAAACTCTAGCCAAGGCTAATTCACAATTTCTAGCAATAAAAGAAAATTAACTATTCAATTGGAGAAAAAGAGAATCTGAGTTAAAGTCAGTCAGTTGTATAGATAATCATAAAACAATTTTTCAATCAATTGTAAAAACAATATCTTTAAAGATGGGGCCTGAAACAGATTCCCTGCACTGTCAAAATATTATAAATATTAATTTGAAAGCAATGATGACAATGCAAATTTGGTTTTCTATATACTGTTTAAAATTTCAAGCAGAAAAATAATTGTGACTAGGAAAAGAAAGGAATTAATTTGTGATCTCACTTATAAGAACATTAATAACTAGAACAATATTTTTAAGTGCAACAAAAAATATGATCCAAACTTAGTTTACTTTTATTAAGCTAGAAAAATCTTGGTATAAATGGCATATTGAAATGTGAACTAGGACATATCCTTGGGATTAATGGTTAATCCCTGTCCTCTATCCCTCTCATTAAAAAATGAACTAATGAATTTACTACAACCAGTCATCCTTCTAGCACATAGCATTAACTCCAACTGTGTGATTTAGTGGCCACATAGAAAGTTTAAAATGTTTAAAAAATGTTCCTATTTTGCTCCTAAAGAGTACAATTGAGATATTACCTTGTTAAGGATGATAAGAGAATAAGTATATGGAGTCCTTAAAAACAATTAGGAGAGAAGAGAAATTGCTATTAATGCATTTATCTTTTGTAGAGCTCTACCTAGAGATGGCTAATTCTCTAAAATGAACTATCTTTATTCACAGGCATTTTGATCATTAAGCTAACCTACTAATCAGGCTTATAAATCCTGAAAATTCTCTAGATATGACAAGTCTTTGCAGTCATTTTAAGATGCAATCAAAATCTATTTCTAATTATTATTCATTAAATATTGCATATTATGTGAAAATTTTTTCATTAGACTAAACTGCTAATGGTATCTGCCAGACCAAAATCTCTGATAACACACATACGATAGTGATAGGTGCCCTGGAAAAAAAGTGCTTGGATAGATAAACTGACAGGTAGGGGAAAAAGGCAACAGAAAGTGTAAGCATTAATTAGAATACTTGGTTGGTTGTCAAGCCATACTGAACAGTTGGTGCCCAAGTTAGATGTACTGGAGTAGGCAGAGAGTGGCACCTTTTCTGTATCATGTCAAAATATTCAGGATAAATCTGTACTGAAGCACTTGTATTTTTAAATATGAAGAGCATTAAAGATATGAAATGTATCTTTCCTGTTTGGCACTCAAACTATATTCAATTAATCCCCAAATTAAATGAACAATATAATTTTATGGATTATGCAAGAACTAGTATTGGCACACCCGACTAGACATCAGGAAAAAATAAAGTTGATTCTATATCCTATACCTTAATACTAAATATATTCCAGATAACTTAAAATTGTAAACAGTCTCATCAAAAACACAGACAAAAAAATTAAAACAATGAAAATTCTCAATGGGAATTTTAAAAAACATCTCAGACTGATCAAGGCCATTCTGAAGATAAAAGAGAATCTAAAAAGCCTAAAAGAAAATAAATTTCTGCATTCCAAAGAATAAAAAATAAAAATTCAAATGACAGATGAAAAATTAAGGGAAAATTTGGTTATTTATAGGCCAAGAGCTCATTTCCCTAATAAATAAAGGGCCATACAAATTATTAAGAAAAAGAAAACCTTTAGAAAAAGTAAGCAAGGCACAAGAGGCAGTTAACTGTAAAGGAAATACCAATGACTTACTCATACAGAAAGGTTTATTTATCTTAATGTAAAAAAGAAACACATATTAAAACTATAATGATATTTTTACTTACGAGATTGGCAAAGATTTAAGAATTTGGTCACACCCCATATTATCGAGGAGAAAGATACTCTCCTACATTGCTTCTGCGTGTAAATTGCACAATCTCTAGAGAAGGCAGTATCTGTCAAAATTAAAATGCCTAGAAATTCTACGCCTAGGTAGTTACCTTATTCTTCCTCATGTGCAGAATGACTGGAAACAACGTAATTTCTGACTAGGAAGTTAAATAAATTAGAATATAAACACGCAATAGAATATAATGCAGCCAATGACAGGAGCAGAATATTCAATCATTTATTTTTATTCATCTACTTATTTTATTCATGTAATAACTATTCACTAAGTACCTGTTGTGCTCCAGGCACTGAGTCAGGCTTTAGAACTTTGTAACAGATAAGGTAGTTTTATTCTGCTTTGTGATTTCTGTACATGTTATATCTACCCTCGATGTACTAGAAATTCACTGAGAGCAGGAAATATGGTTTCACATACTGCATTTTCCCAACTAAAATATTGCATCCCCAACTAAAATAACATCTTTCAGATAAGAAATCATTATAAATCAGTTGAATTAATAAATATGTGAAAAAACTTTATGAAATTGTGTCCTATCTTGTAACTTATTCAGATTTAATATTTTACAAGTAAGAATAGTTTTTAAAAAACATAATTACTGGAATGTATTATGTCAAACTCTTTGTACAATCAACTACAACCCTCTAGATAGATCAAAATAGATGTTTGTTTTAATAGAGACTGAATGTCTCTTCTCAAAGGGTTAATATTTTATACATGTTCATATTTTAGAGGAACAATTGGCTTGAAAATTGAGGTTGATTATTCAAAACATTTCTAAAGATATTTTACAGAATTTCCATTTGGAAAAAAGATTATGTTGCCAGCAAAGTACCCAACATTAATCCCCCCAAATCATTTGAAGATTATGAAACACATGGGACAAAATTCTTCTTTAAGTGAAATAATATGGAAGCCATTCTTGGATGCTTTTTCTTAAAACACTTCTAACATATACTATGGTATTTCACACGAATGAATAAACCAAGGAACAATAACTCACTGAGGGCATTAACATCTTGATCCATATTTTGTATCTTCAAGGTATAAAACAGGTAATGTTTGTTTAAACTGACTTGTGATAGTAGAGCAACACAAATGTCAGTCTAGAAGGGGTTCAGATCCTGGCTCTGTCCCCACCGGCCTGTACAACCTTGGGCAAGTTGCCTAACCTTGCTAACGTCACATTCCCATCTGTAAAATGGGGCTTAGAATTATATCCACAGGGTTTACCACATCATAGGGTTTGCCACACTGCCCACCACTAATAAACACTCACTGCTCTCATCAAGTGCTGATTTAGTAAGTGCTTTTGCTGATTTTAACTAACTTTTGTACTCAATGTACAAAAAAAAAAGAATGATAGATGAGTTAAACTAATATACTTGAGAGCAGTTTACAATTATGAAGTGTTATATAAATGTAACTATAATAGTCATTTGCATTCACAGAACTGCGTTTGCCAATTTGTAAACACACTGAAGCTTACTTACTAACAGCATGATATTCTCTATACTTTGTTATATTTTCCCTAAATACGTATACTTTGTTTTCTTTAATATTATAAATTCTTACATAATCGAACTGTGTTAACTTTTAATGCCTCTTTGTATTCTTAAAAAGTTGCTGAAACACAAAATGATTCTGCACCTGAATTACAAAACTTCAGCCAAATCCCTAGCCAGCAAGCCAAATTGCCATAGTTCCAGTTTATATGTTAGGGCTTCCTACAAAAGCATTTGCGGTAACGTGATATAGCATAAATTCATACTCATAGAAACTTGCATTTCGAATCCAACTCAACTGCTTACTAATTGGGCAACTTATTTAAACTTTCCAAGCCTAAATTTCACTATCTGCAAAATATCTAATGTATGGATTGTGGTCAGTCAACAAACACTCATTAACCTATTTAGTCGGCACCAGACACTTTTAGGCCCAGACACTTTATTCAGTGAATAAAGCAAAGTTCCTGCTTTCATAGTTGACATGCTAATGGGAGAAGCAGACATCAAAGAAGCGAAAATAAATAAATAAACAAACAAACAAGATGCTTTCAAATAGCGATAACTGCTACGAGGAAAACAAAATGGTAAGATAGCACAATGAACTTGGGACGCTATATGAGATGTTCCAGAACCCTTCGTCGAGCACTTAATTTTTGAGTATGTGATAATATGGGAGATGAGGATTCAAACAGAAGGAATAGCACATGCAAATGCCCTAAGACGAAAAAAAGCCACGTGTAGATGAGAAACAGAAAGAAGGCCAATGTGAGTGGAGTAGAATTGGGATGAGAGGAGGAAAAACTAGAAGTAGATGAAGCTCCAGTGATGAAGGGCTTTCTAAGCTATGGTAAGAGATATGAATTTTAAGTGCAATGGAGAATTTTAAGCAGATGAGTGACATGACCTCATTTACATTTTAAGATCACTCTAACTGCTAGGTAGGAAATGGATTGCAGCAGGACAGGAGTGGAGGCAGGAAGTTCAGTAAAGAGACTCTTCTATAATCCATGTCAGATGATGGTGAATTTGGACAAGTCACACAAGAGAAATAAAAAATATGCATTTTAGAAGTGAAACCAATAGAATCCGCTTTTGTGTTTAATGGGAGTGTGCAAACGGGAAGAATCAAATGTGACCCCTAAGGTTTTAAATGAGTATGAACTGTAAAATATTCTTTACAGTGGGACAAAAACCTGCCTCTTGCGGCCACCATATATTAGTTAAAACCCTTTCCTAGGAAGTTGTAAAAGAAGTCCATTCTCACTTTCAAATGTTAGAAGATAATAATTATGTCTCCCTCAGTTTTCTTTTCTTTGTCTAAATATTGCAAATGTTTTTAATCACTACACAAGTAAGGTGGGTTTAGATCCTTTTACCACCATAATTGCTTACTTCTGAATGCCTTTCATTCTGGTTATATGTTTTTCCATGAACAGTATTCACCAATAAAGAAACAAACAAAAATAGATGGGTTCTAACCATCACAAAGCAGAATTTGCTTTTCACATTCTTCATCCTAAACAATAGTTTTCCGTTAATGTTTTTTTGACAGGCACTTCATAGTTATTGTCCCTCAAATTCCAGTTGGAGTGATGAGATGAGGATTTATGATGAAATAAGCTAGAATAAAACGAAGACCATAAGAAAAGCATCAGTGGACACGTGGGGACAAGTTCAGATGTAGATATGGGAGGGTCAAGAATGGCTTTCATAGTGGAATTTCTAAAAAAAAAAAAATTTGAGTAAAAGAAAAAGTGCTGAGAGGTGGCAATGGTGCAAACTGAATAAAGAAAAAGTTAATAGTGTGAGCAATGTGGGGGCATAATAGTTCAGTCTGCTGTCATTGGGGTGGGGGGGACCACTGAGTAACGAGGCCACAAAGTGAAAGCAGTGCTGTGTTGTGGAGGTCACAAACATGGTAATGAGGAATCCATCTGTAGTTTGTTAGACAAAGGGACGCAGCTGGGGACTTTGCTATTGTTATTTCTAAACCAATAGATGGAATTTCCCTTTGAGAAGATTAATCTCGTAGCAGATTTATTTAAGTGAGGAAAGAGAGAAGAGAACACTGAATTCCTACAGTGGTTCAAGAAGAAAGTACTGTGGGGTTAAACGAGGCCTTTAGGGAGGGGAACGAAGGAGAGGTACAAACCGTAGAAAGAATAATAGAAACAGAATTTCCAGATCTCTGTAACTATTCAGACGGAAAGTACAAACTAGGAAGAGGAAGAAAACGTGCCTTCTCACAAAGATGAAACTGAGATTTTATACCAAAACATCACTCTTCCAAATCTATCTCGATTACAGATTTAGAGATACATAATTACTTTTTTAGACTTCCTATCACACATATCTTTATAGCATAGAAAAAGTAACTAAAAATTCCTGCTAAATCATAAGGTTTGGGCCCGTAGAGGGAATGGTAGAAAATAAAATCTTATAGCTTAGAAATAAAAGCTATCTTTAGACTAGTACAGTTTCAATGACTATTTTAAACCCTCAAAGCTCTGCTGTCCTGTTCCGCGGGAAGAACTGTGACCACACGAGGAACACTCCCCTCCCCCCCCGCCCCCGAAGCTGGAACTGGAACTCCAATGGAAAGTACAACACGGAATAATCGGACTTGGGCTCAAAGTGCTTTGTGTCTCAGTTTTTAAGCATTATGAACAGCATGCCCTCTGTGCTCTGTGTCAGGCCAACAGGTGTTTTCCCACGTTGCATTTGCTAAAAACTGAGGGAGGAAGAAGAGGGGAAAAAAAGGAGGAGAAAGAGAGAAAGAAGGAAGAAAAGGAGGAAGAGGGAAGACTGCCTTAAAGTGTAACATATAGAAATATGCTTGGCAGCTGAGACAATATATTCCTATGTAAAAAATAATACCATCATATTTCTTTGCTTTTCCTTTGGATTTTTGTCTTCTAATGATTAGTCTATTTCCCAGTTGATTTGGTCAAAAAAAAAAAAAAAAGCTTTATAACTTGAAAAGTATACTATTAAAAGCTCAGAAGTTATATAAAAGCATGAACAACGGAACCAGATTCATCTGTAAATTCCTCACTCAGAGATAACCAGTGTTAATGTTTTATTTATATCCTTCTGGACATTTTGCTGTGTATCTTTTTAAAATAAAAACTAGGTTCTCTTCTGTGCCCTTCTTTATTTTTGACACAATACCTACTGTGGTGTCTTCCTTTATTTCTACCCTTCCCTTTCTGAACCATTCAGTCCTAAAACCTTAAGGAGGAAAGTTAAGTATCAGTGCTGGGCAATGAGTGCCCCAGAGCCCAGGTGATCCAGGGCATTTGAGCCCCAGAATAGTGGAAGTGCCTGTGTCGGAGGCTGCCCGGAGTAGAGAATCAAAACTTGGGTGAGGTAAGGAAGGCGTCCACGCTGAAGGACAGCCCGGCAGAGGCGTCAAAGGTGATAACAGTATTCATGGGACTGAGTGATGCATCATAGAGAGTCAGAGGCCAAGCTGGGTGGAGATGATGTCCCTCAGAGGAGCGGGCAGCCTGACCTAGACTGTGGGAGCCTCCACGAGAGAGTGCCAGAGGCCAAACTGCCAGAGGACACATCCTTGTGGGGTGTGGCCCTGTGTGAGTGCCTCAGCCCAAGTGGGCTGTGAAGGAAGTGTGTGGAAGCTTTAAAGTTATTGGTTTATTTAAGAGAACCAGCATCCCTGTCTGTTAAAGGCCACTGAGTCAGCTCCAATGGTGACCCTATGAATGCGTGATGTCCACAATGTCCCATCCACATGGCCCAGCTCAGCCCCCATAGACTCATGCCTATGGCTTTGTTTATGGAGTCAGTCTATCTCTTATTTGGTCTCCCTCTTTTCCCGCTGCCTTCTGTTTTTCCCAGCATTGCTGTCTTTTCCAAAGAACCTGTCTTCTCATGATGTGCCTGCAGTAGGCCAGCTTGTTTTGTCATTTTTGCCTCTAGCGATGTCCAGCATCCTAATAAATAGAATCTTTCAATCCAGAAATAGTATATATTTCCATTTATTAAAATCTTTTGTATCCCTCAAAATATTCTTACAGTATATTCTCTCATGTTTCTTATTAAGTTTTCCCTTAAGTGTTTAACATGTTTATTGCTATTGTGAATGGTATCTTTTTCAGTGTATTCTGTTTCTTGTTGGTATACAAAATAATCTAACAGGTTTAATACTTTTTTACAATTAATCACCTGGATAAATTCTTTTAGTCTCTTAGTTCTAATAATTTTCAATTGATCTTGCTTTCTAAGTTATTCAAATAAAACTTGAGCAGTCATTAAATTTGTCAATATAAGATTACTTTGGTAAAATTGCAGATGGGAAAAGACTAAAAAAATTAAGTGATCATAATCAGTTAAATCATTTATTCGTTTGCCAAATATTTACTGAGCACATACTATAGCTCGAGCCAAGTTACCTAATCTAGATAATTCTGTTTCCACAACTGTAAAATGTAAAACAATGAACTTATCTAAGGATTGAGATAATGGATGAAAATTGCTTAGCATTGCACATAAGTGCTCAATAAATGGCAGCAGTGATGACGCACACTATAAGCACCCCTTCCCAGTGCCTGAGGGACCACCATGAGATGAGAGCCCTCTGATTCTGAAGTCCAGACAAGTCTGTATTTCTTTTCTCTCCTCCACTCTGCCATCTGTAGGATGGTCCTAATTCACTACAAGAATGGAGGTGGGAGGGAGAAATCTACGAGAAATTCTTTCTAGAATCTACTAACCCTTACCACTTGTAATTTCTGAAGCCTTCTGTATATAACAGACCCTCAATAAATACTGATGAATTTCAAACGAAACTGGAAAACTAACAACCCTTATAAAGTCCTAGAACCATAAAAAAGTATTAATAAGTCATGCTGCTCAATAGAACAATTCTGAATGAAATCTGAAATAAACTAAACGTACTCCTATAAAATCTCACTGAGTTAGTGTAAAGTACCATATGCAATAGTAAATATAAGTTTAGAAATAGAACGATTAAATAATAAAATAAATAAACTTTAAATTATTTTTAAAAGAAATATAATTATTATGATCCCTCCCAAAAAGAATGTAACATTCTGAATCAGCTGATCATTGCTCTTTGGCTTTACAAAAACCATACCTGCTTTCTTATTAAAGTATACACTAAAAATCTGTTTGTATCACTTATTAGCCAAAAGCCCAATTTCTTTAACAAAATGTAAAATGAATTAAGTCCAGCACTCAAACTTACCCACTTCAGCCAAGGTTCTGATACAAGACTCCACTGAAGCTTTCTGTGACGGGTTTGGCCAGGTACAATTGTAAATTCTGAAGGCAGATTGCAGTAGCTGAATAAAAACTGGCTGATGTGTCTGCAAAGAGAAATTAGGAAGGAAAATAGGCCACTAAACCATTAACACTCCTGATACATTTTCTATGCATTATCTAAAAGGCTCATCAAAATAAAACACAATACAGTCTTTTGAGTTTCAGTGCCATTTAATGCTTTTATTCTACAAATATTTATTACATTCCCGTTCATGAAAGGCATGTGTCAGATGCTATAATAAGTCAATTATGTGCATTTTAACTATGTTCTTAATCAGAAAAATATAGAATTTCTTGAAACCAATGACATGAATTTAAGTATTTTTTTAAATACTCGCTGAATTATTTTCAAGTACAAATCGAGCTGGTGTTCTTGGTTTATTTGTTTGACTGTGTGTTCTAGTTTTATACGATGGGCAAGTAGAAGAAGCAACAAATTTGACCTACAAAAAACAATTTCATATGGTTCTAACAGTTTAAAAGTTTTTTTCTAAAGCAAGTATAATTGACATTATACTTTTATAAGAACAATACATGATCGCTATAAAATATTCAAAAAACATGGAAATGAAAATTACCAATAATCTTACTATGTAGGGATAATTAGTATCAAAATTTTAAAGATACTTTACTGAGTTCTTCTACGTATATATGCATATATATTCTTTACACACACAAATTTAGGTAATATTATAATGCAATTCTGTGGCCTGTATCACTTAACAATTACTTCATGATCATTTTCCTAATCATCAATATTTCTTTTAAAACATGGCTTTTAATAAGCCATCCTACAGATATACGATATTTAGCTATCTCTTATCTGTAGTTGATGTTAATTTTTAAGTATTATAAATACTCAAATGAAAATCTTGGTATATAAAAACCCTGCTAAATCTTTCAGGACAAATTACTAAAGTGGAATTATTGAGTCGAAATGCCTATCCATTTAAAGAATCATGTCATTTATTTCAACACTTGGCAAACAGTGAAAATACAGAATGAAAGTTACTGTTATGTTTCAAGGGTGAGCAAGGATAATTCAATTTGAAGATAGGGCCTCCTTATTTAAAATAAAGTGTGGTAAACTCAGAAGGTGGAGCATAATAGTAAATAATACAAGAGAAGAGTCATCTTCAGAAGTGTAGGAAATGACTTCCGGACAAGATTAAAGTTTTTCCTACTCCAATAAAGTAAATAAAATATGTGTGGCAGAATGCTTTTGAATTTGTTTCTTTAAGTTACCTGGAGGCTGGTACTGTTGTCTGAAAAAGGAGAATTAAAGAAGCCGCTCACAATGTTCATTATTGACTCAGTAACACACTTCTCCAAGAAGGTGTCTGCATGCTTCCTGTCTGTGGTTGTGTTGCAAACCTGGAGGGGAAAATAAGAAAACTCAATAATTTCTGTCATATCTTTGAGCTATAATTCAATGCTGGAATCTTCTAAAAGTTATTCTGAAATGATTGTTTATAACATTTTTTAAAGTTACTTTGAATAGAAATGCTTCTGCCTAAAATCCAGTAACATTTTATCATTCTACAGTAGCTTCTCCTTTAAGTTTGGTTGTCATTTCATCCCTGGCCCAGAATTCAGTCACAGACCCCAGTCCCTTCTTCCTGATCTGCATCTCCCAACCCTTGGACACAACTTTCTCTCTCCATCCCCAAGCTTGGCTTTCCACTGAATATGAGGAAGTCAAAAAGGAAACAGCCATTGTAAGTATAAGAAAGTGGTGAATGTGAATAATAGTGATTTATATCTCTACACATTTTCACTTATAATACCAAGCTCAATTTGCAGGATATAAACACAGAAAGTATTTGGAAAGGAAAACAAAAAGCTAAAAGAAGATAAAATATTTTCCAATAATTTTGACTTTTTTATCCACAGATTTATCTGGGAAGCATGGAAGTGTGTGTCTGTGGGCTTTCTCAGAATAAGCAAAGCAAGGACAGACAATACCAGAGCTGAAGATAAATCAGAATAGAACACAAACTATGATCTTTATATGTGAGTAAATGAGGCAGAAATTAGTCATTTCGCTAAACAAACTGTAAATTTACAAGTATAATAGGGTAGACAAATTGCAAAAGCTATGATACATGATTAAAAACAAATGAAAAAAAAGATGGGTGATGAAAAGACAAGAAACATGGAGATAAAAAGAAGAGAAATATGGGGGGGAGAGTACACAGCGTGAGAAAAACTGGGGCAGAGTAAGAAATTGAAACATTCACAAAATTATGGTGGGTAAATATGGTGACCACATGTTCCAGATGTTCTTAAACAATCTGAATTTTTATGTAATTTTTTTCTCTTCCATAAGATGATTGATCAAAAGAAGTAAATGTAATTTAATGTGATATTGCTTTAAAAACTTTCACACAAATAAATTCACAAAAGAGAAAAATTCCCTTCTCAAACCACATGTCCCAATGTTTTGGTTTGGAAAATAACAGTATTTGCTGGATGGAAGTAGAAGAAAGAGCAGAGGGTTTGTTTTGCCTCCCATTAGGGCAGTTCACTTTTACCTCATCTATTAAATGACACCTACCTGAAGGGATTGTATTAGAACTAATCTCACAGTTATTATAAGGAACAGTGTCATTAAAAGAAATAAATTATCTGAAATTATATAATCTTTTAGTTTTGTTCCAGCATATAACATAGTGCCTGGTATATACAAGATGTTCAATAAATGCTGTGAAATAAATGAATCAGTTAATTAATTTAAAAAGTGGAAAAATAAAAAAGGACTCATTTTGTTTAGGTTAACTTTGAGTTAGGCTATATTTGTGAAACATCTAACCGAGGACTAACATAAAATTGATTTTCCCCTGATGGATATGAAATAGGATTTATTTCATTTAGTATCTTTCCAACACTGGTTTTTATAGTGAAATGTTCTGATCTGTAGGATAAAAGTATATTAAGGTGGAATAGGTAGCAGACCAATTCTACCATAACCAGCCCAAATAACCTTCATCCAATGACTTTTCACACAATTGTGTGGGGCTCTCCAGAGCTCTTATAGTATCACACTGGATTACCTGTAAATGCGCATTTGCTAAAGAACTAACCAGATATGCTTTAGTCAGTAGATGAATAAAAGTAAGCTATTTCTAGATAAAGGCTTCCCTCAAAATCCCGGGTAATAAAAAGTTTGGGTTTAAAAAAAAAATGTTTAAAGAAATTCGCCAAAGTGTCAGACAAATGAATTTAATTATCTTACAGCTACAAATATTCCACTGAGGAACTGGAAAAGTTTTAGGTACTAAAATACGTATAATTTATAAATTATTATATATTTATTACATCAAATTTATTTGTCTTCATTTAAGCACAATCACTACATAGGTATAATCGAGATTTTTTTCTGATTTAAGTTCTGTTGTAAATAATTTTAATGTATCTTTATCAAAATATAAATTAGAGCATAATTGTTTTCAAAGTGTATATAATTTGAATATATTATCACTAGAAATATAAATTAAATAGAATATAAAAAAATTTTTAAAAAACAAGTCTTGGTTTACAAAACTATGTGGAACCTATTCCTCAATTCATTTGGGCAAGAAATTCATATACTACTTCAAGATATTATTTCTGTACAGATAAATAACATTTTCACCTCTATAGTCTTGCATCCTATGCTGTAATATCGAGGATAGGCAAGAAACATAAGCTACTTTTCTTATTAAAATCCTTAAAAACTTTTCAGAGAAAAATTAATAAATAACAATATTCTTTCTCCAGTCATTTATTTATGTTTACTACCTCTTTTTAAGATTGGAAATAGCTCAGATAAAATCATAACACTTTAAATTAACTTTTTATGTTTAATACACATGTTTTTAAAGTTTCATTCTGTTTGCACATATTATTCACATACTATTATTTCCTGTAAAACATTCCCATGTACTCTCATTATCTAAATATTTTTAAAAGCTATATTTATTCTATCATTCTAATGCACAATCATGCTTTAATTCATTTTTGGAATGAGTTAAGGTACACATAACCAAAAATACAATACAAATGATTTTATTTTCTCAGTTATTTCATTCTTTTGTGTGATTAATTTCCCTTTTTTCTATTAAAAAGAATTGGGCAAAATTATTATTTTTATTTTCAGATTCAGTTTTGGGGTATATTTCACCAAAAGAGGAATCAACAGTAAAAGTATATACAGTTTTATAGTACTTGCTGGGCTGATCTTCTAAAATAATAAATGTACTATGCTATCAACAGCCTATCTGTGGATACACAGGATGTTCTCTCATTACCACCAACGAGCTCTTGCTCTCAGGCTCTGGCTGGGTTCAGCTGATGCGAGGCACTGGCAGATCAGAGTGAAAGAGAAAGAAGGCAGGTACCTATTCTGCCTCTGCCTCTGCCCCTGCCCCTGCCCCTGCCCCTGCCCCTGCCTCTACCTCCATCTCCCTCTCTCTCTCCTCACTAAGGCTTTAGCAATGTCTGTGTCTCTGGGTAGAGCCCTTTTGTTAGAGCCTTTTTGCAGTGTCTCCAAGTTCTCTCCGGACTCCAGCAACAATGGTGCTCCCGTGCCCCTCCACCTGGGATGGAAACAGCTTTGCATTGTTCCCACTTTTTATTCCCTTTAACCCTGCCCCTATCTCTTGGAGTGTGCCATCTGTTTCCCACTGTTCTATCAGTAAAATATTATTTTTGCCAATGTAATGATATTTAGTTATTTTATTTTGCATTTCTGACATTGTGAACAAAACTGGGCATTTTTCATGTAATCATTTCATGCCTGTATTTTGTCATGTACAGACATTTCAAACACTCTAACCACTGTAAATAAAACCTGGATAATAAGTGACACATTATGTATCAGTTTAACATTTTTCATAAAAAGCTCTTTTCGGTTGCCATTTCACATATATTTGTACATTCTGACTATGTAGAATATTAATTTCATTATGTAAAATAATTCTTAGCATTCAGGCACTATTTTTAATTAAAACAATTTCAATTAATTAAAAAAAAAAAAAAAAAAACCTCCCTTCCACGAAAGAATATTCTATTTTGTTCTAATTTTTTATTGAAGTCCTTCTTTCACCCCTATACACATCTTGATTCCTATTTAACTCTTTAAGCTATCAAAATTTTGCCCCTGTAGATGACTTCATTTCTAGATCTGACTAATTTTTTCCCATATTGATATCCAACTGTCTTCTAAAAATTTATTGAATAGTGATTTCCTGCCTCAATCTTATGTTATTTGAGGTTTGTCTTACAGTATGTCACTCATCACTATTTAAATTTCTCCCCAATCCCTGCTATATTCCCTGTACCATTATTTTAAAAATATTTTCATCCAACTCTACAAGAAAGAAATGATTCTCACCTTGTAATGTTTTACAATTTGAAAAACAAGTCTGCCATCTTGTCTTTTCCAAAGAAAAAAATCCACTTTTTGAAATACTTATCATCTCCTACTTTCAGATGAATTTTACTATATATTTGTCAAATTTCACTTAGAGACATAAATTGTTGAATTAAGACATAAATATTGGGTTAGTAGTTATATCAGTAAGCCAAACAAAACAAAGTCCCTACTCTATTAGAGCCTTAACCTAATCAATCGAGATACAACATATAAATATATAAATATATAAATGTCTCTGCCAGTCGAATATAAGTCTTTGGACACCAGGAAATAGTCTGACTTGCTCACCACTGCACACAAGCACCTCAGCACACAGTAGGCATTTGAAATCATATTGAAAACACAAAAAACAAATATTAAGTGAAATTTCAAGACATAATTATATTTGACATTTCTCCTCTTGCATATAGTGTCCCTTCTCTCTTCTGCTCCAAATATGACTGCTGCTCTTCCAAAGATGACAGACTGGGTTAAATAAGTTAGCATGTGCTAGAGCAGCACTCTGCAATAGGACTTTCTGCAATGATGGAAACCTATATCTGTGGTGTCCAAGACAGTAGCCACTACACACATGGCTTACTGAGCACTTGAAATGTGGCTGGCACTACAAAGAAACTGGATTTTTTATTTAATTTAATTTTACCTAATTAAAATTAAAATTTAAATGTGGCAAGTTGCTACCTTACAGGATAGGGCAGCTCTAGTGCCAGTAACATACTTTTGACCATACATACCAAGGAATACAAATCCTAAGGATCATTTTTGTATTCTTCAAGACAGTAAAAATGTTCCTCTAAGTATCTGAGGTGGTACCATATATTTATTTTAATTTGCATTCCTTTATTCACAAGGCCAAAACCTTTTCAAACATTTTCCTTTATATATATATATTTAATGTGAGTCATCTGTTCATACACTTAACTGGCTTTCTTAGAATTCTAAATTTATTTTTTAAAAGATAATACTTTTCTTAATATCAATACATACATTAATTGTAGGAAGCCTGAAACAATATAGAAAAATACATAATGGAAAACAAAAATTACCATAAACCTAAAATCCAGATAAAACCATGATTAACATCATGAAATCTTTTCTAATTTTTTTGCTCTACCTTATATATTTTACATAATGGAAATCATTCTGGATAATCACTTTGTATTCTCCTTGTTATATTCATCACTGAATCATTGGCACTTCTCACATTATCAAAAATCCCCAAAAAATAATCTCGGTGGCTCTATAACATCAATTTTATTGATGCATCATAATTTATTGAACCATTTCTCTATTAAATATTTAAACTATTTTCTGTTGTATATTATTATAAAAGTATGTTATGCTTCTTTGACCATAAATCCTTGATATTATTTCTAACTATTTCCTGAGGACAGATCCTTGGAAGGTAAATTACTTGACACACTAAAAAGGTATGAAGGTTTTTTCAATATACTATCAAAATACTTTTCAGAAAGACAACATAAATCTACACTCCCATCAGCAAGGTATGTGAACCAACATTTAATATTATCTTTTTACTTTTATCTTTTACTATTAAAACTCTGATAGTTGGATATTGGATCTTATTTTCCTTTGTACTTTTAACAAATTATTAGCAGTTGACTACTTTTCAGGATTACTTGTATTTCCTCCTGTATAAATCATGAATGCCTGGTTTTTGCCCATTTTATTATTATAGATTGTTAATGTTTTTCATATATATATGTCCTTTATATAAAACTTATTAGCATTTTTTAATATATAATAACTTTTCTTATTTTGATATTTGATATTTCTACATATATTTTTATGTACTTAAGTTTTAATGGCTATTATTTTCCTTAACTAATTTCATCCATTGTTTTTATGCTTATAAAGAACTTTCTCATTCAATGACAGATGAACATCCACCTACATTCCATCCGTTTTTATCATTTCATATTTATCTCCAAAATCCATTGCAATTTATGTTGTTATATAATGTTAGGTTAGGAGCTGAGTTCATTTCGCTCCAAATAGCCAGCGTCCTCACATGTCATTTTGATTTAGTCCATATCAACAATCTTACTGAATGTCTATTCCATGCCAAGAATGTTCTATGCACCTGTGATCCATTGGTGAACAAAATAAATTAAATTACTACCCTAATAAAGTTTATATTATTAATGTAATAATCCAGGGTAAGCAAACTACAGCCAACAGGTGAAATCCAGCCATATCCATTCATTTACATCTTATCTACGGCTCCTTTCACTTTAGTAATTGCTGTAACAGTTGTGATAGTGGCCTGAAAAACTCAAATATTAACTATCTTGCTCTTCATAGAAAAAACTTCCACATCTCTGGAAATAACCAATTGCTTCCCTACTAATAGTTGAAAATCTATTTATTACATATTAATATCTTATATATGTAAAAATCTGTTTCAGGCTATTGATTTCATGTCATTAATACAACTACTTAACTCTATGCTAAGAGCACACTTTGTTTTAGAATTCACTTTTTAAATATTTTTAATTTCGGCTGACATTTATTTATTCCATAAAACTTCTGAGTATCTGCTATATGTGAGATACTTTCCTATGTCAGGTATTCAGCAGTGAACTAAACAGACAAAAATCTCTGCCCTTATTTGTTTCAATAGAAACTATTCAAACACATATAAAAATGTCAAGTGGGGTAAGAAATGAAGCAAGTGAAGGAGAGAGAGAGGGAAGAGGTTGCTACTTTACATAGAGTGGTCAATGAAGGCTCTCTGAAGACTTTTAAGAAGAGACCTAAAAGAAGAGAGAAATGAAGTCATGAGGATACCTGAGGGACAAGTGCATCCCAGGCAGATAGAATCAAAGGTGCTGAGATGGAGGTGTGTTTGGGAAGCAGGCCACTAGCAGGAGAGCATGAGGAAGGAGTGGGTGGACGGGGGATAGGTCAAATAGTATAGCGGTTTCACTCTGGGCATAATCTGAGCAAAGGAGTGACATAAACCAGCATTATCATTATTACTGTTATTATTATTGTCGTTATCATCATCACCATCATCATTATAGCTGCTATATAGATGGAGGGAGAGGGCAAGAGTGGAAACAGGTTATAGGGCTATTGTAATAATCCAGATGAACGTTAATGGTACCTTAAAACAGGGTAGTAGTACTGGTGCGCTCAGAAGTAGTCATATTTTGGATATTTTATGATTAGAGCTTGTTGGATTTGCTAAAGAATTGAATTTAGAGTATAAAAAAAAATTTACCAAGATTATTTGCCTGAATGCTTAGATCGAATAATGGAATTGCCATTTACTGAGATGCAAAAAACTTGACAAGAAATTAATTTTTTGCTGTGCATGGAAGTGAATGAAGAGTTTAAGGTAAGATAGCCAAGTTATGATGTCATGTAGTAGGCAGTTTTATATATAAGTCTAGTCATCAGGGGAAGGGTCCAAGCTTCAATCAGCCTGGTATTAAAGTTAGGAGAGTGGATGAGATCAGCAAGGAAGTGATTATAGATAGAGAAGGGAGCAAGTTTAAGGTTTGAGCTTGTACATTCCACTATTAGAAGCTGGAAAAGTTCAGAGAAAACAGCAAACTGAGGAGTGGCCAATGAGATGGGAGGCCAACAGAGCAGGACTGATATTCTGGGGGTCAAGTGAAGAAGTGTTTCAAGAAGGAACTGATCGATTATGATAAACGCTGCCAATGATTTGAAGAGCAGAAAGTATGATGCAGAACAGGGACAAATTAATCATCAGTCAAGAGCCAAACAAATGTTCATTCCATGTGGGCACCATAGTATAATTCAGCATGAAAGTTGAGGAGAAAAACAATTATACCTGAGGGAAATGTGCTACACAAAGAATAGCTTTATAAAATACTTTATACTCTTCACTTCCCTGCTAACTAAAAAGTCCATATAAAAGAAGTCCGTAAAGTGAGACTTTTCAATGGTTCATTCCACTTAAGAAAGTCAAGAATATTATAGAATCAAATCATCAAGCAAAAAATATCTATTCAATCCTATCAAATTAAAGAACTTTGAAAGTACGTTTCAAAGCACATATAAAGTTTGTCTTTATTCCCACTTTCTATGATTCGGTAAGCTAAGTAAAGGGAGAGAATTGCTCAAGTAATCTGTTTGATAATGAAATACTCTGATTTGTCCTGTTAAGCAGTGACTGATGGGACAATGACATGATACTGTGTTAGGTGTGCCTCTAAGTTATTTCTTGATTTAATTTCATTTTGCAAATACATCATGTAGAGCACTGTTGGCCATTACAGAATCTTGAAATTGATAGTAAAATTGGGAACATCTTCAAAAGAAAAACGTATAGCCTGAGACTAACATTGACCACAGTCCACCTCCCTCCCTGTACTTTCTAAATACGACTCAAACCCCCTGACTCTGCAAAAACAATCAGTTACAAAGGAAAGCAAAAGCATTTCTGCCCTATAAACACCAATTTTAGCTGCATTAGAACATAGATCAAAGTGGGCTGTTGTTAAATGCTCAGAAAGATAGTGGAACAACTTTTCATGGTCTAATAGCTTTGCTGCCTGACTAAATCTGGTATATTTGCAGGACGTGGATACAATCTCTGTCAGGAAATTAGAATAGAGTAAGTATGTGAAACAATCTAGCACCAGTTTATTAAAAAGTCTTTCAGAAGGATTTTCTTATATGGGTCTTAACAAGATAAAAGACAAGAGGGTGCAAACAGGAAAATAAAAAATACCAATTAAGGTGACTCTTTAAAGAGCAAACAAAAAACCTGGTAGTGCTGACTCCAGGAAACCAGAGAGGAAAGGTGGAAGGTGGTATGAGTGCCACTACATATTAATACTTTAGTTGCATTTTAAATAAGACTGTTCTCCGAACTTCAACTAAAATAATCATCTGCCTTCTGACCAGACTCTGTCTGAAGCGCTGGGGTCCATCTCAAATGTCAAATGTATAAAATAATAAAAAGACAAATTAGAGAGAACCCAAAAGTACACTGAAAACAACAATGACCCCAGAAACCATATCAGATGAGGAACCACTGAAAGACATGGAAAAAATAATGAGAGACATGAGAGCTGTCACTAATATATTTGAGAAGCTATTATGGGAAAAGTACTGAATTGGGCTGCAGTAGACTTCCCAGCTCTGTTACTAGCTAGGCAAGTCACCTTATGCTAGCAAATAATCTCTCTGCAACTCAGGGGCAAATTTGAAGTCGAACTAGATGATCTTAAGTTTCTTTAAGTTGTATAATTTTATCATTTCAAAGTAAATCACCACAGAGGAAACTATGTTGCTTATAGGAAACACCTACATCTTTGCTGAACTAACTCATTCTACATAGCTGCACAAGGAAGAAACAGGTAAAATTATACTACATAAAAATTTGGTTCAATAAAAGAGCTGTTAACAATTAAAACTGTGTAATAACGAAATCAGTTGTCTCAAAAAATAGTGAGATCATTGTTAATGGAAATAGACAGGCATGTGCTGAAGACTGTGAAATATATGACTGCTAGTCTCTTCCAACTCTAAGATCCTATGATTCTTTAGGTCCAATTTACTAAATACCTTTCCTCCAGATTACCTTCAGCATTTCTCACTGATGTGAATCAGTTGTTCCAGGATTTCATATCTTTGCTGTAACATTTGAATTGAGTCCATTTCTATGTCAAGTCACTGTTGTGCTTGTCTAGCCTCATGGACATGGTTTCTGGCTCTTGTCTAGGTTGGATGGTCTTCCTTTTGGTTATCCTCACCATTATTATTTGGTACACATCTTGAGGAAGCTTTCTGAAATTGCTTTAAAGGCTACATAACCTTGTGATAATATCAGTAATGTTTCCATGATGTGGATGAAATGACGATGTTACCAACTTTCTTACTAAGTGCCAAGCATGTGCTAACGCGTCATATGCATTATCTCATTGAATCCTCCCGGTAACCCTATGAGGGACGTGTTATTATTGTATTCATTTTACAAATAAGGAAGCTCAGAGTCAGAGGAGTAAGTTCCTTGCCCAAGATCACTGAGCTAGTAAGAGGCAGAATCTGGACTTGAACTCTGGCCTGGCTAATGCCTCTAAAATGCCTACTCTTAACTACCATGCCCTACTATAGTGGTTATCAAAGTGTGGTCCCTGGACCAGCAGCTTCAGCATCACCTGGGAAGTCATTAAAAATGGAAAGTCCCATATCTATTGAATCAGAAACTCTAGGGGTGGGGCCCAGTAATCCATGTTTTAACAAATCCTCTTGATAATTCTGATGCTCCTTTAAGTTTGAGAACCACCTCTCTATTCAACTGAAAATTTGCCTAGAAGACCACATTCTACTTATTTAACCACATTTTTTATATTTAAATTTGAAGCATGTGGTAGCTCCTTAATCTTTCTTCTAGGATAGAAAGACAAATCTTAGATATGGAAAAATCAGGTTTCCTATCCCTTTCCTGAAACAGAAAGTCTGATTCCTTGTCATTCTTGGTGAAGGGAGAGGAGAGCTGCTCCTTTCAAATATAAATAAGAGGTAAACAACAAGGAAAGAAAAAATGCTTTATGCAGTACAGCTAAGCTGTTGTGGTTAGACATAATGAGTGAACAAACTAAGATCCTAAAGTTCCCCTAGAGTTTTTATATAATAAATAATATTGTCTACTTAATCAAAACAGTTAAAATAACACTCCTTTCAACATGCATACTTTTTTAGAAAAAGAATATATATATCTTACTTAGCCTTATGAACCTATCAATTGAAAGAGTGTTTCAACGGTAGCATAATCAGTGGCAGTTATCATCAGCTTTCTTTGGTTCAAAAATAAAAAATCCTTTTAACTTTGCAGCTCATGCTTCCTAGAATGTGACCTTGTTCTTTTTCAAGCTTATCTTTAGTCCATAGCACTGTGTGACTCTGCAAATCAGTCCATAATCTCTTTAATATCTTCCTGCACGTGCAATTTTAAAGCTCAGTCATCAGCATATAAACCATCCTTTACTTCAAGGTCTCTGGAGATACTCATAGCCGATCAGGTACAAGGGCTTTCACAAAGTCAAAGGCGGGGTGGGGGGTGAAATACTAGTGGTATGTAAAACCTGTGTAAACAGGATGATTTCTCCACAGGTGCAAGTTTACCTGAGAAAGGTAATGAGTGCCTTTTCGTTCTATAGAAATGAAGTAGAATAGGAACTGCCTTACTTGATTCGTCCTTGGAAATAGCAGAGCTTGCTCATGCTACACCACACCAAAGGTAAAATAGGCATATTTCACCTGCAAGCCTTGATGAAATAAAAGAGTTCCTGGACCGGAATAATACCTGATTTATTTTATTATACAAGATTTCTCTCAGATATCTCGATCTGCAGTTGATGTTTTATTATATCCCCTTTGTCTTCCGCCCCTATGAGGCGGTAAGCTAATGGATAATAGTCAGCATTCATTTTTATAAGACACTGAAAAAACGGACCTCACTAAACCCTCTCCTCCAAATATATGTAAATGAGGCCTATGTAAATCCACCGGCACTCAGGAATGTAGGAAACAGGAGGACTGTCACAGGCCACCAAAAGTCATAATGAGTCTGAGGAGATATCTATATACTATCTTCTATTACCAAAACTCTTATTTGAACATCATGTCTCATAACTTTAAAGAGAAAGCCAGAGAAGATCCAAAAGAATACTAAAATAATAACCCTGGACATTATGATAATTTAGCATATAAAAAGAAAGAGATAAGTGCTATCTATCAAAAAAATTCCTTCCTTCTTTCCTTTACTCATTCATTTACTTAAGATTAATGAAGTAAAACATATGCTTGACAGTATCTAGAAAAGGCCAAACAGTTCCACATGTCCTCCCTGATACCCCCCAAAAAAGCCAAACAAAAAGAAATGTACTCAAAGTTAAAAGCAGAATATATTTTGACTGGCCTGAGTAAAAACACTAGGTGATTCAATTCCTAGAGCACATTCCAAAGAAGATTATGTTGAAGATTCTGAATAGGCAACAGAGAGCAATGCTAAGTCCTGAATAGTTAGGTCAAGTACCTATCTTTCCAAAAGCAGTAGGCAAGACTTCTTGAGATCTTTTCCAACTTTGATTTGTAATTGCATTTATGATAGGAGGGAGAATACAAACTGACCTCTGACAAATGTCTTCTCTAAACAATGTAAAAAGGCCACTAAAATTCCATTAATAATAGACCAACATAGTCAGTTGTAAAAGTTAAAATGAACCACTTTGTTGCTACATGAACTGTACTGGGAATTTTGTGCATATTAACTCATTCAAGCTCACGATCTTGTGAAACTCATTCATAACTTTTTTAATATAATGGATTACATCTAAAGGTAATAGATTTAATTCTAAGTTTTTATCCAGATACTTGAAACTGTTTAGTGAAAATATATGTTGAAAAGTTTATTAAACATGAAGTAGTATGTAATGGTCAAAGTGTAACTTACCCTTGCCATATCCACCAAGAAGTTCTCAAATAATTTCCAGATGTGGTTGCTTGTGTAAATTTCTTTCATTTCCACTTCAGTGTCAACATAACAGTGATTAACGAAATTCACATATGCAATTTTAACCTGTACACGTTTCAAATGCAAAAGAGAGTTTTCTTTATTCATTTTCAAACATCAATTATGAAAGGTTAAATAAAATCTGTGTTAGTTCCTACAGTAGATTAAGCATGTTTTCTGTCTACCCTGAAAGTATTCCCACTTTCTGTCTTTCACTAAGACACTTTATCCCGTCCCTTGACCCAGGGTGAGCACGTGACCTGGCATTCAATTCTTCTGAGCCCAATGACTGGTGTGAGAATGTGCATGTCATATAAACTAAGTCTATCATATTT
>NW_011888863.1:2718145-2736241 GCF_000151845.1 Pteropus vampyrus
TTCAGCATTTTATATGTAATATCTTACTTAATTTCATCCTCCAAGAATCCTATCAGGTCCATACTATAATTATTTCACTATAAAATTGTGACAATTGAAGATGAGAAAGGTTAATAACCTGTTTGCAGTTTGTCACACAGCTAAGAAGTAGAGTGGGTCCAGGTTTCCGACTCATTTTTTTTAATTCATTTGTTCATTCATGCAAAACATATTTATCAAGTGTAGGCTCAGGCTCAGACACTATAACAGTAAATTAGAAACAGATCTTGTTCTCACCCTCATTGAGTGTCTAATCTTGGGAGAGGATGTGAGGGCTACAGATATTTATTAACTAATAAAATGCAAATGTCAAATTTTAAATTATAAACTCTATTGCAGGAGGCTAGGGAAGTCTTCCTTGAGAGGATAATGCCTGAATCAAGGTCTGAGAATGAAGATGAGTGAAGCAGATGTACACAAGAGGTAAGAGTGGTATTGTCAGAGAGAATTGCACATGGGAATAAGCATGGTCAGAATCAAGACCTCAAATAAAAACAGAAACCATGGATTTAATCACTATGCTATGCTTCTTTTCTTTGCCATCTTTCAAACCAACAAAGTCATAAAGTACCCCTGTTTTGAGGTGTCAATAATTCCACAAAATTACACTTTCAAGGTCATCACTACATCAGACTATTTGGAAGTCAGGAAGTTAACCTAACCTGACAACTTTTTACGTTACCGTGATTTAAAATGTTTGGATTTATATCATATTCAGCATATCGCACATTTATGAACTTTGCAACAGTACACAACAGAGGAAAAGAAAGACATCAGTACAATGTGCATTCCTGGAAACCTCATTAATCCTATCGGCAGATGAGCAGTTTGTAATGAGTTTTTTTCCTGCCATCAGAGCCAAACTAGGACAGAGGGTAAAAGATGATGTCTGAATAAAGCAAAGTAAACCTACAGAGTCGTATAGATGATCCTTTCCTTTCCTATCAATCACTGTGAATTATTTACGAAACGTTTTTTTACATTCTCAAGAATATTCTAGAAGTTACAAGTAAATTTTTCAGTTTGTTCACATTGCCGCAGTTAGAAATCAGAGACTCCTGTAGTAGCTTCCAATGCCTATACTTTAAAAAGATTTATAGTCTTTCATAGCTTCTTATAGAACTAAGAAAGTAAACTTTTTAATGTTCTTTTTAAATTTTCATAATTATATAACTAAGCACAATTCTCTGACTAAATATACTATCTCATTATAAATAGCAATACGGGAACTTCTGGCACTTACGCACTTCAAAAATTATTTTCAATTCTATAGCTCCTAAGTGTTTGCCAGGCTTACCTCAGGGATGCAGTCATCATGCGTCACCACCCTCACTATGTCGTCCAGGGGCAGAAGGGAATTGCACTTGATTTCAGTGTAGACGTTTTTCCCCTCTGTACACGCAGCCAGCAACTCCACAAGGGTGATGTGGTAGGCTAGAGGACCACTCTCATCCCCCCGGTCTCTCTCTGAACACATCATTTGGAGAAGGATGGGAAATGATGCTCTATCATTGTAAAATATCAGCACATCTTCACCCCCGTTTATCAACTGAAATGATAATAAGAGAGTCTATATAGCAGTCCAAATACCCTTATAGTTATTGCCGAAGGCTTCTTCTATCTGGAAACGTGTACGTCTTTGTAAAAATGAGAGATAATATTGCAAAAGGAGAACCTATACCAAGGGAGGATGGTAAAAAGATTCTAGTCACGTGCTAAGTGATTAATTATGAATGCTGTCAAAACCAGTAGGGGAGTTACAGGAATGGCAGATGGGGGCAAGAATTAAATGACATTAATGATAGTAAATTGTTCATCAGTGAGTTACCCACTGAAATTAAACCTGCAAAATATTCAAATAAACTTATTTCCCTCTGCTTCAAATGCAAGACTCTACTGCCAAAGCATGAGAAATCTCATAAATCTAATTTTACTAAAGCAGAATAAAGTATCCCCATCCCTTGCAACAGTGACAAAATAAGTAAGCAAGTACATTGAGCCAAACGCAACTCTATAAAACTCTGGAAATTCCATATGTCATAAGCATCAGTAAAAGCAGAGAGATGAGAAATAAAGAGAAAAAAGAAGACTTTGAAAAAGAGAGAAAGAAACAAAACAAATATGCTTTTAGGACACAAATTTTCCTTCCTATTTTGTTTATATATTCTAACCCCAATGTGAGATATTTTGGTGGGTAACACAGCTAATATAATTTTTTTGTTTTATTTAAATTCATAGCATATTTAAATTGATTAAGAATTATTTGGCTTAGTTTGAAAGTTTCGTTGAAGATGATGTATATGTGCCAAAAACATGTGTTATATCTTTACACAATATAATATTACAAATGCTTCTTTACACATAGGAACACTTCACCTCCTAAGTGTCATACAACTGACTTAAGTATTTGCTGCTTTCCCACGGTAATTCTTTCCTTTATGATCAGAATACAAAATCAAATTGATTCCCACACATTTCTAGGCAATGAAGAACTAGTGTGAATGTAAATGTAGATAAGAAAAAGGTAACTTTTACAAGTGAAAATGTTCATTATAATGTTTAAGAACAAAAATTTATGTTAAAAATTCAAAGCTTTATGCTGGATTAATTTTAACATTTCTGTGAGGAAGGAGGGCTCACATTACATGAATATAGAAATCACCCTCATTCCCAAATTTAAATTATATATCGGGAAAATCTCCCAAAACAATATAATCTACTACATAACTGTTAGCTATATTTGAAAGCTGCCTTAATTCATACAATCCTTTAGAAAAACATTTGGTCACAGAGCAATGATTTAACCCAATGGGCTCAAAGAGCTTTCAGCTTTCCACCATATCACATGGTTCTCAGTGAGTAACTTACTCATTTCATAAATCACACAATGAAAATGACAAAATAAATTAAGTACTTCATTCATTTGTTTTTCTTAAATTTTTAACTTACTCTAAACAGCTAAGTTTTCACGTGTAATAAATCACTGATGAATACTTTCTATTAATTAGTTTCGTTCCCTTTAAAGAACTCTGCAAACAGTAGCAGAGAGCACCCATTCTATACTGCAGGAACAGAGTAAAAAGGCACTGGAAAAGCATAGTTTAATCCATTTTTGTTATGTGTTAAAAACTTAGAAGTATAAAATTTTCTCATTCTCATTCTAAATAATCTGCAACATTTCATAGGATCTTAATCATCATTTAAAGTACACAAATTCATTAAGGATCAAAAATAAAAGTACACTCATAGAAAATTATAAAATCAACTTATGTTACTTCACTAGACTTAAGCAAAATATATGCTTAAGTAGTCATGATTAAACTATTTTCCAAATATACGTCGCTGCATTTTCTTTGACTCTGAGTTAACAGAAAACACTTATTTGAGCATGTTGTTTGTGTGAAGCTGACAAAATGACAAACCGAGAACCTACCTCTGTCATTACCATATCCTGGCATTTCTTCACATATTTACCATCTGCTTTTACAATCGTTTGCAAAAACCTCAGGTACTCCACGTGGCGACCGTGTGTCTCAATGCAGTGCACGAAATGCTGCACAACTCTCTCGCTGATTTCATTGCACAGATGGTAATTGTTCATGAAGATGTGCCGCATGGTTTCTGCTTCAAGGAGCTGAACAGAGAGGAACGTGCCCTTGTAATTCTGACAAGATCAGTTTTCTAAGCTACAGTACTTAGACTAATTTCCCTGCTTGTGATCAGTTTTATATGTTATGCAAAACCATAAATGCAATGAGATCATTCGCCACTAAAAGAAAACTGAGCTCACAAAGAAATTTAGTTGGGAAAAGGTACTTATTATCATAAAGATCAACATGTTGGCAACAGTATTCTTGAGATTAATTTAATAATCTGTTATTCAAAGTTAGCTCTTCCATAGTACCCGCTTATACATATTTTACCGAGCAAACTCCACCTTCGAGTTTTCCGTATTTATCTTACTCATGGCACTGCAGAGTTAGTCCTTTGTTCTACCACACCATTTTCCTAACATTAAACTATACACAAATAAATGAAATGGTTATTTGCAGGTAATTTTTTCCAAGTCTCTTTAAATGTTTCTTTAATAGAAATAATATTCACTTTGAGGGAGGAAGCCCCTATAAGGAAAAAAAATGAGGTGATGAAGATTCATAAAATTCTATTCAGCAATGCTGCTAAAATTAATTTGATGGACACTTTACTGTAAATATAAGAAGTCACTAAAATACTTACCCCAGGAGTTAAAAACAAATTCAGATGTTTATGAAGGAGAACTTGATTCTGTGGGTTTCCCCGACAGAAATTCTGCAGGAATGTATGGGCCAGGTTCATTACTTCATTCATCTTTTCATCATTCTGTAAGTTAAAGAGAGGCACGTGATACAGAGAAACAAACATAGCACTGCAAAAGTATTCTCAAAAAATAATGTTTGGGGGCATGTGCACTTTTTCTCTGCCTGCCACTGTTTTACATTCTCCTTTCTCTGTGCCCTTTCTGTTTCTATGACTCTCCCAGTTACCCCCACAGAACACCCCCTACCACCAGTTTTAGATGTTTCTTGCCTCTTTATTCCTCCTCCTATTATCAGTTCTGCTCCACTCTCAATTCCGTCTTTCACGGTCTTGCTTTCTCCCCAACTTTTCTGCTTATCCACTTCATTTTCCCATCTCTGTACGTATCTGCCTCTTCCTCCCCTGCCTCTGCCTCAAACCCCTCGGTCCTCCTTCTCTCTCTCTCTGGCCCCATCCTCTCTGTTTCTCCACCCTTCTCTGCTGCCATCCCTCTCATTCCTCCCTTTCTTGGATTTCCACTCTTTCCTGGTGTTTCTAGGTATCTGGGTCTTCTCAGGGTTTTTTGCTTATTTGTTTTACTTTGCTTCTCCTCTTTCCCCACCTTCTATATAACCCCTCTTGCTCAAACTTCTCCCTTTCCACTGTTTCTCCCAGCATCTCTTCCTCCTCTTCTTGTCCCTTCTATTCCGCTCCTGCTCCTGTTCCCTTGTCCTCCTGTCTTGCCCTTATTCTCTTTCTTTTCCTCACTCACTTTTCCTCTCATCCCCTACCCTGTAAATTTCTCTATTTTTTTCTGACCTTATATCTGTCCTCTCCTCTCCCTTCTCTGCCCATTCTTTGCTATTGATTTGGTCTCCAATTTCCACGTCTTTCTTTTCCTTTTTCCTTTTTCCCTTTGCTTTCTCTCCTAATCTTTTCCCCCTCTTTTTTTTTGTGTTTTTTTTTTTTTTTTTTTTTTTTTTGTCCCTCTTTCTTAGCACATGTACTTTTAGGTTGCTTTCCTTATTCACTGCCATTTTCCAAAGTTCCATAATACTATCATTTGCTTATAGGACTCTCATTAAGAAACTTGAATCTCAAAGTTTACAAAGAATGCAAAGTTCTCTTCTTAAAAATGGTCTTTTAACAATATCACTGAAACTATCTAAACTTTGCCTGACTAGTTCATTTTCCTATTTGTCATGTGGTTCGTGTCAGAGATGCAAACTGGACTCATGTTTTAATTAGTAGTTTATATTAAATAATTTTAATGCTTTCTTTTTTCCTAATCTAAGAGTCTATAGTTTATGCCATTTATAGTTAAACAAACAGCCTAAGATCATTAATAGAAACATTTCCTCATATTTAAAATGGGATGAATAAGACTAATAATAAGTAAAAACTCCATTCCTAATTTTAAAATAGGAAAATTTTTACTTCAAAATCTACTAACACTTTCCTTTACTTATATAATCCAGGAATGGTAAAAAGACATAAGAAACTTCAGCCACAGGAATACCCAATTCCCGCTGAAAAGCTGAACAGTACAGAAGAACTCCCAGTGGGGAGGCGCCTCTATGAACTAAGAGGCCTGGCATGGCACACTGGTGTTCAAGAGAGATAAAAAGGGCATCCACCCTGGGGGTGTCAGAGCCTGAATGGGGTGCAGAGGGCACTCATGTGGAAGAATGAGCAGCGGCAGCGATGACAGATCAGTTATTATAGAGTAGTCATAAATCAGTGATTATATGTGCACACATGCACATATTCCCTAGCTTTGTCTATTTATAGGGACTGGAGGGGCAAAACCCCAATAGCAATAAGAACACTTAGTTCTCAGAACTTTGCTTCTAAATACCATTCTCTCTGGAAGAGAACTGGGGCTACTTAAAGAAATGGCTCATTCCAGAGTTGGAGCAAGAAGAATGAAAGGAGAGCGTGGAACATTTCAATGCGCAAAAGAGCAAGGAACTACTTATGAGAACAAGTCACAGGACAGAGAAGCTAGTTTGAAAGGGCTCCATTGGCCAAATCTGGAGCAATCTGAGAATCAAAATAATAATGATAGAAACCTAGTAGAATCTATTGACTAAAATGAGCGTCCACAAGTCCATAATGATAAAAATAAATAAATGAATACATTGAAAATTTGATGAAGAATGGGCTATTTACCTAGTTTCAAAGAACCTCTCCACAAAATTCTTATTAATTATAAAAGAAAAATGAGTACTTCACAAGGGAGAATCCTGGCAGACACCAGGATTCTGATCACCTTAGTTAAGTGATCAGAGTGAACATCATTGGTAATGAGACAAATCAAAATTGTGTGCCGCCCATAAAATAGTGGGAAGAATTTAGCGTCATTTCTGTTACATTCCTGCCAAAAATGCATAACTGAATCTAATCACGAGGAAATATCAGATGACTCAGATTAAGAGACAGTCTTCCAAGTAGCTGGTCTGTCTCCAAAAGTTTCGATGTCATGAAAGTTCAAGAATGAGGAGATTTAAATAGACATGACAACAAAACAGCACCTGTTTCTTAGTAGATCTCCTTGTCAAACAGGACACGATTGGGATAATGGGAGAAATGTGAATGGCTTGTGAGAATTAAGTGGCAGTAAATTGTCATACTCTTTCCTGATTTGGAAGGTTGTCATGTGGTTATGTAGAAAAGGGTCCTGATTTGTAGAAAATAAGACACTAACTGGCTCAGGGGTGATGAGGCATCAGATTGGATGCTTACTTTCAAAGAGTTCGAGGAAAAAAACTCATTGTAACTTTGCTATATGTTTGAAATTAGATCAAAATAAAAATAAACTTTAAGGAAGAACTAACCTTTTCATAGGGTATCTGCAGAAGATCCAACACCACTGAATGAGCTCCCATATTTTTCAGTAATCGTTGATGTTGATTCCGACACTTTTTATTCTGTATACACAGTTTACTTAGCCTAATCAAAATCTTCAAAAAGAAGAAAAGCAGTAAATGTAACAAATATAACATTAAATATAACACACTTGCCAAAATTCTTTGCCATGCAAATATAAAACCATATAAAAATATTTTACTTCCACTGACCTCCTTTACAATCCGGTAGTTATTGCTCTTATTGCTGTCAATCTGTGGTTTCTTTGTTCCGTCCTGCACTGGACTTAAAATGTTTGATTCCTAAAATAAACACAAATATGTATTTTTATGCCTTATATAGCATTGTAATAAATTTACTTTGTAATAAGTAATACACACATTTTAAAACTATTTTGTAATAAATTTATTATTCGACTTAAGTATTTCCTTTGTACTTTTTTATCCAATAAAAAAATTCTCTGGCTTGTATGAGTCATGCAAATTACCACTTCCTAATAATGAGCAAATTACAAGATAAATGTCATTAATAGTAATTCATGGGCTAAGGTAAAAAGGAAAAGCTATTACACATCAGTGCATTTTCTTATGGTAAACATATCAGACATATCATGGCTTTATATTGCCTATATAAGAAAGAATAGTAAAAACCCAGAGCACAAAAGGTATAATTATATCATCAGGAATGAACTTCAGGAAAAAAAAGAATGAAGAAGACTATCATAACAACTAAAAAACATTTCGGAAATGGTAGGAAAGAACACCTTAACCCAAGAATTCTCTGCCAGGTTACCATGACATCCTTAAAGACTAATGACGTGAGGCCAACCAAGCATGTACAAAAGCATGAAAATAAAAGAAAGGAAATAAAATTTAAATTAAAAATAATATTTTAAATTACTAAATTGATGAAGCGGATTAAGAGAACCTGAAACACGAAAAATATTCCATTATATCAACCAATATCCATAGCATATAATAAAAACAAATATAGAGCGCACATATTTTAATTAACTATTGCAGTCACCATATGAAAATAATACACCAGTCACAAACAATTTAATTCATGAACATTTATTAAGAGTTAATACACACCTGGTACTAGACAAGGTGAATGGATCTAAAAGAAATAAAAGATATGGCCCTTCTCATAAGAAAATTACAGCCTACCTAAGAAAATAGGGAGAAAGATAAAAATAAAGATTTGTACTGAGAATTCACTAGTCAGAGAGAGAGAGGGAGACTCGCTATAGCTTTAGACAGCATTATGAAGGAAGTCAAGTTTAAGGCAAGGTCTGGAAAGGTAAAAACTAGTTAAGCATGAGAGACATGTAGGAGGGCAAGGGGACATTTGTCAGGTGAAGAAGTCACCTTAAATAAAGAACAAGCATAACAGTGTAGAAAGTGGCAAGAACTGACAGTGCATGTTGTAAGAGAGTGGGAAATTGAGTAAAGTGAGCCCTGATTACTTCCCTGATTTACAATATGTACAAAATTGCAATTGGGATAAATGTCAAGTTCAGCCTGGGTCAAAAAAACACCATTTACTCCTGACTATATTGATGGTGCTTGGCTCTCTCAGTTAAAGGGGATCCAAATCTAACCTCGGGAAAAAAGTAACAAAAATATATGAACCCAGTTGATATTATTTCATTTATCCCAATCTGTTATTTCTTTTGTGTTCTGTGACAAATCACAAAATTACTATAAACCAAGAAAGAAAGAAAAAATACTATCCTTGCTAGTCAAAAAATTTGGATGAAATATTTCAAGCAAGAGAGCGACTGATCAGTGTTGAGCCTTCACCACTCCTCAATAAGCTTTGCATTCCCTTTTTGCTTCTCTCCATTGTCTAAGACAGAGACTCCCAATCTGACCTCTACCTTAGCAAGTAACCTCTTCTCCCACTTTACTGAACATATGGAAAGTCCCCTACATGAAATTTCTTTTTTCCACCTGAAAATTTCCAGTGTCATCCACAAAACTGTCTATTTTCCCACTGTCTCAGAAAAAAAGGTTTGATGTATGGATTTTTAAAATTCCATTTTGCCTGCCTCTTCTCCCTGCTCATCCCTGTTTCTAAGTGCATGGGCAGCTTTTACCCTCTACTCTTTCCATTCTCTTTAAAATATGGCCAAGTTGGGGCTTACCAAGCACTTTCAGAATTCTTGCCCATCCTGGGAAGTAGTCTCACATCTCAGATTATTGTTCCCACTAAATTTCTCAAAAAAAAAAAAAAAATCTACCACACATTGTGCTAAAATTGCTTTACATGCCAATGACTCATAATCACCAAAACTTTCTTTAGCATTTTATTCTGTGATTCACTACCATTTTCTTTAAACCCCACTCTTTCAGTTTCATTGTGACCTGATACTCTTTCGAGATTACCTTCTTACCTTGTCTCTTTCATTCAAGAGAATTGGAACTGCAAAAAGTAAAAGGTATAAACACTAAAATCATTCAAAATGTTACTGTTAGAATCCAGGGTTGTGTCATCTATCTATCCTAATAAACTCTAAGAGGAAAATGAAAGCAGTTGAAATGCACCCAAGGTAAATAAAAGAGAAAAAAAATGCAAAATATTGTGTGTAAGACAATTAACACTAAGTAAATCCTAAAAAGTTGTAGAATAAAATTAAAAACTGTATGTGTAAGTGAAGCCAGTGTAGAAGAGGGAAGGAGCCTGAGTGCTAATATGAATGAAAACTATTTAGATGGAAAGAGACTGGAGGTGAGAGAATGAGACAAACAGGGTTTCTATTTGATAGCAATAGTAATTTATTAATGAGAAGTAGAAATTGCAAAAGCAAGAAATAAAATTAAATTTCCTTTCCTGTTCACAGAAGTTGAGATTGAATTTTTAAAAGACCATATTCTTTTTTTTTTTTCTGTAAGAGAAGAAATATTAAACAAACAAAAAAACCCAAGTTTGTACTACAAAGCCGGATTAGGATAATATCAAATCCAAAGATTGGCAAAGGAAATCTTTCTGATATATGTCAACTTTTAAAAAATCAGTTTAAAATAAAGGCAAAACTTTGGCAGATATATTTAAGTCTACTTTTTAAACAATAACTTGAAGAAAAAGCAACTTGAAGAAAAAGTCTTGTTTTAAGAAAAGTAATCTCAGGCAAAACATACTACATTATGAAAAGCTCTTTAGTACAGCCCAAGGGAAGATATAGACAATGTTAACCTCTGTAAGTATGGGAATTATGAAGAATAATTATTTTAATTTAAAAGTGCCAGCAGTCATCAAAAGGCAACATTGGAGGCAACATTGGAGAATTCAATAAAAAGCCCCTTTTAATTTCAGAAACTAATTCAATGTAATTAAACTAAACAAAAATATTAACCAATAGAACATCTGGATGACTGTAAAAGCAGCAATCAGAGGAATTTAAGAAATATGTAAACTATATAACTACCGTTAGTTCTCTTTTTCTTATTTTAATACCAAAATGCTCCAAGTGAAGGTGTTCCAAGAGTTTTCCTATAGAAAGAGCGAAAATTGGTTATATTTTTTATACCCTATACAACTTTGGTCCTAGGTCAGTGGCCAAATCTATAAAGCCCTAGCTTTATTCTAATGAAAAAATATTAGTAAGGCGCAAAATGTAGAGTGTAACTTTATGCAGTGTCCCAAAGTTGAGAAGGCTTAAAAAAAAATGTGTAACAGAACAGTGCCATGCTTATAGTAGATATCCAAATTATACTTTGGAGAACAGTGATGAAGAATAAAGATGGCAGTCCAAAAGTACTTGCACTTGATTGTAGTGGCTTCCTATCATCTAGAAGAGTTTAAATTTATTACTTCTAATGGAATATTTAAAAACTGCTTAGTTAATTGATTTTATAGAAGCAGCTAGATTTTTAATCGCATAATATATACTGTATCATAAAACAGTAAATTCAGAAACAACATAGCAAGAATAGTTTAGAAGGGTCTAGAAATTTCCAAAAGGGTCTAGAAATTGGGAGCACAGCAGGGTTCTAAATAGAGACTCAAATAGAGAATATCTAAATAAATACTGGTACTGAATACAGTTTCCCTCCAAAAGTTATCTTGCATCAGGCAAGGAAACTCTTTTACATAAAGAACAAAACTGATACAAAAAAGTAATATTGTACAAACTATATGGTGAACTAAATATTGGCACCAATTAGTGGGGATCTTTCTCCTTCATTTAAACAAGAGCAATTATGCTTTAAAAATTTTTTTTTTCCAAATCCTACAATGTAGAACTGCCTGCACCTGCAACTGCATGATTACAATAATTCAGTGCATGTCCGTCTTTGTCCCCACCCTGCACTGAAGTTAAAGGACGTCCTTCCTCAGCAATGTCATCAAGTCAGCAAGACTGCAGAGCATTCTGCTCACCATCTGTATCCCTAGCCTCTCTTTCTGTAACCAGTATTCAACTGAATCAGTGGCATCATTTACCAAGTTATCCACCTCCCAACTTCAGAGGTCAAAGGCCTTCCTTTTCCCTTCCCACCTCCCTCCAAAACATATATCTGAATATATATGTATATATATCTATATAAACATATATATGAATATATATATTCAGGCTTTTATACTTTACTGACCAATCAGATTATCATTTAGTTGAAGCTCTTCATAGTATCTGTCACCTCCTTCAGACAATTGAATGACAACCTCACTGTGGGATGGCACAGGCATTTCTCCACTGCCATCTAAGAGTAACATATACTAGTCATTTAGAAAATATCTAGGGAGTTGCAGAATTCCCTAAAATTGCCCTAGATCTTATCTGACCTTGCGATGTAAAGCTAATTTGGACCATCATGGGGTCATGGTTGACAGTCTCCGCTTCCCTGGTTGGCACCTAAGGCTGCTTGAAGACTTGGCCCAGTTTGTGGAAGAAGTTGTGTCCGTCATTATTGGTGGATAACTTCCCTCCAGACTTTGCTCAGCTCAGGCCCAAATCCCTTCCCTTCCAGAGGGTAAATACATATTCCTGACTTTACTCCAAAACTGTTTTCCTTTCGCTTTGTCCCAAGACAAATACAATATTGTTATTTTCTGACCCATTTGATGTCATGTGGATTAGTATTTGATAATGTTTAATCAGAGATCCTAGAAAACATCCCAAATATCCTTGACTACCTATATCTATGATGAAGAAGGTAACAAAAATCTATGTGCCACTGAACTGCATTCTATTTGCTTAGAGAAATACTGGGAAAAACAAAGAATGTACTGATGATAGGCATGTTTGATGTAAACGAATAGCTGTTTTCATGAGAATGCAACAGAATCCCATTATAACACAGCAATGTACAATACTTTTTATATGATATTTTTTATAATACTTTATTTATATGGCATAATATACGTATATAATACTTTTTTATATAACCCTTGCCGCTATTATATAAAATGTAGTAAGGACAGGCAACCGTTTAGTTAGCAGGGTGACCTTGAATAACAAAGCACTATACAGGAAACGGAAACATTTGTGACACAGCAGAGCCTGTAGAGACTGTCTGGTACCTGCTATGTGACATGAAGGAAGCTCCCCAGTTGCAGTCACATTACAGCGCAGCCTGATATGGCTACAAGGAGGGGGTTATGTGCATAGAATGTGAAAGGAAATAATCAGAATTTTCTTTAGACTCACTTGTTAGCAAGGAATCATTACAGAAATGTTCATGCCTGTCCAAATGACACATACTTATTCTGATTTGAATGAATCAACTTCTATAATTTCCTTGTAAGCCACTTGCTGAGGTAAAGAAACCATACAGAAACTTTAATCCTTACTTACAACTTATATTAAATTAAGAACAAATATCAAAGTGAAAAAAACAAGTCAAGATATCAACTGTAACTGTCCTTTATAACATGAAGGGAAATACTAAGTTTATGCTAAAACAGTATTAATTTAAAAGTAGGCCAGAAGACAAAAGGGAAAATTTTTCTTATAGCAGAAGTAATTCAAAGAAACAAATTCAGGACATATAAGTTTTACATATAAGAATTTGCATTACAACCAGATAGAATCATGATGTATAAAGTAGCATTTGGCTCAAAACCAAAAATTAGTTTTCAGATGTATGTTTCTGAAAGAATTTATTAAATGATACTCATCTGGCAATCACCTTCAGGAACATTAGCTCAGACATAAGGGACAGGAATATGTAATGTTAGATAAATAAAGTAAACATACAACGAGGTCCGGGACAAAAATAGAAAACGTAGACAATAAAACAAATCCATAGAAAGAAAACTCAAAAAAGCAATCTCCAAAATTAATGAGTAAAAGTTCGTGCAATTACCAGTGTCCTTCACTGATAAGATCATGTAGAAAGAGTCTGTCTAAAACACATGGACTTTTCTCCACCAAGCCATGAAGGTCAGACATTCTACCAGTTACTTTTGTCAAAAGTCAGTCAATCTCAAGTTTTGCTGAAGAAAAAAAGTTTGTGTAAAACTATTTTCCTGCTGTGCAGAATCAAAGTACTAACACTTGGAAAAGCACGATTTTCTTTCAAGATATCCTTCTAGAAGGATCTGCCTCCTTGCCAGCTTGCTTTATCAAAGAAAAAAGATCAGATGTGCTAAGTAAAGAATGAAAACTAGTTTTTGCTTTTATATTGGAATGGAATGTGGAGGTAACAGAAAAACCATCAGACAAGGAAGGTATGCCTAGAGAGAAATGGAGAACAAGCAATGGAGGGGAAGGAAAGAGAGGGAGGGAGAGAAGAAAGGAAGGAATTAAATTCATTCTCTCACTAAGATAAATCTGCAAACTACAATCCAAATACCTATGATAAAAGTTAATGTTAAGAAAGAAAACACAAAAACTCAATAATGAGATTATATCATTCCCAGTGAAATGTAAAAAATCAAAAAATCTGAAAGGATTTTTAAACATAAGTATGTATAAAATAATTAGAAATAAAGTGAGAAATAACATCTCTCTACAGAGGCGGACCCCCCTGTCGTTGCCACATGCTCAGGATTACTCCACAGCATCACTCAGTATGGATAAGGGATAGCTTTATTGGGAAAAGGGAAACTACAAGCCAAGCTTCAGTAAGAGAAAAGAAAGCATGTGTCCCCCATCTTTCCATCATCCCACAGAGAGGTTCTGGGTACTCCACTGAACATGAGGATGAGTGTCTAGATTTCCGAGTGACCATCTCCACTCCCTACCTCATAGTAATTTCTTACAGGCCACATTTGACAGAAACCTATCAATCAAGGTATACACAAACTTCCTGGGTACCAGGCAGTCCAGATTTAGGGGGGGCCTGTTGTTTATAGGAATTGATCAAGCATATCAGCTATGGGGCCCACAAAAATTAGACTGCTCCTGCTGAGAGGCAGAAGCCACAGGTCCCATGGGAACACAAATTAAGGTACAGCCTCTGAGAAGAGAAAACAACCACCCTACCTCCACCCAACCTCACTCCGGCAAACAGTCTGGCCAGCTTATTGTCCAAACAACCCAGAGTGAGCCCCCAGGGATGTTTTTCAGTTAACTCTGTCCCTTATATAATAAATACATCCACTAAAATAACAAAAATTATGAAGTAAAAACAGGCAAATATGATTCTAGAATGCATGGATATGACAGAACCAATTAGAAACCCTGAAAAATGAAAATATAGTCTTCAAAGTAAAAACTCAATAGATGGTTTAAACATCAGATTTTAGATCAGTGAGGGTATAAGTTGTTTTTGTTTGTTTGTTTTTTGGGTTTTTTTTAAGAAGTAGGCAACCATATCTAGGCAATCACCTTGATAGATGTAGAGATATATATACAAATATAGACACACAATCATTAGGAAGAAAAATTAACAACACAAATAAATAACATGAGTGGGAACTTCTCTCAGAAGCACTGTGATGCCCAAGTGACCTGCTTCTTAACCCTTAATAAAGAGGTGGATGAATATAAAGGGCAATCCTGACTTAACCCACTCAGATATGGTTTCCTGTGTTAATCCCTCTTTCCTATATTTAGAAGTCAACATGTATTTGAATGTGATGAATTAGTAATGCTACTGATGTTGCCAACTTGTTATACTCTAGCCTTTAAGCTTTCAGCAATGCCCTAGAAGATAAGTTTAATAATTGGAAACACTATACTGTACAATAGGTAATAAAGCTTATAGATGCAGTGGGCTTACTGGATGACCAAATCAATCCCGTCATCTTCCCTATTTATAAAAGATCAACTACAATAATGGGATAATTTTGGATCATATGCTGATATTTGTTAGTAGATGAATTATAAATTCACATTTATTGCCCAAAGTAAACAGAACTTACCACTGAGGGAAAAAAAAACTTTTATATTATTGGAGACACCTTTTACTAATAAAATGAAGAACCATGTTAGTGTTATCTGGTCTTCTGCTCTCTAAGCAGGCACGAAGTTAGACCATTATGAGCTGGTTTAAAACAATGCCAATCATCCTGTGTTTAGAGCCTTTGTAAAGATTTACTAAACACAAAGGATTATTATCTCTACTGGCCGGCTAGATTGTATGCTGCCTGCTACTGGCTGTTTCCATTGATATTGTGATATATTTCATCCTGTTTACAATATATTGTCTCTATCTTTGGCCGTTGGTTCATTGCATAATATAGATCATTAGGCTATGTACAAGTTTGTGACTTTGTAGTTTCTTTTTTCTCCTTATATTAATCTACTACAAATGTACCATTTTCCTAGCTTCTCAATCCACCTATTTGTATGCATTTCTACAGCTATTTCTCTAGTTTATGCTCATATAACTTCACAACTGAATTTGGGCAAGAGGCTTCTAATTGGTCCCCACCTTTAGTTTCCTGTTCTGCTGAACCACTCTGAATTCTGAGAGACTACTTTCCAAGAAAGTATACTTATCCCCCTCCCCAAGAATCTTCAAAGGCTCCCAAATCCCAGCCACTTCAAATACAAACCATTTATTCTGACTGAACTCTCCATTTTCTGTACCACATAGTTCAGTATTGAATCAGACCTCTGTCATACTGTTTTATAGGTGTCCATTCTGTGTGTTCATTCTTTAAGGGCAAGAGCCATATCTTGAATATTAGATTTGAATCTAGGTATCAAGCTTTAAGAAAGAAAATGAGAAATTCAGGTATGTACAAAGGCAAATAAGCATGATGGTGAATGGACTGAAATTATGCTTTAAGCAGAATGTTTAAAAGAATGAGTTTGCACTGGAGAAAAATGACAGCAATCAAATGGAAGAGGTTCAGATAAGGCCCACATTGCCGCAAATCTCGTGTCAGTAAACAGACATTAAAAGGATAAATATATGGGTTCAAAATAAAGAATTCCCCACTGTTAAGAACCGTCGAACAGAATATGACAAAGTATGCAGAGAAACTTCTATGAGTGTACAGCATCTAAAAGTCATAGAAACATATTTAAAATATCTCCTTTTAGTAAAGAGAAGGAAGCACACGAAGGCCAGAAACCATAAAATTACATCAAAATTTCCAAGCAGTAATCAAGCACTGGATTTACTGTTGACCTTGAGGGCATCACTCTGTACCTGATAATTTGGATACTGAGTTTTAATATGTCTCACATATGCACATGAAAGAAAGGAAACAAAGCTTGGTTCCCAAGCAAGAGAGAAGGTCTGATCAGAGACCCTGCAATTAGAACTAGGAATACCTAAAGGAGATGCCCACAGTGATAAACCAGGGAAAGATGTGGCCCACAGAAGAGCAAAGGGGTACCTGTCTTGGCCTTGGCTTGGTCAAAACCAAAAAAAAAAAAATGAGGAGGGCAACTCTCTTGAGCTCCTGTATACAAAGACAAGCCCACTTTCACTAAAGATTGGAGGTAGAATTCCCACTAATAAAGGAGCCCTAAAAGTCTCAAGCCAAAAACTTTGTTTAATATCATTACAAAATGTAGTATTTCAAAGTGTCTCACAGAGGCAAATGAAATCTTCTCTGGATTAAACATAAGCATCAGAGGAATTCCACAGATAAAGTTCCAAAGAATCTAAATTCATAAAAAAATTTTAAATTACTAAATATGTACGTAAACACATTCCCAAGGCCTTCTGCAAGAATAATGAATTTAAAACTGCCAATAGCCCTCCTGTTACAAAACAACGAGAACCTAGATATGGAAACCTATTTTAAGTACATTTCTCAGCTTACAGAAAACAAAGGTGACTCCAAAAGACCCCATCCACCATCTATAAAGGAAAAAAAGGAACCTGAAACCAGACCAGACAGCTCCAAGCTTCAAGAAAACTTGTCAGGTTTCCCTGAAAGCAAATGTCAATTCTACTAGCTCTGCAACCCAGAGGCTAAGTCAACTCTGAGCAAGTGTTAGTTAAGTCTGGCGAGCTCAACCCTATCCTCCACACTTCAGACGTGGTCTCAGGCTAACAGCGCCCCCTGGCCACAGGCCGAGGCAATCACAAATACTACAAGGAGGAAAACATGCCGGATTTCAACCTCCAGGTCTGAAGTCGAAAAAACATGAGCTAAACATCTACACTCAAAAGATTAGAGCAGCTGTACTCATAATGGTGAGAATCGAAAGCAACCAAGATGTCCTTCAATATACATGACATTTGTCACAACCCATAGTACAACACAAAAAGTGAAATCTAAAGTGAACTATATACTTTAATAATACTGTATCAATATTGGCTCATCAATACTAACAAATGTACCACACTAATGCAATATGTTAATAATAGAGAGAAATAAGGAGAAGAGTTAATTTATGAGAAAGCTCTGTATTTTCTGCATAATTTTTTTCTAAATCTAAAAGTGCTCTAAAAATAGTCTATTTTTAAAAAGATATGAGCAAATAATCAAAGATGACCAAAAATATAATGAAACAGCAACATGAATGAGAACCAAAAGAAACTCCCAACTAGTTCAGATCCT
>NW_011888863.1:2736291-2741386 GCF_000151845.1 Pteropus vampyrus
TCTGTACCTGATAATTTGGATACTGAGTTTTAATATGTCTCACATATGCACATGAAAGAAAGGAAACAAAGCTTGGTTCCCAAGCAAGAGAGAAGGTCTGATCAGAGACCCTGCAATTAGAACTAGGAATACCTAAAGGAGATGCCCACAGTGATAAACCAGGGAAAGATGTGGCCCACAGAAGAGCAAAGGGGTACCTGTCTTGGCCTTGGCTTGGTCAAAACCAAAAAAAAAAAAATGAGGAGGGCAACTCTCTTGAGCTCCTGTATACAAAGACAAGCCCACTTTCACTAAAGATTGGAGGTAGAATTCCCACTAATAAAGGAGCCCTAAAAGTCTCAAGCCAAAAACTTTGTTTAATATCATTACAAAATGTAGTATTTCAAAGTGTCTCACAGAGGCAAATGAAATCTTCTCTGGATTAAACATAAGCATCAGAGGAATTCCACAGATAAAGTTCCAAAGAATCTAAATTCATAAAAAAATTTTAAATTACTAAATATGTACGTAAACACATTCCCAAGGCCTTCTGCAAGAATAATGAATTTAAAACTGCCAATAGCCCTCCTGTTACAAAACAACGAGAACCTAGATATGGAAACCTATTTTAAGTACATTTCTCAGCTTACAGAAAACAAAGGTGACTCCAAAAGACCCCATCCACCATCTATAAAGGAAAAAAAGGAACCTGAAACCAGACCAGACAGCTCCAAGCTTCAAGAAAACTTGTCAGGTTTCCCTGAAAGCAAATGTCAATTCTACTAGCTCTGCAACCCAGAGGCTAAGTCAACTCTGAGCAAGTGTTAGTTAAGTCTGGCGAGCTCAACCCTATCCTCCACACTTCAGACGTGGTCTCAGGCTAACAGCGCCCCCTGGCCACAGGCCGAGGCAATCACAAATACTACAAGGAGGAAAACATGCCGGATTTCAACCTCCAGGTCTGAAGTCGAAAAAACATGAGCTAAACATCTACACTCAAAAGATTAGAGCAGCTGTACTCATAATGGTGAGAATCGAAAGCAACCAAGATGTCCTTCAATATACATGACATTTGTCACAACCCATAGTACAACACAAAAAGTGAAATCTAAAGTGAACTATATACTTTAATAATACTGTATCAATATTGGCTCATCAATACTAACAAATGTACCACACTAATGCAATATGTTAATAATAGAGAGAAATAAGGAGAAGAGTTAATTTATGAGAAAGCTCTGTATTTTCTGCATAATTTTTTTCTAAATCTAAAAGTGCTCTAAAAATAGTCTATTTTTAAAAAGATATGAGCAAATAATCAAAGATGACCAAAAATATAATGAAACAGCAACATGAATGAGAACCAAAAGAAACTCCCAACTAGTTCAGATCCTAGAATTATTACATACAGGCTATAAAATAGCCATATGGGATCACAAAAATAGCAAGCAACAAAAGATGATCAAAAATAACCAAATAGATATGAAAAAAATCTAATTTCAGGTATGAAAAATGGCTGGAATTAAAATGTCAGTAGGTAAATTGGCAATAAGTCATACCTGAAGAGATTCAGGTGAGTCTAAAGAAATTATTCAACTCCAGCACAAAGTCCCAAGTATAGGAAATAAAAAAAGAAAACTACTAAATCTGGAAGCAATAATAAAGTTTAACATACATTTAAGTAGAGTTTTAGATTTAAACCAAGACCATGTTCGACAGACAGCAAACATCTCAACAACAGCAACAGAAGCCAGAAGACACTGAACAATATAATCAGAAGTGAGAGAGACTAACTCTCGACTGATAAAAGTATTTTGTTCCCAGAAAAATAATAATGTTAAATTTATAGGCATCTAATAAAATAGCCTTAAAACATATAAAATAAAAATTAAGGAGAGGAGGCAAGATGGCATAGATGGTAGAGGTTTTCTACACCTCCTCTCACAATCATACCAGAGTTATGACGAATTCATGGACCAAACAGCAAGCAGAGTCACCTGGGGTCTAGATAAATAGAAGCCCTACAACTGAGAGAGAAATAAAAAAATCACCCTGCAACAGTAGGAGGTAGGAGGGGCGGAGATGCATGCTGCTGGATCCCACACAGGTGAGTAAGACAAGGCTAGGCAGCTGCAGCCGGCAGGTGCAGATGCTCTTATTAACCTGGCCACAATTGGACTTTCACGGTGATGATCTCTCGCTCTGAGGACCAGCACCAGGTCAGCTGCTCGGGGGGCACTAGGGACTTACAGAGGGACACAGAGTTGTCCTGTTGTCCTGTGTCGGAACAAGGGCCAGAGGTGAGGCCTTCTCCTGGGCTGAAGTGCTAGCAGCATCCTCTGTTGGGCCTCTCCCCTCGTAGCATGCAGACATAGACACAGCCATAGCTGAGATATCATCAAATTGAGTATCAGAGATTGCTCCGCCCAGAGGATTCTCTGAAACTCCACCTCTCCCAACTTGCAGTTTTACCCAAGCCACGTACAGTGAGTGGTGTCCTCGGCATGCCCTGTGATCCTTGCTGAGCAGCTCTAAATCCCACACTGGTATAACCTGGTCTTGGTTTCTGATGTGGCCTCTTGAGGCAACCATAAGCACAGCACCTGTGAATTGCTTGCTGAATCTTAACATGTGGCCCCAGAGGGGTACAGGCTGGGGCTAAACTTGGCCTGCAGCTGAACCCCTCTCAGGACTGTGACATTGGATACCTACTACACAAAGCCACATTAATAAGACCCAGAGACTCAGGAACTTTGCTTAGTATATAGAAACAAACAGAGAAAGGCAGCCAAAATGGGAAGACAATGAAGCATGTCCCATATGAAAGAACAAAACAGAACTACAGGAAAAATAGAGTCAAGAAATCTAACAGATACAGAGTTCAAAACACTGGTCATAAGGCTGCTCAATGAACTTAGGGGAAGAGTAGATGAACTCAGCGAGAACTTTAACAAGAAATAAAAAACATAAAAATGGAGATGGAAATTATAAAACGGATCCAGTCAGAAATGAAGAATACAATTTCTGAGATGAAGAGGGAATCAATAGAGAGGAGGAAGTGGAGGAGTGAATCACCAATATAGAGGATGGAGTGGTGGAGGACAGCCAATCAGAAAAGCAACAAGGAAAAAGAATCCAAAATACCAAACATAATATAAGGAGTCCATGGGATAACATCAAACCTAACAGTATTCGCATTATGTGGGTACCAGAAGGAGAAGAGAGAGAGCAAGAAGCTGAAAACCTATTTGAAGAAATAATGATGGAAAACTTCCCTAACCTGGTGAAGGAAATAGACACAACCCCAGGAAGCTCAGAGAGTTCCAAAGAAGATGACCCAAAGAGGCCCACACCAAGACACATCATAATTAAAATGCCAAAGGTTAAATACAAAGAGAGAATCTTAAAAGCAACAAAGAAAAGCACTTAGTTACCTACAAGAGAGCACCCACAAGACTGGTGGCTAATTTCTCAAAAGAAACTTTGCATGACAGAGGGCTTGACACAAAATTTTAAAAGTAATGAAAACCCAGGTTCTACAACACAAGATTACTGTATCCAGCAAAGCTATCATTTAGAGTCGAAGGACAGATAAAGAGCTTCCCAGACAAGAAAAAGTTAAAGGAGTTCTTCACCTTTACTGAATATAATAAAATATCGCATAAATCCAGAAGATAACAAAGCCAGTATTACAGGAAATGTTGGAGGGACTTCTTTAAGTAGAAGAAAAAATATGTATCAAAACAATGAATAAAGAATGGCAATAACTACATATCTACCAACGAGTACCTCAAATGAAAAATAATTAAGTGCTCTAATCAATAGATAAAGTGGCTGAATAGATAAGAAACCAAGACCCTTACATATGCTGCCTACAAGAGACTCACTTCAGATTAAAAGACACACACAGACTAAAAGTAAAGGTATGAAAAAAGATTGTATGATGGACCTAGAGGGTATTGCGCTGAATGGAGTAAGTCAGATAGAGAAAGACACATGCCATATGATTTCACGTACATGTGAAATCAACAACGACAACAAAAACGGAAACAAACTCAAAGATACAGAGAATATTTTGAGGGCTACTAGATAGGAGAGGTGCTGGAGGGTCAGCAAAAAGGGGCAAAGGAATTAAGAAATACAAATGGATAGTTACAAAATAATCATGGAGATGTAAAGTATAACATAAGGAATATAGTCAATAATATTGTAATAAATAGGTAAGTGGGCAGAGGGGTACTAGATTTATTGAGATGATCACTTTGTGAGTTATATAGATCTCTAATCGCTATGCTGTACAACTGAAACCTATATATTATCGTATGCCAACTACAATTTTAAAAAATCATTGAATTGTACACTGTAAATATGAGCAACTAATTGTCTACTGTATTTTAATAAAGCTGTAAAAAAAATTAATAGAACGATAGGAGAAAATTGATAAACCTACCACTGCAGTGGGAAATGTCAGTAAATCTCTCTCAATAACTGATATGTCAAGAAAACAAGAATATCAGTAAGTAGGTAGATGATTTAAATACAGTTTACAAGCTTCACTTGCTAGCCATACATAAGGAGTCCTGCCCTCATTCACATTCTTCTCAAGCTTACATGGAACATTTACAAAACCTGATAGTATCACAGGCCAAAAAGCAAGTCTCAAAAAATTTTGGAGAACTGATATCATAACCACATTCTCTTGCCACAAGTTAATTAATTAAAAATTCAATAACAAAAAAAAAGTAAATTTTGCCTATCCATTTGGATACTTAAAACTCACCTCCAAGTAATTCTGGGCCAAAGAAAAAGCATAATGGAAATATTTAAATATCTAATACTGAACAATAATAAAAATACCATCTGTCAAAACCAGTGGAAAGCAGCTCCTCAGAAAAAATTAAACCATTAAATTTTTTACTGTCAGAAGTGTGTCAACATAAAAGGTTAGGTAACAGTAGAATGAATATAATAAAATATCAAGTAAATCCAGAAGATAACAAAGCCAAAAATTTTTTTAAAAGAATGAAGAAAATATGTACAATTCTAGCAAGACTGAGCTACAGAAAAGAAAGGAGACATAAGTAAAAAATGTCAAGAAAGAAAAAGGGTTATAAAG
>NW_011888863.1:2741906-2786911 GCF_000151845.1 Pteropus vampyrus
TGGTAGAAGCTCTACTCGTGATTTATATTATTAAAATTAGCAGATTAAGATTAAACACAAATACTATAATATTGATAGATGCGTAAAGTATATTTAATTAAAGTCAATAACGATTCATGGTAAAAAAAAGTAATAATAATAAACTAGCAAACTAGGAATAGCCAGGAATTCCTTCAAATGATAAAAAGTATCTACCAAAAAAAATGTAAAATAAACATTATGTTCCATAATAAAATATTAAGATTATTCTCTTTAAAATCAGAACCAAGACAAAGATGCCCATTCTGACCACTTCTTTTCAACATTGTATTGAAAAATCTTACCAGTACAATAAAGCTAGAAAAAAATAATAGACGAAAAGATTGTGTTCAAGTTTGAACTTACAGCATCACCATGACTTGAAATCAAAAATATCTTTAACCTTAGTAGTAGGTAAACACGAATTAATAGGGCCTAAATACCTACCTATACAGAATTTAGCTTAATCTGAACAGGAAGAAGAAGTGAAATGGCCAATAAACATATGAAAGCATGCTCAACCTCATAAGTAATTCAGCAAAATAAAAAATCGCAACATAGATAATATGTTAAACACACTCAATTATCAAAATGGAAAAATGAGAAAACCACCAGTCATGAGTTGGGGAGTTATGGAAACTCATGTACTGCAGGAGGAAGTGTCTCTGGGTCTTTAGAAAACAATTGGCATTATTCGGTAAAAGTGAACATTCTAGATGTTTTAGACCTAAATATATATCTTGAAGAGTCTCTTAAACATGTACCTCAGGTAACATACAAAAGTTTTTATAGCAGCAATGCTTTTAGTGGCAAATTTTCTTTTAAAACACTAAAACTCTAAAGAACCAAAATGTCCATCAACAGTTACCTGGACAATATGCAAATAAAATGTAATAACATATATTAGAGAAAATGAATGAATTACAGCTATACATCAACAAGGCTGAAGGATAAAAGCATACCCAAACAGACTAAATGAAATCATTTTCCATATATTTCATCTGTTTTGGAAATACAGACCCATGTGGCAAAATCATTTTTAAAAAGCAAGGGCATTGTTAACATAAATTAATGATAGTGGTTTCCTCTGGGATATAGGGAGGAACTATAGAGACTTCTAAATGATAATATTCGATTTCTTAAGCTATACATTAATTCCAACAGAATGTGCTACCTCGAGAGCTACTGAAATTCCCATCACAGAAGTGTGTTTTGTTTTAAGAAATATCTCACTTGGATGAGCTATTTAAAATGAAAACAAATACCACATAGGAATTGGACTTAATACCCCTATAAGTATCTTTTAACTGTAAGATTTCATAATTCCATATCCACCATAGTAAACAGCACAATACATTGCACATAAAAACTGATAACAATTATAACAAGCATTCATTGACTGCTGACTTTGGCAGGCACTGTTGGTTGCTAACCAACAACACCTTTTCCTCATTCTTTCTCGCTAGCAGATTCCAATTTTATTGCGCCATCTATCCTTTCCCCATGTAACACAAGGGAGGGTATCCCAGCTTGAAGGAGCTTTAGTTTAAACTAATCTTATAGTCCATTGGTTTAGAGGTAAACATGTGGCCCTGCTTTGGCTAAGGAGACAAGAGATAGAATCTACTGAGGGACACCTGGAAATAGTGTCCTTGCTGCTAAGCAGGCAACCCAGAAATGCATAGATATTCTTTCTTGGTGGTGTTGTTATATTTAGTGTTCTGCTGCCATGATGCATTCATGAGACAGATCAGCCTCAGAATTAAGTCTGTTGGTGAATGATGACAGCATTGAGACAATAAATAACTAAAGCTGGAGCCTTACTTCTTGACTTGTTGGTAAATAATAATGTCACCTTATTGTTTCTATTTTCCCACTAAACTCATACTAGGTGATGCACCATGGGCACAGAGTTTGCTCATTAGACCCTCACAGCAACCCTATGGGCCAAGTACCACTGTCATATCCATTGAATAGGCAATAAAAACAAAACTCAGAGAATTAAAATAAGTTTCCCAAAGTCACATATATGGCAAATTCTTGGAAGCCTGACTATGAAATCCATGCTCTTAATATCCTATCAATTTAAGGCCATTTTCCTGTGGCATGAGGGCTGAAAAAAAGAAATCCCAATAGATATTATCCAGTCACATGCTTTTAAAGTATGAGTCAGTGGTGGTGACAGCCACAGTGGTGGCAGCAGCTAAAGCGGCTTCTTGACATCTCAATTGTAGCTATGATTATAACATGTTATATGATTATGTTATATGAAGATGTTATATGATTATGACATCTCAATTGTAGCTATGATTATAACACCAACTTGAAATCAATAATCCAATGGAGGCCTCCAAATTGTACTCTTCGACACTTTCCAAGAATTCAATTCCTTGTATTAAACCACTTCCTGCTTGAAGTACCTAAAATTACTACCACTTCCTGAACTGATAAATCCTGAACTCAACAAATAAATAAATAGATTCCAGCTTCATTGACTTATATTCATCTGAAGTCCCTATAAACATGGTTTTATAACCCACATGTAATACAGGCACTAAGTTTCCATTTTTAAGATATCCCCAATCAGACAACTTCATCTCTTTTCTCATATCAATACAAACTGTTTATTAAACTGCTAAGATGATGCCATGGATATACGTTATGCTAAAGGTTCTTTGTCCACTTTCCCCCAGTGATTGAGAACTTAACCTGTAGACTAGTAACTAACATCCTTCATGGAACATCTCACCTACACTTGTAGGTGGTTTTTTTTGCAAATGTTTACAAAGAGTATAATATATTTTCATAAGCGTTAGACTGTTCTCTATTTTTTTTAAAAAAAAAGAATAAAATGTTCTGAAAGAGGAAGCAACATTAGAATACATAGAATATATAAAATATGTGCAAAATATATATTTGAAAAAGGAAGAGGTATCATAATGTGAAAGCATAATCTATCTCTTAATATCTTTAAATAGTATATCATTAAGTACAATCTTAATTCAAGAGCCTGGAACTTATCATCAAAAAGACCTGAGTTAAAATCTTAGTTGAGTCACTTAGAGCTGCATGACAATAAGGAAATTCTTGGGCTGAGTTTCAGTTGATTCAACTTTGAAAATGTGATCTCTATAACTATCTCCAAAGTTTGTTGTAACACTTAAAAAGAGATGCCATGTATAAAAATGTCTATGAGACTCGGTATATAGGAAGTACTAAATAAATGTTAATTTTTCTTTTGTTTTCTTAAATATGCTATGGAAGAACTCTATTTCAACAACAACAGAGAAGCTAGGCATAAAACAAGTTTCTCTGGAGCAGAAATTCTACATTCTACTAACTTACAAATGAAATCACAGAAAAAGTTCTTAAAAGATTAAATAAAAAATTCTGTGCATATGTGCGATAATTGGTCCTGAGCCAAACAGGAAGTATTAACTCACCAAATGAACTTCTCTTTGGAATTTTTCAGCTTTCTAAATGACTATATTTCCCACTCAGTCATCACCCTTCACTACAAAATATTTTGGGTATTTCAACAAATAGAAAAGTGGGATTGGGTAACCCCCTTTAAATATAGTTTAAATTCCTACAGATTAAAAACAAACAACTAAATAAAACATTAGATAGGCATATAAGAAACTTAATGTATTACCAATTATGACATTGGCTCTGATCTGCTTATCTAAGTATTACTATTAAAATATTGCTTTAAAAAATATAATGATTTCTGGTATTTAGTGAAATGTGAAAACAGCAACTAGACAACACACTGAAAACTAAAAAACTAATAGAGCAAAAGATTTATGACCATTATCTTACTACTCTTTAGATCTTTATTGCCAGTATTTTCATACTGGCCATAAAGCATACTGTCCTTCCATTTAGATATTTTTACATACTGCATAAGGATATTCAATAATGAAAGGAATGATTTACAGGTTGCAATAGCCAAAGTGAATGGTGACAACAAAAATTCATCTCTAGAGATCTAGGTTTAGGACCCATTCCTTTTTTTCTCCATCTCACTCCCTCCTGATTCTTGGATTATAGCATTTAGTGAAAAGAGAAAAGGGGGAAGGAAGACAGATGAGATAAGAAGGGGTAGCAATTGACAAGAATTACCCAAAGTACAAGTTTATGAGTTAACTGATTTGGCAAATGAAAATTTTATGCTCTGTAACTCAGAACAAAACTTTTCTTTATAAACAATCTTGACTATAGGGCATATGATTTATAAACATTGTTTGAATTATTTCAAAATAGATATTGTAAACAAACCTCAATTGGCTCTTCACCACCTTTTACTTGATTTTCACCTATTTCTCCATTCTCATAGCTGCTACTCTTCTCAACCCATAACTCAGATTTTTCTACAGTTAGTCGAAGCTGGTCTAGATCTGCCTTTATTTGCTTGTAGTTATCTACATCTTGATTGGACACCAGCAATTGCACCTGAAAACAAAAGAATTTCAACCCTCAATTTACTTATGAACTTTCTTTATTCCTATTTCATTTATGTCTAAAATCTCAAGTCTTTTAATCCCAAATCTTATTAGACTGTCCGTTGAAATTTAATATTTCTAGAATACACATGGATATTTTAGATGTATATTGACCATGAAAACTTACCTGAAAGTATCTATGAACTGTACCCACTATATTATCATATTTTTTTAAAAATGATACATATTATATAAAAAGAGTGAGAGTCGTAGCAAAGCTTTCAAAGTGCTAAAGAGTAATTTAAAATCAAAGATACCCTAACTCTAATTTCACTGCTAAAGTTAATTTTTCTGAGACTGTATCTGTTTTAAAAGCGATACAAACATAAAAATAAGTAGAAAAAATACTGATACAGTCTAAACCTCATGATATCAACTTTTATTTTATCATCATTTATATGTATCATAGGACATCTACAAATATATGCATAATTATATCTAAATACTCTTATTTCATATTTTAACATATCCTTATAAAACTTCCTAATGAAGATCAATGCTCTATTAAATAAAATGCATATTAGTGAAACACATGTAAGCACTTTTTGGTATTATTCATTAACAGTCTCAATACTGATGTCATTCAAAGATGACAAAGAAAATGATTAGATCTATAATAGTTCCTTCCTTTTGGATGTAAACATTTTTCACTCACAAGACATTTATATTCGTTACTGTGTGTCCTACCCAATTTATCAGTAAATTTGAGGTCAAAATAACAGCAGTGGTAACAAAGTTCCTAATATGGTATTGTCTCCCAGTGCCTTCCTAAATCTTAGTGCCTGTCATTTACATTAAAGATATTAACTGAAAATCACTTGTGGGGAACTCTTTCTAAAATAGATCATGTCTTGGCCTCTGACAAGGCCATATCTATCTTTAAAAATAGAAAGCATCTCCAGGAAAAGCCGCACAATCTCATTAACTCTGCAACCATGAAGTCAGGTTAGATGTTATAAACAATATTTTAGGAGCCTCTGCTACGGAATCTTTGAGGGTACTCTATCTTACCTGTTTAAATGCCTGTAAAACTTCTGCTCTCTGGCTGAAGTGCTTGAACAGAAGCTGCAGGGCTCCTGATAGCAAAGGAGGATAGTCATGCATGATCAGATGAATAAGGACCCGTAAAAACGTCCTGCCTCCTTCATCATCAAGTTGAACTGGATTTTTCTCTTTTCTACAAAACCAAAAATAATTCTAAAATAACTTACATTTACTTAAAATCTACTCATGAGTAGTTAAAATGATGTATACATTCTCAAAGTTATATCAATTTCCCCCCAAGTTAAAAAGTAAAAATGAAGACATTTTTACATTATTTTCTCCCCATGTAACCAATGAAGAAACAAAGCATGAAGAAAAGCTTGTGTCTGTCCATGAAAACAGGAGTGACCAACCACCCCAGTTTTCCCAGGACCGAGAGGGTTCCCAGGATGGGGGACTTTCAGTGTTTGCACTGGGAAAAGTACCAGGCAAACTGGGAGGAATTGGTCACCTACGGTATAGAAAAAAGATAGGACTCTGAATCAATCCAAAAGGGCTTGTTGAGAAGACATACTAGGTTGGATATACACCAAGGACTGGTTTGCCTTAGAGCCTTACAGACCTCTCCACGGCAGGTGGTGAGGGGCGGGGGAAGGACGGTGCACATGCCACCATCACCAGAGCAGCTCTGTGTGTTTCATGTATTGGGAGTCTGAGCAAGAGCACATTGGATTAAAAGTCCATTTATTTTAAGGAAGAGTCATGCATTGCTTTATTTTCTCTTCTCAGAAATAATGAAACACTTGAGTAGGAAAATACAACAAGAAAAACTGGTAAAACAGTATTAAAACAAAGCTAAACCAAATGCTCACTAGAGATAAAAATCCTTTTTGGGTCTTTTGATTCTTCATTCTTGTTTTCTTTCTAACCAAAGAAAATGCAACAAAAGGCTTAGTGTATAAACTTCTTTAGGTTCTCATGACAAATCAATAATAAAAATGAACACTAGAAGTGCAATAATTTGTAGCTTAGGCATTCTACTTTTTCCTACTTTTCTTTTTTGACTACTATTAGTTTCATTGCTGAAAACAAACAAACAAAAAACAACTTAAAAACAATAAATGGCAGGGGGCTCATCATCATAAAGGAGGGCAGTGATGCCAGAGGCATTTCATCTTCTTTAATCATGGATATCTCCAATTGACAGAAAATACCTTTATTTCTCACATATAAAGTTAATGGTGACACTGAAAAAAGTGACATTCTTGCCTCAAATTTCTCAGATTCAGGGAAGCAATGTTTTGCAAGATGCAGCGATATTTTTACCAGGGGAGTTAAAGGGCACTCATGTGCTGTCATTATTTGAGGAAAGAAAAGCAAAGAATTCAGGGAAAAAGTGCAACACGCTGATCTCCTATCTCTTGTCGTTTTTTTCACCTGACCTAAAGAAAAGCTATGCTTTCTCTTCTACAGTAAATTGGCAGCTTCATTTCTGGCAGAAATTATGTTGGCAACAATAAAGGATCTAAAATTAAATAGATACAGGGAGGTGAACAATCACAAAGTATCAATGAAATTCTAAGTAAAATCTTAATCACAAGATAAAGATATATAAATGTTACTATACCTTCCAGCAAACATAGTTTCTGCCTGAGATGCAATTTCATCTATATCAGGAACAATAGCTGCAAAGATAAGTGGTAAAATCTATTCTTTATCTTATCATAATTAGGAATCAAAATGTGTATATTAATATTAGCATACCTAAAAATATTTTGTCTAATTTCTTTTTGCCACAAAAAGTCAAATTAAGAGTTTAAAAAGTGCATAGTTTGACCTTAGATATCAATACTTTAAATTGAATTTTACATTTTTTAAATATACATTTCTATAGTCAAAAATATATTTTAAAAATCAAAAAGCACCATCTACATAGTTGCCTCATCTATGTAAGTGTGCATATATACATGCATGTACTACACACACACACACTTATGTATATAAACATATAATTTAAATGGGCAATGGAAAGATGTTTTTTGGAAGAATTAAAATATACCCATAAAGAATCTCATTACTATATGGTACTTCATGGCCTTTTTACCTAAGTGTACGTCTCAAATTTCATCCCTTCTTCTTGTGGGACATGGTGCCTTAAAATTTTTTATGTGTACCTATCATGATTTCTCATCCATTCCCACTACTAACATTTTACAGATATCTTTCTTAAGATAAGATGTTTAAATAATAAGTAGACAATTTATTTCTCAGCTCTAAAGCATAAAAAGAAAAGAACAAGAAACGAAAAGGGAAAAAAAATTCTCTCCACAAAGTTCTCTCTTACAGATATAACCAATGCAAGAGAACTGGTAAATCAGAGAACTGGTTTTCTGGGGGTGCCCTTAGACTTTCCCGCCCATATTTTACTGACACTTAGAGATCCTATTTCCAGAAGTCTGGCTTCTGAGAGCCAATAATTTTTATGCTACTGTCAATGTGACCGCCAGCAAAACTTTCTGGTTCTGCCATATCATTCCTGGAAATAGCCCTTTGGGGCTCTACACTTCTGGGAAGCATAAAAACAATACTGTTGCAAATGTGCCAGAAGTGACTTCTCACTCAGGCAAGATTATCTCTGTCTGTAGAGACATGTTTCCTTTTGGACGGTATTAATGAGTCAGATAGGGGGACATTTGGTCTAGCATCTATTTTACCTACATACTTAAAATCACTGAATCATTTCTGTCAAATTGATTGACAGAGAAAGAAGAGGAGGGTTCCTGACATCACAGTGGTTGTGGCTAGAGGAAAGTTTCATATCTGTATACAAATCCTATTCACAGAAAAAAAGGAAAAAATCTGTTAACTGACCAAATCTTTAATACAACAGTTTCCTGCCTGCCATGACTAGCCTGATCTATCCAGAACATAGTAATTTAATATTTCTTAGGTTTCATAAGGTACTTTCTGCAATCACAAAATTTTTACTACAACTTTTACGCTCCTTTACAATAATTTTTACACTACTACACTCAGAGATAGGGTGACATCATTCTTACACTTTTTAAATGTGAAAAAAATGAAATATAGTACTAGTTTATAAGCATGCAAAGTAAACCCCCCTCCCCAACACACACAGACACACACACACACACACACACACACACACACAAAGAAAAACCAACACCCACATTCATACCTTTGGGAAATGCTATGTCTTTATTCAAGTATTGGGCAAGCTTCCTACAAAACACCTTTCCTCTTCACATTGCTCTTTCATCCAGGCAAAAAAAAATCCCCTTGGATTTTCACCAGATAGCATAATGCTTAAAAGATTCAGACTCCGGAGTTGGAGAGACTTCAGAGGGAATCCCTGCCCCACTACTTTCATGACCTTTAGCAAGTAACTTAACCCCTTCAACCTTGGTTTTTTTTATCTGTAAAGTGGTACAATAATAAACAGAACCTCCAACTCACAGAATTGTAAAGATTACAAAAGAAACTGTATTCAAAGGACTTAACACCAAATAAGAGCAAATATCCCTCTTGCCATTCTCGACAAGTTATTCAACATTCTGTCTCAGTCTCTTCATGGGATCGGTGGAGATTATTTCCACATTTTTGTCTCATAGAATTACCGTTGTGTTTTAAAGTATGAAAAGTACTTTCAAGTTCTCAAAAAACAAAATACAAAGAGCGAATTGTAACAAAGGAGGTACCTGATGGGAGTAATGTGTCTGGAGAGCCATTTGCAGATGTTTCAGCATTCTCGTTGTTCTCTCCGAATTCCTTCTTATATATGGATAGCATATATGAGATCCGATAATCTAGTCTGACACTAAGGATAAACTACGAGGAACATTAAAAACAACATAATCGTCTTCTATTAACATCGTGTTCAGAAGTACAATTCATTACATGACACCAAGAACAACCTAACTGTCAACATTTATTGGTAAATGCTTAACGCATCAGTTGCATACATGTTCATCAGTTTCAAGACTAAGAAAAATGAAGCGTTTTCATTAATCGATGTCAGTAAAATCCAAAAGCAGTCTTGGAAAGAAGAAAATCTGATTCTCTATGATTACTCTCTGAATATTCCAGGTAGATGTATCCTATGGGTTGGGATGAAGAAGTAATAATGACATAACTTCACTGAGCACGCTGCAGAGCATCCATTGGCTCTGGGAGGAGAACGCTGGAGCTATGATCCTCATTCATGTATAGAAAGTCCAAAATTCCAGCTACAGTAGTGTGGACACCGGCTATACTACAACCAGTGCTGGATCTAGACTACAAGGGCAGCTGAAGTAACAGCATCCTAATACACCATGGCTGTGCCTCGCTGGTGCTTATTTTTCCTTGGGTTTGAGTTGCTGTCTTTGTTGTCCTTCACTGAGTCACTGACAGCAATGAAGTGCTCTGTTCCCTTCTGTGCCTGGCACCATGAAGAATGCAAACACTTGAAGCCCACTGCCCTCAAGAAGCCAGTGATTAAGTTGGGAAAACAAAATATAGAATTGTTAACATAATCAGGAAACTATTATGGGCTAAACCATGTGGTATAGAATACAGTGGCGATCCGAGAAGAAATCCTACAGATTTCTGAGTCAAGAAGGGAAACAATAGAGAAGTGGTTTTACACCAGGTTACCTTCCACCCAGTGGACCTGAGGAAGGCTCTGAGATAACCTTTGGTCCCAGCAAGGTGGTCAGTGCCCTCTACACTTTCACAAGTCTCATTTGGACAGTAAGCAATTGTCACGAAAGCTTTTTACCTCTCACTTTACCTGTCACTGCTGTCATGCTCCTCCCACCCTTCTTCCTCCTGCCCCCGCTTCTCTCATTCAATCTCACATTTCTCTATTCCGACAGCACATGACGGAATGCCTGCAGTTCCCTCTTGCCTTCTCACATTTGTTCGGGGTCCACTTCATATCCTGAATATTCTTCTCCTCCACCCACTAACAACCAGCTTTTGAGCTATCCTCCAAGCTTGAGTTTAAATCCTTTTTTTCATGAAATTTTCTTTGGTTCCCCAGTTCAAATCAATTTTTCTCCTTTTCGCTCACCCAACACATTATTTAGACCTATAGGTCCAAAGATGAATCTCAGTTTCTCCCTCTCCCACCCGCACGCCCCCGCCCCCCACCACCACTCCCCTTCTATCTCTCTCGCTCCTCTGTTAGACCTTTATGCTCCTTATGGACAGTAAGCATGCTCCACGTCAGCTATGTTCAGTTAAGCTCAGCAAACATTTGTTAAGCCAGGTACTGAGGAAGATGATAAGGGTACAAAAAGGGATCCAAGGACATAAGACCTGCTTTTGAAGAGCATATAATCTAGAGGAAAAAACAAACCCCAAAGAGACTCTTTTACTAACATGTAGTGAGCACTGCAACACATATTGTTTGAACTGATTCTAGCTAATAAGGAGATTTTCAAAGCAGAAGACAGATCATGGAAAAAGAGGCCTGAGAAAGGGCCAGTGGATTTGGTAGCTTTGAGCAGAAGGGCGGGAACAGAAGCCAGATTGCAAATGCTTAAAATGAAAGTTTTTTTTTAAACATATGTAAAAAAAAAAAGAAGAAAAAGAAGAAGAAGAAGAAGGAGGAGAACATATGTAAAGAACAAATTAATAAAACACAAATTAATGAAACACTTATTAACTTTTGGTTGAAGTTTAGTACTCATCGAATTGTATTTTATAAATATAACAAAAACAAAAATTGTCATCCTTTAATATATTTAATTGTGAAAAATCAATGGAGAGCAGAAGGAAAGGGGGAAGGGGAAGAATGAAAACAAAGGCAAATAAAGTGTTGACAGAGGGCCAGATATAAATAGAGGGAGAGAATGAGAGAGAAATAAAAAGACTAAAAAAGGAGAGATGAGCAAAGTGATGGAGAAAAAAAGAGGAAGATCCTGAGCAAGGAGGAAGAGTCGGCAGAAAACAAGGGACTTGCATAAGGAATGTAGCTACAAAGAAATTCTTAAAGAGACATTCTAAGAAACACATTCAAGAGCAATACGCAGGACCACAGACACAGACACAGTGAATCAGACCCAGACACAGAGACACATAAAACAGAGTGAGAACAGAGGTTCAACAAGAAATACATCAAGAGCCCAAAAGAGGCAGCAAAAATGAGTCAGCCCTGAACTGCCCTGCCATAGTCTCTCCATCTCATCATTTTTTAGCTGTTAGAGATTGTTTTTTAAATGCTGCTCTTTCTATAAATGTGGGCTAAAAAGAGGTCACGTATTTTAGAGGCTGTCCCATGAGTAGGATGATGTTAAGCTGTGGGTCCACAGGTCGAGGGATCACTGCCTTTCTTGGTTTAAGAACAGGAAGACTAAGTGATTTTTCAAGGTCATGAACACAGTGTTGGGAAGCCTGCCAATATTTCTCAGGATTCAGCCTTTGGAATTCCTGGAGGAACTGTAAAACCTTGTATAATTATAAATCTAATTACTTTAAATAAAAATGTACAGGCCTTTCCTGGACTACTAACCCACTCTGGTAGCTCACTCTATTTTAAATTATGACGAAAAACAGTAAACTGTATCAAGAATCTTAATGCATCCTTGAAAGCTTCAGGCTTCATTCTCCAAATCTGGAATAAACGCTGTACATATAATTTAAGTGTCATAAAACTACCTTTTCAAACTTTTTTTAAAGGTGCAAAGAATTCATAGCTACAATAATGGGAAATTACTCACTAAACCAATGGGCATGAAATAATAATTTACCTCCTTTAAATTCATAGAGCTAGGTATTAGACAAGGTTAATTAATACATATGCATATATGTTATTTCCAGCCTCTTGGAAACAAAAACACAAAGAGAGATAGTCACTTACATAAAATACTAAAACCAATTTAAACCAAGTATTAACATTTTTGTTAATAATAAATAAAATTTTAGTTTCTTGCTCCAATGATAAATTTGGATACATGGAAAGTCAATCATTAGCTTTGCTAGTTCTGGAATCCTTCTTAAATGAAGGTAAAAGTAAATTAGGGCCAAAACTACACAAAATTCATGTTAAAAAGGTTTTGTCAACCTCAAAGCACTTCGCAGTTCTTAGATACCATCATTAATGTATTTAATGAGAATGACCAAATATAACAAATGTTCGTGTCAGCGCAAGATTTCTTACCAGGTTTATCATTAACCTGAAAGAAATAAAAGTAGATCGGTAGCATTTCAGAACATTTACAGTGATTTGGAGCAAAAACTATATGAAATTAAACCAATAGGTAGAACTAATTATTCGTCACTTTGCTTTCTTTATGCAACATACCTGTAAAATCTCAATAATCTTCAGTTTGGTGTCCATCACGGTCACGTCCTCATGCTCAGTGGGGCTCCCTTGCTTGCTGGGGTGGAGGCTGGGCTGAACATCAGGCACACTCACAGGGAAGATAGAGCCTCTACTGAGCACCATCTGGGTCATCATCTCTCCCACCCCATGAATGGTTCTCATGACATTGTTTCCTGGCACGAGAAACATCCCTAGGTCAACACACACAACACCTGGAGAAACAACTATAATATCCAATTAGTCACAACCAGACTGAAAACATGACAGGATAAGTATTAAGGACAGGAAAGAGTAGCATCAACACTGGTCTGGCTCTTTCCTTGCAAATAAAGTTGTGATATTGCAGACACATTTCAAAGTGACAGATTTTAAAAATGAAAGCTTACTTTTCTCAGAAAATGCTGTGACATGATGCATCACGAGTGCACTGTTGGCAGTTCTAAAGACATCCAAATCAGGTCCTTCCGGAACACGGTAAGTCCTACCAACTATCCCACCAGCAGTTTCTACTATTTACAATAACGTGAAAGGAAGGTTATTCATCTCCATCCTCAAAAGAGTTGTGAGGATACAAAGATTACATGAAATCATTTACACGGTGACTAGTGTCCTAATCCTACTCTCAGACTGAGGACTTTTTAATTTTGTTTTCATATTGTTTACAAAAAGAGCTTATGAGAAGGATTGTTTCAACTTCATTTTATGAAAAAGAAAGTCTCTTCTAGGGAAGAAGCATGTATTAGCCAGTATGTTTCACATTCCTTCATCCAATTTGAATAGAAAATTATTAGTCAAAATCCACAAAAGGCAATTATTTTCGAGGTCATTGGAAACAGATTAGTGACAAACATAATCATTTTCAATGAGGGATCACTCCCCTTCTGCATCTTCTTCTGAGTTTGTCCTTAAAAATAATATTGCACACGCACAGTCATTCCTTACACTCTCCACAAGTAGGTAACTATAGGAAAGGATCCGCCTGACACTGCTACAATTTACATTCTCCAACCTGACTGTTTCTCACTTCTAAATTCCTACAACAAGCAATGGGGATTCAAAACAACTGTCTCCTTTCAGAACAGTGGTCTCTGCTTTGTGGGTGTTCATGGAGCTTTGCCTCAAGCAAAGGCCTGAGAATCTGACCAGGAATTTTTCTTTCCCTACGTATCTCAGGGTGCAAACCAAGAGAAAGGGAAATGGAAATAAGATGCCATGAGATAAAACCCCCAGCTCTAAGTGAAGAATATAAACTGCAGGAATACCTACAGGATTGAAAGGCAAACAAATAAAGGAAAATATTCAAAAGATGACTCAAAAGAATCTTGATGGTCAGACCACAATAACCATCAAGCCACTAGTAACCACTAATATTTGTACATTGTGAAAGGTGAAATACCTTTTAAAATTCATTATCTTATCCATATATGAAATTAATATACATAAAAGAAGGTGATGCTCAAATAGCACATTTTTGAGTAGGCAAAGAAGAGCCATTTTTGTCTCAAATGGCATCTTCCAGGCAGAAATTAACTTGGCTTTTCATTCTTAGCGTCTAGGACCTTTTATTACACTGCTGCTTGCATAAGCCAAAAGTGTCAGGGGGCGGGGGAGAGGTGGGCAAGAAAAAAATATGGAAGATAATTTCCAAGTTTGGATAAGGTTGAGACAAAAGATTTGAGACAGCCCTATTTTCTATCAGAATAACCTCGAGGCAGAATGCTTTCTTGTCTGTGGTTCTCCAACAACCATAAAAGCTGAGTATTTCCAAATACCCCCCGCTGATTGCAACATGGACCGCAGGGATGAACATCTGGTTGTTGGCAATGGTTTGGGGTTGTCAATGTTCACCCAATACATCTCCCTGAGTCTTGATTTGAGTAGTATATGTGTTCGCCTCCAAGAGATGCTTTCTCACCACTAACACAGAACAGGCTCCTTTGTTATTCTTACCTCTGATTCACACAGAAATCCTTGGCACCCATAGTGTCTGCATCTTATTTAGATTTGCATGGAAAATAATTATTAAATCCAAACAATTATTAACACCAAAAGTGAGCTCAAATAATTCTTTTCCCCAAATGTAGATCCTGTCACCAAGAAATTAAAATCTAGAGGCCAGGATCATAATAATATGTAACACATGTCGTCAATGAAATAGGAGGGTCCGTTCCAGTTGTACCACATCCTCAGATGCCTGTGGCACGTGGGCACCACAAAACTTTCCTAACATTTCCATGTATGGCCAACTCAGAGATCTCAAATTAAAAGATACTATATTTTCTGGAGTTGCTTGGTGGTGACGAGAAGTGCTTAAATTGTGAACTATTACAGCTTGGAAAACATAAGTCAAGTGCCACATAAATCATAGACATGCAAGGCTCCAATATTCATTTTCTGCACAGAAAAAATTTCTAATTCTAAACTGTTAAGTCGGAGGTGATCAGTCCTCAACAATGAACAAGAAGAAACCTTACTATTTCTCTTCACAACTGTAATTAGTTAATACTACTAAAAAGTTTTTAGTAAAAAGGCTACTTAATATTGTAAAATAAATCTTCCAGACAAATTAAATTCTAGAAATTCAGCTTTTTTATGTCTTTTATATTAATGTAGCAGCCAGAATTTAGATTTATCTCTAAAGTGTATTGAAATGGTTTCGGGAGAAAAATGGGAGTCATCTTTATTAAGTAAACATAAGGATGGAATTCCTTAGAAACAAAGGCAAATGGACTTTTCAGGTTCTGTCAATACATGATTACATAGATATTTTTACTACTCCAAATCCCCTCAAGAGAAAAACCCAAAAATAAGATGGGTATAGTAAATGCATTCTAGGAACGGTGACTAGGAATAGATTGAGAATACATTGCTATGGTTCTTTGATGGTTTCAATGAGCCAAGTTTCCAAATCCAGGACAATAGGAATTCATATAACACTAAAGCCATATTGACCATAATTTAATTTTTCTCTATTGAAAAGTCACTTTACTATTGGTAATCACTACTGAATTTAACAATTGTTAAGAGTTATACGGATTTATAGAAGGTATAAGAGACTTAACAGAATCTTACTTCATTTAAATTTACCTTATATCCATTGGTGTTTTATTTTATTTAAAGTCGACTTTATCTGTTATGTCTTTCGACTAGAAATACTTTTCTTCTATGAACACATAAGAATAAAAGTGATAATTTGAATTTTCCAGTTGTTTAGATTTCAGATAGACAACCTTCTGAGCTTTATGAGAAGTAATAGACATATTTGTTTGAAGAATTCTGTGAATAATTGTTTGTAGCAATTTACTTGTTCTGTTACTACAGCTCAATGTTTTATAATAATAGAAACCAAAAAAAAATGGATAATTTAAAAACCATTCTTATTTCCCTGAAATATATTTTTACAGTTGGATTTGAATAAATGCATCTGCCGCTATAATAATTCATTTGAAACAGAAAGATGTTAAACCATAAAGATATGATGCAGGCACTCTTCCGACTCCCCATCCCGGCTCAGCAGCTCTACTTGCTGGAAAATGCCTACACTCTATAACTCTAGAGCAATTTTCTATTTTGAACATTCTTTAGAGCAGCATTTCCTCCCAGGGGTTAAGGGTCTAGGTTATAAAAGGACTTTTCTGTATGCAAAGAAAACAAAAACATGATCACAAGATAAAAGTCTCAATTAAGCTATAAGGAGAGTAATATGTAACAGGGTATCAACCTGAATTAAATGAAAGATCAAGATTTAACACCCTAAAAAGACAATAGATAAGCAGCACTCCCAGTTCAAAGTTAGATCACAGGATTTTAGAGAGCTAGACATCCTGTCCATGTCAGGTTTTTACTACATGTGCTAGACCTGGAGGGAATCTGCTGCTTCTTTGCCTGGAGCTCTCTTATCCAGATGGTCACTTGGCTTGCTCTCTCAACCCTTTCTGATTTCTGATCCAATGTCACCTCCTCAGACTTCTTCTGGCCACCCTCTCTAACAGAGGGCTGCAATCACTCTGCATCCACGCACCCGCTTTACATTTCAATTGTGGCATTATCATCATCACACACTGTAGTTTATATTTTTGTGTGTGTTTATCAGAGCTTCCTCCCCAAAAAGACCATAAGCTCCATGAAGAGAGTGATTTTACTTGATTTACTATTCTATCTCCAAAACCTGGAATAGTGTCTGGCACGCAGTGGCCGTTCAATTAATGTTTGCTAGATTAATGCACAAATAAAAGAGAAAGATTAGATTAACAAATGAATTGTTAAAAATGAGAATGACTTTTTTTAAGCCTTGTATAAAAAAAATGGATATCATTAAAGGTACTCTGTTTTTCATCTGAGTAACTTTTTGCTTGCTTTCCTTTATACTTTCCTAAATTTTCTAAATTTCTTCAAAAAGCATATATAATTTTATGTTACTTTAAAAATTATTTTTAAAAAATTAAAAAATTAATAAAACATAACAATGAGATAAGGGAAATCAGAGAATCTGCCTTTGTCAAGGGCATATCACATCCCATGTACTTTGCAGAGTAGAGGATTGGGGGAATCCAGCAGAATAGAGGGTTGGGGGAACCCATCCCACCTTACAAAGCCAGAAAGTGGCAGAGCCTCAGATTTAGGTCAACTGATGACAATGTACATCTTTTCCACCCCAACCATGTCGTTTCCATAATAGACCATGACCTTATACATTTCCAAAGATTTTATACTAGAACTCAGAAAACCTACCAGATGCAGAAAGAAAACATTCTAATTAAAATTGTATATTGAAAATGTGGAATTACTATTAATCATATAATAAATCTGTTCATGTTATTCTCAAGTGACCTTATCCGACCACTTATTATTATATAATGGGCCACACATTACATGTGGCATTTTGTTTATATTGCACAATTTAATTTTGAGGACAGCCCTGTTCAGAAAGTACTTATTAAGTAGCCAATGTCCATCTGGCTCTACACGAGAAACACTGGGGTGGAAGGACATAAGAGAAACAGAAGAATTTGCAATATGGCAAGGAAAACATAAAACGTGTCCAGAAAAGAAATTAATAACAAATACAAAGCAGATGGGACAGTATGGTATAGCATGGGCAGTATAAAAAATTAAGAAATTGTTTTTGATTGGGAAGATTATCTTAGGATAAGATGAGTGAAAAGCAGCTTCACTGAAGAGATACAATTTTGACCTAAGATTTGAATGGAGTGAAGGATTTAGATGAGAGGAGTATGATCTTTCTCAAATTACTTCATCATCCAATGTTCAGAATCTTAATCCTACTAAAATAAATTTTAATTCCTTTCAAGAATAAACTTATATAATATGCACAAAAGTCATGGAGAATAAAAAGCACCATATAATTATTAGGTATCGTTTCAAAATGAAAAGTGGAGAACATGTGCATGCTTTCACTATACCTCTGAAAAACGATTCTCAATTTCAATATGTTCTATTATAGTAGTCACCACTTTACTAATGAATATGTGGTTCCATCACATAATCATAGCTCAGAACCTCTTACACTATGGCATGACTGACACAAAATATTACCTCTAAAGTCCTTCAGAGATTAATTGGGAAAAGGGGCACAAAGATGCTTTCTGGGGTAATGGAGTGGTTGTAAAGACTACTCAATGGACAAAGTAGATAATGTGACGTCTAATTTTCTTCATTCTAAATAAACATTGGATAACCCATTTACAGATTCCAACTTTCCAAGAGCTTAGGAAATAGAACAAAGCAATACCTATTGAAAAGATGGTACTAAAATATAGTAATGTTATTATCCATCCTTTTCTGAATATCAAGTAGACTGCTTAAAAGAAAATTATTTCCCATCCCACACCCTAAAGAAGTGTTATTCACAAGATGAATTGAAAAAGTAATTTATACAAAACAGTGGTTGAGCTCTACATCTTATTCTGGATTTCATCACTGTCAAATACTGACAAAGTCATTTCAGTATTCCAAACCTTAAAATTTTAACTTGTAAAATTGATCTTTAATTCTTAAGTTAGTAATCCAAGCAATAAATGAATTTACATACTAAATGAATTTTATAATTGAGATGCAATTTAAATACAGTGAAATGTACAGCTCTTTGATGAAAGGTTTGAGCAGTTTTGACAAGGAAGGGCATCCACCCATATAAACCACATGTCATGCAGATAGCAAACATTTCCATTACCCCAGAAAGCATCTTTGTGCCCCTTTTCCCAATTAATCTCTTTTACATCCCTCCTCACCACCAACACCAAAAGCTCTTAGAGGTATATATGTTGAATAATATACAGTTTCATAGATAAAATTTCAATTAAATGATTATAGCCAACAGTACTAGGAAATCAATCATTGCTCTTCTGTTGTTGCCTTGACCAGATAAATACTTTTGTCAGTGATGGGTAAAGTAGTATATTTCTCAAATGAAAAGATAACATAAAACAAGGAAGGACAACTAATAGAGTGAACGACTCCATCAAATCCCAAAACTACTACACTGACAGGTTGAAAACTAATGGGTTAAATACAAAGTAAAATCAAAATATAAAATTACCTGCACTTAGGTTCAAATAAAACCGACTGAGTATATGATGGGGAAAATGTGACATAACAGAGCACAAATTAGAACTCTAGTTGTGTTCAAGTTCAATAGGAATCAATACTATGTCATCATTACCAAAAACACTCCTTTCACATAGGCTGCATTACACAAGTATTCAGAATGAATGAGAAAATAACCATCCTTGCCTCTATGGCTGGTCAAACTAGTGATCAGTGATATTTGAGTCATACAAGGAACTGCAGATGACTACACAGAAAGAAGGAAACATTCAGCTGATACGCTGGCCATTTTCACACCTAGAAAGAACTGACATGCGGAGGTGATGTGAGATGTCAATATGGCTCCAGGGAACGAAACTGAGGCTGCTTGTTGGAAGTTGGAGGGAGGCATATTTCAGATAACCTAACAAAAGAGACCTAATAATTAGAGCTGACAGAAATAAGAAGGATCTGCCTTTTGCATCAATAAAACCTTGGCCACTCCTGTGTTAGAGGAGATCCTAAAAGACAATTTGTAATGGGTGTTATAAAGATCTGAAGTTAATGTATTGTGTAGATGATTTCTACAATCTCTTTATGTGCTAATGTTCTAAAAATCCACATTTGGGTTCCAATAGTACTCCTTATTTTAAATCACTGGTGGGCTCTCTTGACCAGAAATTGAGAGAACTGAGGAACCTATCCCAGTGTAGTAACACCTTGAGGCATCAGATTCTGAAGCTCAAACAATATTTAAATTAGAAGGAAGAATTGTAGTAGAGAGAAGGTAAAGATACATGGTCCTCCTCAGTCATTCTCATTTTTTGTGAGGCCATTTCTATTGATTTTGTTTTATTAATTCAATTTGGTAATGTGAGCAGCTCTTCCTGAGTGCCAAGAACCATTCAAATCACTCCTAGGTAACTCCAGAGGTTTCAGTCACTTTTTAACTTAAAAAATAAAAATAAATTCTACACTAAACTTCACCCACTGTGTGGCTGATACCTTCAGGAAACCAAAGCCGAAAATACTACATGATGATGCCACTGTTTCTGACACATCCCACAGAAACCTAGAATGAGAGTCTTCTGCCTCTACTGAGACAAATTACAAAGTATAACAAAAATAATTTTATGTATTATAACTTTATGTGAGTACACTCTGACTGAGAGAACTATAAGGACGTTATAGAGTCACTTCGTGACTTAATGCTGTGTGTAAATTATGCATGCATCACACCCATTAAGTCCTTCTGAAATTTATTAACTTACACAGATAACAAGAGAATATCTGAACCATATTACTCTGTTAAGATGGTGCATCAGAGATCACTGAAAAGGTTTAACATTAATCACTAAAATTTCTATAATAAAATTGTAGGAACAAAATACCAGGAAGTATTTTAATATGAACTGGCATTTGTCACATTACCTCCAATTCAATGGAAGTTTAGAAAGCCAAAGTAAAACTTCATAAGTAGTAAAAGAAAACTAATGATATATTTGGAATGTCAAGGTCTAGAAAATATTTTTATCATTCAAGTACATATTTATATAAGACATAATTTATATACATTCACCAAATGCATTTCACTCAATAGATATTTTGGAAAGCCGTGTATGTGTGTGTGTGTCTGTGTGTGTGTCTGTGTTTCTGTGTGTCTGTGTGTGTATGTATATAATAGCATATTAGGCATAGTACAAGTCAGCTACAGAACCAGAAATAAAATCTATTTACATAGTTTTTCTCTCCACTTTGTTTCTCTTACTCAATAAATTTAAATCTTTATTAGGTAGCAACTCAAAGAATCATGGAGCCTTTTTTTAAGTCTACTAGGCAAAACAGACTTATAAAAATAACTACAAAAGTAACAAAAAAGAGACAGAAATATATATTTGGAATATTAGGGTCTCCAAATATTTTGGTTCTTCAAATGCCTGCATATTTATATAAGGCATATTATTTACATACACTCATCTAATGATAACTGAGTTATGGGAGCATATATAAGATAAAGAAGTAGCTCATAGAAAGGTATCTAACATAAAATGTTCAATAGTGCTGGGAAAACTGCAAGAAATCGAGCTAGAGACATCTAACTCAAATTATGAAGATCTTTGGGCACCAACTTAAGGAAGTAGTTTATTAGTCTCTGAGAACTGAGAGAATCTAGAGGTAGAGAATGTGATTTGGAAGAATCCTTATGTAGGAATGCGGAGAAAGAGCCAAAAACAGTCAGGGGGACCAGTCAGAAATGTACTTCGGAGAACAAAGCACATCCAGCTTCAAGAGATCTTCAAATACTAAAACCTTTAAGACTTGTGACTAAAACCAGCCAATGACCACTCCTGAAGGGGAAATTCTTGGTTAAAAATTTTTTTTGATCAATCTATAGAATTATTTCAAGTTAAATCAAATATCTTTAGTAAATGCCTACTGTTTTATATAAAAATTTCTTGGGGAAACTTGGAAAGAGAAGAAAACAGTCCCTGTGGATAAGGAAGTCCTCTATGTAGAAAGCAGGACGATAACAGCAGACAGAACATCAACTGTAAGGGCTGCAGGGTGTTTTTCAAGAAGGGGAGAAACACTAAAAGAAAAATCTGAATTCAAAATTTGGTTCAGCAAGCTACAAGCTAGATGGTCTTAGGCAAAGTATTTCATCTCTCTAAGAGCCCTATTTCTTGGGCAAGTGGTGACCATAATATCTCACTTGCTGGAATGGGTAAGGGTTAAAGAAAAACACATGCAAAAGATCTAGAGGTATGCTAGGTGTTGAATATAAATCATAGATACTCTTAGTATAGTAATCCTTTGCCAAATGGCTGATCTGGCGCATGATGGAAACTCAGCATAAAGTAGACATACTACATATTTATTTTCCGCTTATTTTTACCTATGTGTTTGATTTTAAAAAGAAACATGAGCTAGTGTAAATCATGTGCTTGATACCTTCTCGATATATAAGGGGAAAATTAAGCCCAGAAAGCAGGTTGAGGAAAAGTTCTCAGGCACTATTGATAACTAAGAGAAAACCTGAAAGTTACACAGGCACTTTTTCTAAAACTTATAAAAGTGCAAACAGAAAAAAAAAAGTGTAAAGGACATTACACATTAAACCAGAAAGGACTTGGGAGGTGCAGTCATCAAAACACAAAGCTTGTGGGAGAACTAGACTGAGAAGATCAGAATGTCACAGAAATCTTCCTTAATATCTGAAGAAGAGGATTCCAGATAATACTTGCTGCCTAAAGCAGTTTTCTGATGCCAGTTATTCTGGGGCATTTGAACATAGGTAGATTCTAGAAATTTTTTTTTCACATATAGAACTTCATTATGATTTTAAATATTTTCAAGTCTTTTTTATTTTTCTCTCTAATCTCTATTTCTTATGCGATCTTAATCATCCCTTCGTCCAGAATCTCCATGCTGTAGCCATCTCGGTCATCAGAGTGACTGTCATGGTACTGCAGTACTTGTGTTCAGTAACTCTTATTTAACTTAATAATGTCCCCAAAGAGCAAGAGTACTGATGCTGGCAATTTGGGTATGCCAAAGGGAAGCTGTAAAGATACGCAAAAAAAAAAAAAGGTTTTCACTTAATTTCCTTTACGTGAAAAGGTATGTGTATATAGGGAAAAAACATAATATATATAGGGTTTGTTACTATCTATGGCTTCAGGCATCCACCGCAGATCTTGGAACATATCCACAATAAATAAAGCAGGACTATATACACATACATAAAAGGACAAGAGAAAAGCTATCACCACGGATAGAATTGCACACATGAACCTTCCTCTTCTTCATGTCTAAAGTTCCTTTACTGAAAGTACATGATTTGGATAGAAAGAAAGTATAGGCGGAAGGGAAGAGCGTATGGGAAGTAGGCCAGTGTGAGGAACAAGACACAGTGGACATAAGAGAGTTCTGTCTGAAGCAAAGGGACATCACTTAAAAGCAAAGATGAGGGATAATAGGTAGAAGGAGGCCATCTAAAGGAGAATCTTGAGAGGCAAAAAGATGTTGGGAAAAATTAAGTCCAGAAATCAATGAAAGGGATTTTCAAATAAGAATGGTATTGTGTATCCTTCCCCTGCAAGTAAACCTTCCTCACATTTCTGAGCACTATGAACTCTAGTGCAAACTTAGCTGAAAAATTAAAAGGAGATGAAGGAACACTTATGAGAGTCCTTAAAACGAAGCCGCCTTATTCCTTAGGTACTTGCCCTTCGGTTATGGTCATTGTACTAAACCATAGTTCCGTTCTAACCCATCACCCACCTCCATATTTATGCCTCCTCAGAGTCTCACCTAGCATCCAGGTAAGATTTTTCTTTCTTGCTTAATTGTTATTTTTGTGACACACTTGATTTTTTAAGTAAACTAAGGCTTTTGGTTTCAAGGTATTCTAGCTGGTGTCTTTACAAAGAGCAATCACAGCTATTAACCCGGAGACATGCTTCATGGTTATTTGTTAAAAGGAGTTTTTTGGTTTTTTTGCAATACACATTAAATAAAACACCATTCAGTGAGTGAATGAGAATTACATACTAATCTTCGAAGAATCACAGTTTTGAACTAAAAGAGACTGTAAAGATCATACTTAGACTCACCTCCTAATCTTAGAAAGAAAGAAACTATTTTCTGGCAGATATTTTGCCTGCAAATATTTTCTTCCTTTCCCACCCATATAACAATATTAAAAAATGTTTCTGCTCCACCTCCCATCTCAATTTCCCTTCTCCTTTTTAACAGCAATTATGCTGCCAGAAAAAGCATTTCAAGGTGGATCATGTGGAGTCCCTGCCAAGGCAAAAAAAAAAAAAAAAAAAACCAACAACAACAGTTAAAGAAGCAGCTGGTTCTTTGCCAGTAAATGGAGAGTTAGCATGCTCTTACTTTTTTCCCCAAGTCTCTTGGTGCAAAGGGTGCTCCAGGACAGACAAAGATCCAAAGTGCCTCTCACTACCCACCCTCCATATCTCTTCCCTACCCAGGACTGGGCCCACAGGGCTATACATCACCTAGTGCAGCCTGAATCCTTTAAGCACAGAGGATAATTTTAGGCTGTCATGGTTACCTGTATCTTCTTCTATAAGAGCAAAGACACTTCAGTGCCAAACCTGATACCTCAAAAGAAAGGAAATCTTAAAAATAAATGAAATTCTCCATTGGTTATTTTTCTTAGTGATTTCTCACTTTCAATACTATAATATACATGCCAACAAAAGGGATTATCTGGTGAGCAACTGGGAACAGGCCCATATTTCAGGGCTTAACTATGGAAACTCCCAAGAATTTGGAGTTGTAAAAAAGCAAAATGATAGAAGATTAAAAAAAAAAAAAACTATTCAGCTCTCATTTGGTCTTTTGGTAGTTTTTCGCTATATTGCCTTTTCACATGTGGAGAGTTCAAGGGCGGGGAGAAAATTATGAAAAGAAATGATAGTGGTGTCCTATAGACTCTGTATAGGCCTAAATGTTACCCAATGGTTAAGACTTTATTGCTCCACATTAGAGGTTCACATTTGAACCCCAGTTCCATTCAAATACCAAACATATAAGTGGAAGGGTATTGACAGAATAACTAAATAATGAATTAAACCCAAACCGTTTCTAGATTGTGTCAAATTCTGTACTCTGTTCAAATGGAGATGATACTCTCACCAGAGTTAACATGTTCTACTGTTCATCATAGGAATGTTTAAGATTCACATGTGTCCCCAACTATTTAAATGACTCACTAGTAAAACAAAATACATATATCCACCCTGCTGTAAAGAGTGATCCTTGGACTATATATCCTTCTTTATAAAGAGAATAAAAATATATTTTAAATGGAATATACTTTTGAAAGTATATTGAAAATGCCCAGTTTATCAGCCAGTATATACATTTGCTTTTAACTTCTATACATAACAAAGAGCACAGCTTGACATAATCCTTCCACCCAAAAGATCAATTACACTGAATGGTGCCCGTGCATTTTAAATTACTGAGAGCAAATGACAGGTATTAGGCAAAGCAAACTTAACAACATAGCCTGCTGGGAGTGAATACATTTGTTTGAAAACAATATTTCTTTTCTTAAGTGAGGCATAGCCAATGAAAGGTATTAGATTGATAGTTCTGAAGATGAGAATCTTCTATTTCACTGCAGTCATGGCCAGGACAGCACCACTCCCTGTGTCTCCATGTGAGCGTGCCTGGTTAATTTCCTGAATGGACCACCTCTGGGGCACAGAAATGAAAAGCTGCTTCTGAGCCTAGCAATTTCTGCTGAGCATGCCAACTAAAAGCCACCGTGATGGTGAGCGGTCACAGCCTGGGGAGCCAGACTCAGATCCCCAACCAGCTCTAGAATGAGGGCAACTCACAGTGACATGGAGGTGGGCTGCACTGTACCCAAGGATCCAGAAGAGAAAAACTTCTATAATTGCTACTTTCCAACCAGCCATCCCCATCGCTTGAAACACTAATCACTGACATCTAAACCTACAGGGTTTCCCAGAAAAGCACATGAAGGCTATGTGTTCACATCCTATTTAAGACAGGCGCCACCGAGGCCAGCACGCAGTGGAAGTCTGGGAACTGTAAGCCTTTTCCTTCTAGACACGCCTAATCTTCCCTTGGGTCTGACCTGCCGAACTACCAAATACATTTCTCTGACTGTCCAACCCCAACTGTGCTGGAGTGGAATCAGTAAGTCGTAAGTAGATCAGGATAAAAAAAGACCTGGTTCTACTTACTGCATAAAATTTTCCTGACACAGTCTGAGGAAAGAAAACTGTAATCGTTGATTGAAGAAACTGGTTTGTCTAGCAACAATGCTTACACAATTACTTTCTATTTTTAAAAAATTGTGCTTTGCAAATGACTTCCAATTGAAAATAAAGTTTTGTTAAAATAGAAAAATATAATCCAGGTCATTTGACTATAAAAGAGCCACAATGACAATATACTGGGTATTGTAACGTGGCAGCATTGCTGTGGCTCCCATGAGTTGTCCCTTAAAGGAACAGTTCTTTTTTTCCCCCAGGTTACTTTCTGTAACCTGGGATTTCCTTTCTGACATCGACCTCTGTCTCACCCTGTACCACAGGACTCTTTCCAAGGCCTCACAAATCCTGTCTCCTCATTTGGAGGGTACAGGAATGTGTTCTCTCTTGCTTCTTTTGTTAAGAATTTATAGAGTCTAACAGCCTGTTAGGAATAGTCTAATAGGACTCAGCTTTAATAACACACCTCCTAGTAGAGTTGTATAATAATGCTTTAAGTTCGAAGTGTCTTACATATAATAAATCATTTTCCTACTTGGCTAATTATTTAAGTTATTAACTTTCCTGTTTTGGAATACTTTTAAATTTATGGGAAGAGTTGCAAGAATAATACAAAGAATTCCTATTAACATCTTCTGCCCTGATTTATTAGATTCACAAATTCTGCCACATCTGCGTTCTTCCTCTTGAACTCTCTCTCTACATATATATTACATCTTTTCGGCAATATTTGAGAATTAGTTTGGGACATCGTGACCTTTAACCCTTAATTCTTCAGCATGTATTTGCTAAAACCAAGTACATTCTCTTACACAACCACAGTACTATTAAAATTCAAGAAATCTAACTGATTCAGTACTACAAACTAACATATAATACATATTCATGTGCTAATAATGGAGATATTTTTCCTGATCCAAAATCGCATTTTGCCACGGACAAGGACAGGAAACTAGTGGTTACCAGAGGGTAGGGAGAAGGGGAGAGGGGAGGTAGGTGGGGTAAAGAGAGTCAAACATGTGGTGACAGAAAGAACTCTAGCTATGGGAGGTGAACACACAATGTGAACATATATATGCCTTACTGTTAAAATGTACAGCTGAAACTAACCAGATTTCGTTAACCGATGTCACCATAAAAAATTAATTAATTTTTTAAAAAATCACATATTGTATTTAGTTGTCGAGTCTCTTTAATGTGAAAATTTCTCAGCCTTTCTTTATCTTTCATGATATTGACTTTTTTAAAAAAGTTAAAGGCAGTTTTTCTATTAGATACCCTACAATTTTTATTTCTCTAATAATTCCTTGAGATTAGTTGGAGGTTACAAATTTTTGTCAGAAATATTGTTTGCACCATATCTAGAGGCTCAGGACATTGCTTTGTCCTAATTTTTTAAAATTTTAAACTCTGCATATTGTTTACTTAACTTAAAGACAATATTAGACTGATCCTCTACATAAGTGTTAACTTTACCTTTTGTGAACTGAAATTCTAACCTCAATATTCTAAAATATTAGGTGATTGGACTAAGAAATAATTAAGTGATACAAAGAGTAGAAAGACTAATTTCTTGCATTTTAATTCTTAGCAATGCCATTAACTTACTAACATGTCTTAGGGAAGTCAGTTAATCTCCCTGAATATGCTTTTCTATATCGGTAGTTTAAAAGATGTTTTACTAAACAATCTAAAAATCCATGCATAATTCAATTACATTTGCATTACTAGCAACTTTATGAGAAAATAATATATCCCTGTGAGGTACATTCTTTTCTATTTTAGATAGTGTAAATAAAGCCACATATTCACTTTTCCAAATGCATCTCAAGGCGATATTGACAAAAAGTACAGTGTCTTATTTTTTGTCTTGCAAGTATACGCATGCTCCAAAGAAATCTAGATTGGAATGTTTTACTATAAAAGTATTGTCCTTCCATCAAATATATAATAGCTGAAAGAAACTGAACTTTGGGTGGTAAACACACAATAGAATATACAGATGTCAAATTATAATGTACACTTGAAAATTATATAATTGTTTTAACCAATGTTACTCCAATGAACTTAATTTAAAAAAAATAAAAAATAAAAGTATTGTCCTTCCAAGTATATGTGAGTTAATAATATTAAATAAGTGTTAATGTTAGTAAAAGCAATAATGATTGCTTGGAAAGGACTTTTAGGGTTCACAGGAATGAAGAAAGCTCTCCCCAACAACTTCTCTCAGATGTATCATCTGTAGTGTAATTATAATTGTTACCAAATCATGCTTAAAAACAGACTATATCTTCTCACAGTTTACATCATGTACCCAGTCATAGGAATGTATAAAAGAAATAATTTACTCTCTGATTTGCAGATATAAAGAGAAGTGATCTTAAAACTATGGTCCTTAAATTCAAATTAGTTTCAATACACCAAGAACTAGAATTACATATTTCTTGTGTATTAACTACTGTATAGGGGGATAAGCGTATTCTTTCAGATTCCAAAAATCTAGCCAAAATCCACAAATTTCCCCCAATGAAGAGACACTGCTCTACATGACACACTAGTCTCAAAAGGAAGAAAATTCTGAGTTTTGGTTCATGCAGTACATACGTAGGTATTTCCTATCAACACAACAAGAAGTTTCTTAAAGAATTATAATTGGCTAATAAACACTATCATGAATAATTTTTAATACTGGAGTAAAATTATGGTTGTTTTATATTTTAATAATGAATTAAAATAGTATGTGTCATGGTTAAACACAAGTCATACTCCATAGGAAGTAATCCATGTACAACCACTTAGCACACAGAGTACTCAATGAATATTAGCTATCTAGGAAGTGTACTGATATAGGCCAACAATTTAAATTTTTTAGTATTACTTTTCCTTTGGCTTCCAAGACATCACATTCTCCTGATGTTCCTCTTTATTTACTGACTGCTCTGTCCAAGTTTCTTGCTGGCTCCTCCTCTATCTCATGGCTCAATCTTGGAATGTCCAAGATTCAATCTTTAGGCCGCATTTTATCCACTTCTTACCACTTCTACCACTACTACCCTAATTCATCACCATTATCCTATTTCCCAGCAGCCTCGTAACTAAGGTCTTCCTACCTAGCACCCTACCCACATAGATATCCTCTATTCTCTACTCAGCAGCCGAAGTTATCAAATCCTGTCAATACCTCCTCAAATCTGTCCAGAGGTTGCCCATCAAACTCAGAACAAAATTCAAATTCAAGATCTGTGAGGTTCCACAATCTGGGCTTCTCCAACCTTCCGTTCTACCATTCTGCCCTTCTCTCACTTTGCCTCAGCCCGAATGGTCTTCCTGCTGCTCCTCACACATATCAAGCTTACTCTGCCTCAGAAGATTACTCTGCCTCAGGGCTGTCTTCCTTGATCCATGTAGGTCTCTGCTCAGACATCAGAGAAGCTGTTCAAGCCACTCTGGCTAAAAATAGTTGCCCCTCCCTTACTCTATCACTTGCCATAGTCTCCTACTTTATTTTTCTTCATAGCATTATCTGATGTTACAGGGTATTCATTTACTATCTGATCATCTCCCCCAATGGGGGGGGGTGCCTATTTATTTATTGTCTGTTCCCTCCTTGGCTAAGGACTTTGTTTATCCTGTTTACTGTTTATTCCCAGTGACTAGAACAGTATCTAGCATGCAATTGTTAATAAATTCGTATTGAATAAATTAATTAATGGTTCTCAGATAGCTAGCTGAAAGAATTATTAAGATATCCAGAGGCAAATGGATTTCACAAGAAAATATGAGAATTATAAAATATTTTAAAAGAGTAAAAAGTATGTCTTAGAGAGCAGACATGGGCAGGACAGTGGAGAATTCACACAAGATATGAGCAAATTTTCAGAGGAAGAAAAAGACTTTCTTCAGGGAAAATCTCTGAAAGCAGACTCTAAGCCCTGAGACCAAAAGTCAAGATCAATTTCTTTTAAGATTGATTTAGTTAAAAATAAACTGGAAATTGTAAAAGCATTATAGCAGGAAACATCTTTCCTTTCCTTTTTTCCTCCATTTGCTTTCATAGTGCCCCTGTATCTCCCTCGCCTCTCTCTCTGAAAATAAACTATATATAATAGTTTTATTCTGCTACATCTTGGAAGTTACCATTCTGGACAGTTTTGCCATGTAAAATTAAAGTTATCTTTTTAATTATAGAATGTTTTCTTGGTTTGTACTTTTTAAACATCAGATCTATTCCATCATTTTTTTCTTCAATGACTCCAATTATTTACATGATGGCTCTTCTTTGCCTTTCTTCCATTTCAACCACTTTCTCTCCAACCCTTTTTGTTTCTTTATATTATTGACATTCTCCTCATTGTTTGCCTTCCTTTCTTCAATGGTGCTTAAACTTCCATCTAAATTTATTCGCCCTTTGACACTTTGCAATTTACTCTGTATTTCTAAAACAATTAAGCCTACCATTTTATTCTATTACTTTTCTGAGTTTAACCAACTTTAGTTTCATTTCTTCCTGTTTTTTCTAAACTTAGTTTCTGAATTTAAGACTCAAGGTGTTTTTTTGTATCCCAATTTTTGTTCAAAGACATTTAATTCAGTTTAGTGTATGATACAATTTTTCTTCTGTTTCATGGTTGCTTTTTAGAGAAGAATTTCCAAAAACTAAAATGTTTTTGATTCTCCATTCTATTTTGATCTTATAGTAGTTTTACATAAATGAGGAATGATTACATGTCGCCATTTCTTGGACGAGGTCTACAACGTGAGCTGGCTTACATGATCTTTAATTCAAGGGCGCTCTCTCTTGTCTGAGGCATGAAGTGCAGTTTCTTTAGTTTGGCTTTTGGTGAGAGGCAGTGGAGATGTTATATTTCCTTCAACTTTTTTTGTTTTATCTTGTGGTATTCTAAATTTCCTCACTTCTTTTCCCTTCACCATCAAGACTCCAAAGGGTGCCTCTCCCTTACTTTTAACCTTATTCATCCCTAGTGGCATTGCTTTTTCACACATATGCTACTACTGTTCACTCTTAAGTCCCTTCCACTTTATTCAGTAATCTTCTATCTAGTTGGATTCTCTTTCAGTATTTTCACCCTTAGGATAAACTTTCTCTTTCTGAGGGTGATTTTCATACAATCCCCTCTTGTCTCTTCCACATGGTTTTTCCAGAAACCCCTAACTGCCCACAAAGACTTTCAGTGAGTGCTCAGGAGACGGCTCTGCTGAAAACTGATGTTACTTTTCTACTATGATAACTGAAACTCGTACTGTCCACTGTCTTATGGTTCTGCTGAAGGTGAGGGATTTATGTGGTTTAATTTACTTCTTATTGATCTGTATAGATGTTTAGAAGATATAGAAGGAATTCAGATTTAAGTAGCAGCCATTTATTGTTTCAGCAACCTAGATGTTCCATATTTATAATTCCTAGCCAGATATTACACCTTTATGTCTGAAATTAGATTTCTGGTTTGACTTTTTAATTCTATAGCGGATACTGAGGTACCTACATTGTGTCCCACCCATATCCCCTCTTCGGAGCTGAGGCATCTATTACCCCAGATACCAGGCATCATGACTCCTGACTTTTCACACTGTCATTAAGAATGTCCCTTCTTCAAAGGGAAGTGCCTTACACAAAGCTACACACCCACTCCATGACGAAGCCAGCAGTCAAGAGCTGGCTGATGCAAGGATTCTGTGACCACTCCAAAGGGCCATCTCAGCTCCAGAGCTCCCTGTAGGATCAACTTTGCAAGTGCATTGTAGATCAGCTCTTCTGTCTACCCAGACCTCTGCCTTACAGGTATACTTCCTGAATGTACTCTTCAGTATATCATTTACAAATAATTCTCTACTTCAGGGGATTTTCATGGTATCCAACCTAAGACATTTTTACCATCAAAAAATTTTTGTTGAGTTATGAGACAGGCACTATTGAAGTGTTTTGAATACATTGTACACATTGACTTAATTCTCACAAGAAAACTGTGAGGAAAATACTATTATTATCATTCTCATATCTTAGATGAAAAAAAGAAATTCCTACAGAAAGTAAGTAACTTGCCTAAGTTAATCATGGTAAAGGCAGGATTTGAATACAGGCACTCTGACTCGAAAGCTCTTTCTCTTACTCACTTCACTGTACTGCCTCCCACACTGGCTTTGCATTCACTGCTTCTCTGGTACGACCCTTAGTGGGCCTGTATTTTGCATTTTCCATACCCTGCTATGAAGCATAGGCCAGCATCCGACACATACCAGGATGATCACAAATATTAAGATGTTTTTATTTTTTAAGACATAATATTTTCACTGGGAGATTAGCTGTAATGTTAATTGCTAAAGATGGAATTCACTGACCTTATGAATTTGTCTCTCAAAGCTTTAGTGCTAAGAACAGAAAAGCATGTTTATAAATCCAGCCTATTATCACTCAGTCCTACCATAAGATTATTTTTCATTTGTACACATATATTAGCAGGTACACGTTAACAATCACTTCTCTATTTATTTGGGTTTTTTTATAACTTATCTCAGAAATTCTTACCTCCATCTTGAAATTTGCTTAATCTTTCAAAATACGATGACATGGGGGTCTGTACAATATCTAGGATAGCCAGAAGTGTTCTTGTTAGCCTTAATAACTCACTGAAACTATAAAATCCAAAGTATATGAGATTCCGAGCCAAGTGGACCACCTTAATTAAAAAAGGGGGGGGGGAGGATAGAAAAGAAAAGAAAACCATTAAGAACTAAAGTTAACATTGACTTCTTATTACCTAAATTAGGGCAGGTATTTCCAAATTTTCTAATTCTTTAACACTGAGGAATTAAAATACCTGCAAAAGTAACCACTGAACTCTGATTTATTCAAGTTTAGGATTAAATCTATATACGACTGCTTCGTCGGCAAACCCATCAAAGGCCCATGTGACAAAAAGATAAAGTATCTGGTTAACAGCCAGCAAGGAAGGAAGAAGACAAGATTTTAGGTGTATAAAGGTGGTTTTAAAAGTTTGCTTTAGAATGATTAACCTCTTAATTAAATTGTGTAATTATTATAATTGTTAACTTATTTAAGTTGGTAGGATATCACTTAATAAATGGTTAGATTAATGAACCGCTTTAGTAAGTGGATATTATCTATGAAATTTGTCAAGAAATATATGTTCCCTATGCTGCTTTGTGGTCTTCTGGATGCAAGACACACTAGGTATGAGGGCCAGCTCCCAGAATGACCCCCATTATATGGTCTCCTTCTACACAGTACCAAGGTTCATCTGTGTGACCAACAAAATACAGCAAAAGTGATGGCCACTTCTAAGATTAGCTTATAGAAGACTGAACTGCCATCTTGGACTCTCTCTGAATCAATCGATCAATCTCTCTCTCTCTCTCTCTCTCTCTCTCTCTCTCTCTCTCTCTCTCTCTCTCTCTCAAATGGCTTGCTCTGGAGGAATCCAAGTGCCATGCCATAAGGACACGGGCAGCCTATAAAAAGGCCCACATGGCAAGAAAATGAGGTGTCTGGTCAATAGCTGGCAAGAAAGTATGGCCACCAACAACCTCATGAGTGAGCTTAGAAGCAGATCGTCTAGCCCCAGACAACTACTACCCAGTTGACAGCTTCATTAAAACTTCATGAGAGACCCTAAACAAGTAAGCACTCCCAGATTCCTGACCCATAGAAACTCGGAGATACTAAATGTTTGTTGCTTTGGGCTGCTAAGTTTGGGGGTAATTTGGTATACATCTGTAGGTAGCAAGTTATAGGTATCAAGTAACAGCATCTTCTCTCGAGTATTGTCACTATATCCCCCAAAATGATATTATAACTTGGAATAATTCCGTCAGTTTAATGAGGCTAAAAACATCACCTCCATAAAGATGAAAAAAGATGTATACAAACGTATTATAAATATGGAAAACTGTCTTTGTTCATTAAGTGCAGTAAAGCTTGTGTAAGTGAAATAAAGTGAATCCCCCCCCCCCCCCGCAAAAAATATCAGGAAATATAGTAGCTAACACATAATTATAAATAAAATGTTTTGTATTAGACATCAGATATGATTAAAACATCAAATCTATTTTTTAATACATGACAGAGGGAATCATACTTTCATGAACCAAATTACCCAATTACCAAAATATCTTAAATATTAGAGGAAAAAAATCTTTGATGCTCAGTGATTTGATAAGGAAAACTGAATAACCTCGTGAATGAATTGTTTTTAAAAAATACCTCAAATGTCAGTTTGTTTTTTTCTTTATCCCCAAAAGGAAAAGGCTGATTTACAACTTCTTTCAAGTATTCTTCAACAAATTCCATTGTCAGTGCAAATTTCCTCTTCATATCATTTCTGGAAGAGTCTGTTATAGAATCATATCTGGAAACATAGAATATAAGCAAGTTAAATTGACTATAATCATTTAAAAATAAGAAAATATACACACTTTAACCTCCTGGCTTCTTAAGCTTGAGTAAAATAATTAACCTTTCTAGATGTTGTGTTCTCATCCATAAAATGGGGCTATTGTGAAATACATGTAAAGCACTTAAACTAGAGTCTACAATAATATTAAGCACTTAACAAATTGTTACATCTTTTATTAATATGATTTCTGTTTATTGGTTTCCAGAATGATGTTTCTATTATCAAGAGTTGTCATTTTGCTCTTCAAGAAGAGTATCTTATTTGTATTTGGAAGATTAACAACCTGAGTTTGCACACAGAAATGCTTTTCCATATATTTCATTTCAAAATTAAAGACACTTTATTTCAAGTTCATTTGCTGAATTTAAAGTTCTCAAGAAATTTTTCCAAACATACTCATGAATCGTGATCTTTGTGGGGATTTCTGTCCAGAGCCTGGCATAACGAACAGGCACCACGGACTCTTGGGGATCCCGGTCAACATGCATGTGGAGCATGAGGCGACAAAAAGATGCTCGGAGGTCAAATGGCAGGCTCTCATCCGACACACATCGCAGGATCAAATCAACAGAGAGCTGCGTAGAAATCTGGTTGATGGCCAGATACTGGCGATCCAAGCACATCCTTGCAAAGAGGTTTAGCTGATACCTTAAAAATATTAAATGTATTAGATTATTTGTCTTGTCTTGACCTTGAACATCATGGTATCAGACAGTGTCTACTTATAATAACAGTAATTCCAAATGTATGTGATACTGGAGTCAAACTCTCTTGGTAGTAGGTAAAATAATCAAATGACAACACATACATGAAATTGTCTTTACGCCCATTCTCTTACTCATTCCAGCAACATGTGTCTGGTGGAGAGGGTCATCAGGCTCTCCATTCTAGGCTTCCTAGGATTATAAATACGGTAACCCTGAAAACCATGGGTAAGAGCTCACACAAAACCATCTCTCTCCACCTTCCTCTGTCCCACTCAGCTCTGGGCTCTAGTATCTACACTCTAAGTTTAGATCCACTCAGTTCCCAAATCAAATGTGATCAGTCCAAATGGCATCAGTACACTTGGATTCATCTTTCTCTGAGATTAAGAATTAGCTTCTGGCTTTGTTGCTGGAGCTGTAGAAACCAGGGGACAGAAGGCACTCTCTGCCTTCCTCAGATTTCTGTCATTTGGGCCCAACTTGGCCCAAGGGCATCTGCCTTGAGTTTTCACCCCTTAAATGCAAAGACACCAGCTAGGTTCTTGCTCCCAATATACTGACCACTGGGAACTACCATCAGAACTTCCGCTGCCACATGCCACTGCTGAAACCATACACGTAGTTTCTCTTAAGCCCTAGGGCTCCACATATTCATAAGCACTGTAAACTATAAACTACCAGCTAACTTTCTCTGAGGACACCTCTGCAGCGGAATCAGCGTTCCCAGCTCCAATTCCAGCTCTCTCTCTCTCTACTCCATTACCCAGGTCCCAACATGTCTCTCATCTATACCTGCTCCAATCAATAATAAGAGAAAACCTTACGCTATACAACAATCCCAAATTCTGGGAAATCAGGAAATTTCAAGTGGTATATGTGGAAAACTTTCATTTTGAATATTTTAAATAATACTAAATATTTCAGCTACCGTAGTAACGACATGACTTTTTAAATTTCCTCTTCATAGAAACCTGACTTTTAGAGGTTTCAGAGAATCTCTCTCAATGCATATGAGATTGGGAATTACAGTTCTCTATAATACTTTACCTGTAATACGTAAGAACTTCTAAGTCGGCTTTGGTGCCTTCTTTTGCTTCTTGAGCAAGGTGCCTAATAGCTTTGCCATGAGGTTCTTTGTTGCTGTCAATCCAGTAGAGCCAAACTTCCTCATCATCAATGTCATCTGTAAGGATGGAGCTCTCCATGGGGTTGTCCACTTGCATCGAAACCAGTCTTGAAATGAATAACACATACAAAATCTATTAAGAAGCTCCCTAACAAATATGATAAAGAGTTTCAATGCTTACAAATAAATGAACAGAAAGAGATGCCTCCATTATCCATGCTTACTTAGTTTGAATGAGAATGTCTGCATTGCCTGGGCTCAACATGAATTTACAGATGAGTTCTTGAGTTACAGGTATAGCAGTGGTATTAGACACACACAGATCTGATAAATAATCCAAGAATCTGGCAAAAAAAAAATTAAATTGAATGTTAAGAAAAAGCATTTTATAAAATCATAATGAAAATAAACTTTGAGATATAACAAACATAACTTTAAGACATATTTTAAAATTATTTCCATGCAACATTTTTCTGTATTGCTTATCTCTGCATCATTAGAAACAAATTAAACATCCAATTATTTGTATTTAGTACAAATCTTATTTCAAAAAAGGATATGTTTGCCTGTATTTATTTGATGATATTCATCCCACAGCACTGTAACTAGTATGTCTGGAAAATCATTTATCTGCCCTAAAGTGAGACGACCCCAGAATTTAATATCAAAACAAAAACAGATCAAAGCTAGTGCTGTACCGAGTAAAACTAGAATACAACATGCACTTAATCAATGAGCCAGAGGCCTATTTCTACCTCCTAACATTTATTTGTGATGTTAATAGTTAAGAAAACTTTACCAATCCAATGACTTTTCTGCATTCATCTCTCCCAGATAAGGCAGCATGATGCAAGAGAAAGAGAATTTGATGTGGAATCAGAAACCCTTGATTTACTGCCTATTCTATTCCTTACTATTGGGGTTTATTGGGCAAGTTGCTCTCTCAACTTTTTACTTTCTCATCTTTAAAATATGGATAATAATATACAACCAGTGTACTTCAGAGAATACGCGGATTTAAATGAGACAATGTATATGAATATATTTTGAAAACTATAAAGTACTATAAAAACGTAAGTGATCAAATTACATTTAAATATGTTTAGATAGAGTTTTGGTTTCCTATAAGGTAACAACTCTTCATTATGCATAACTGTTATAGCAATGAATCCAATATAGTTTTGTCCATGAAAGGGATATGAACAAACTTTAACTTTAAAAAGTTCTAAGAATAAAGCAAAAAGCCACAATCCCCCTTACAAAAGAATATTGCATGAACCACTTCAAACCTTGGCTCACGGTTTCTCCTGAGCAAACTGACAAATGTTTCTATTTCTTTTGCTGTGATATGTTTCTCTAGTAGTTTTCTGTTGTTGTGCAACAAAGCTGTGATGGTATCTTCTGCCAAAATATCATAGCCAATCTGGGACTGCATGACACAGAAGTTCTTAGCAATATATTCCTGCAAAAAAGAAAGGCTGTCAGAATCCACTGCCAAACAGCTGAGAAATAACAGCTTCCATTAGAGTCAGTAACATTGATTAATTTATTCATAACAGGAAACTCACTAAAAATTATCAAAAAAAAAAGAGCAAGTAAATAATTCTTCAGTAAATAGAACTTTTTAAGGAACAAAATGAAAATATTACCGTATACCAAATTTAAATTATAATAAAAAATTCTATACCTAGAACTATTTTGTTAATATAGGTGCTTATATCCTCGAAGTGTAAATGGGAAAAACAAAATAAACCTAGTTAAAGCAACAATTTTTATGACATTAGTATTAAGAATTTCACCACCCTAACAGAGGCCCTTCTAACTCTCATTAAAAGTCATAACCAATAATTTCAGCATAATTATAGAAAGGAAATAACTGTGATATTTAGATTATGAGGCATGGATCCTTAATGAAGTTTACTTGAAGATCCTAGGTTGACTTAAGTGATTTCTTTTTTGTATATTATATCACAATAATCTATTAAATCTTCTCTTTAAAATAATAAAATTTCACACCGCTTTTTATCTTTAAAAAGCTATTGAACAAAGTAATAAGATTAATCACTGTATTGATCAGATCCATTTATCCAATAAATATTTCTTGAAAGCCTACTACATCCCAGACACTGTTTGAGAGAGTAGGTATATGAGAGTAAACAAGATAAATAAGCTCTCATGGAGATTACATCTAGCTTTTAAAAAGGCAATAAATCTGATCATTTTACACATTGGTAAGTGAAATTTCAAAAAAGAAAAGAGATCAAAAAAGGTAGCAACTTTAGACAGAGTGGATGCTGAAGAAGTGACATTTGAGCTAGGACGGAAATGATTCAATTTATTAAAATGATGAAATAATGGAAACGAGAAAAAGGAAGCAGCATGGGGAGAGAAGCCATATAGGCAGTCGGAGTACCAGGTGCAAAGGCTCTGTAGTAGTGGAACCAAGTTTTTGTGATCAAAAGGTGGCCACTGCAGCAAGAGTATAGTAAGTGAGGAGAAAGCAAGAGCTGAGGTTGGAGAGGGAGGTCCTTGCAAGCAGTGGTAAAGGATAAAGATGTTATTCTAAGCACAAGAGAAAGCCACTGGGGAGTTTCAATCATGCATTGTTTAATGTGTTTCTTATTCTTCACACAAACTCTGATATATTCCCAGCCACTATTACTCATTTCTCACATTCTGTGTATAAGCAAAATACCTCACACAACCATAAAACTGGTAAGCCTGTCCCCTTCCAAATCGGAAAGTTTTACTTCAATTTCTTGGGATTCTCCTTGAGAATGTACCTCTGTTTCGATGTTGGGAAATTCTATAAATTAAAAAGTAGTTTTGCCTCTTTTTTTTTTAATGGAACTTACCTATTCCTTGAAAATGATATTGGTTGCACAAATCTAACTGTATTCTAGGCACTAATTCTGTGGCATTTCAAAAGATGGCTTTATGTTGGACAGCCAGTTAAGTAATGATCTTCTGTTAGTGTCTATGTATCATTTTAAAGGTATGTATTGATTTACACACTTTTATGATTATTGTAATCATACTATAGTATAAGGCAAATCTACAAGATGCTTGACAAATAGATGAAGATGTTGACAAATAATCAAAAGAAATTAGAGTTGTTACCGAATTCTATAAATAATAATAAACTCAGAGACTCAATATGAAAGACTTGGGTTAGCGCTAAATCACAAAAGAACTCCCAATTAAGACTATAAAATATAGGTGAGGACAAGAGAAAACAAGGGAATTGTGCAAAAGTAGAAAGTAATTCTCTTTATATTTTAAAATCACATTCTAAAAACATCAGAAAGCTATTTATGCTTTATACAAAGCATTCTTAATTTAAGAGAAATGAGAAAAATATTTTTCAACTATCTCTGAGATAGAATTGGAGCATGCACAAGAACGTGAGGGAAAATAAAGCCTCGCCCTCAGTGAATGCTGGGGATTCTTTTTTCTTTTGTCAGCTCAATGGCCTATGTCCTGGAGAGACAGCTCAATAGAGAGAATGAATGGTCCACCCATAGTCATATGCTCTAAAGAAACTGGAAAGCAGATTCCCAAAAGTAAATAAACATTTGGCTGCAGACGTAATAATCCTAGGTAGAGTGAACTAAGAACAAAGGAGAGGAGAAATTATAGAAGCAGAAGGTGTGTGTGTGCACGCACATGTTTGTGTGTGTGTGTGTGTGTGTGTGTGTGTTTCTACTTATCAAAAGGATAAGTGTTTTCAGAGAAGAAATTACACACTCCTCAGCACACTAGGCTCATGAGTCCCTAGCTAAGACTGAGAGGAGTGAGAAAGAACTTTGTGTATCACAACTTGACAGACTGAGAAAAGACACCAGTTAAGATGTGCTGCCCAGACAACCTATGAGGGACTGGCAGAACAATCAAACCCAAAGTGACTGACACTGAAGCACAGGGCAGTGCTGTAGAAAGGGGGTCCCCAGGACCCTTCCAAAGGCTGAGCACAATCAAAAATGGTACATGCTGTTGGCCCATGGGACTGAGTACCAGGTAAACTCTATAGACCTGTTGATTTTTTTTACTTAACTCAATCTAATAACAATAGTTTGTATGTGTGAGTGGTGGCCTGCCTAGCAAAGTATTTCTTAGACTCAAGAAGAGAAACGAGGCCAAGCGGAGAACACTGAGCAACCTCTATCTCCCGCTCCCCCCACCACAAACCTCCACATAACAGCATAGGCCCTCATGTTGGGGATTCTGGGACACTTATTCTCTAAGTGCTTGAAGGTCTATCACTTAATGTTCTGGAACATAATTTTTCTTTCAATAAAATAAGAACAATTCTACCGACTTTATCTTCACATCTTAAAGAAATACAATGAAGCTGAGAAAAATAATTCCAATGACAGCATTTTCACCTGGGAAGAAGGATGTTTACAACTAGGATTATATTAAAAAGTATTTAAGGATTTGTTCATATTGTCCCCTTCCTCACTTGTCATATTTTTTATCTCCTGACTAATCTGTTTTACATATTCTTTTGTAGACTTTTTAAATCTTTAAACAGAATTTCAAAGCCAATGTATTTTAACACATTTTTCTTCAAGCAGTAATTTTCTTCTTGCCAAAAAACTTCCAAACTACTAAGAGAAAATACTGTGATGATTAAGAGTCTGAATTTGAACACTGGCTCCAGTCTTTAAACTGTGCAATCTTTGGCTAATTATTTAAACTCTGTGCCTCAATTACTCATCTTAATTCAGTAGTAACTAAATTAAACTGTGAAAAGTGGTTAGAGCTAAGCCTGGTACAAAGTAAGCACTCCATAAATACTACTAACTATTCCCAGATAGCCTCCACTCTCAAGGCCTGACATCCTAAGCCCCCTGTGCCTTAGCCCAACCTGCCTCACCGGCCCTCTTTCCCAACATCCTGTCTTCTGGACTCAACTCATCAGGGAAATTTACTGACTATGCGCTCATCTCTCAGACTAAGAGAAACATGGGACACTAGTTTACCAAATAATAATTCATTTTAAACAATTTTATTAAACAAACATGTATATTATTGAACACATTGTGAAATATTACTTATTTTAAGATAAAAAATGTGACTTAAAAGAAATTTCATTCGCAGCGGGTAACGTATCTACATCCCAAGACACACTTGGCTTCCCTGTTCTCCTCAGTTAGGAAAATCTGTGGACAAAAGTGTCCTTTCTAGCTTCCATCATTCTTTCTTCATACGTCCCTCTTTGCTAAAAAGCTTGTTCCTGTACAATTTATGAAAATGATTCTCATCCTACTCAAATGCTTCCTTCTCCAAGCACCCTTCCTGGGTTTCCCCAGCCACCACTGAGCTCTCTCTCTCTCTCTTCTGAATTCCTGTAAGACTGCCTTTTACCTCTCATGTCCCCTCTTTGCCTCTCTCTTATGTTTCAGATGCACACATGTCATATCTTTTCCATAAGACAATGACCTCTTAGGCCTTTACATGATGATGCAGTTCTTCGCATGTTCCTAGAAATGTCTCATTCCTCTTTACAGAATGCATCCACCATGCCTCCTGACCAGCAGGAGTTAATTCCATACACACAGAAGGACTCAGACATCCTCCCCCACCGATTTCAAGTTTACATGGACGAATAATTGCACATGTTAGCTCAAAAATACTTATAGTTCATTTTTGTGTGTTACCAATATAAAACATTTCACTGCAAAGTGGAATTTCTCATTCATGTTTTATACATTCTAGAAGAGTAACCAAAGAACCTTGCCCATACTTTAAATCTTAAGGGCCACCCTCTGACCTGATTTTTCCGGTAGTCCTGCTGTGAATGTCTCAGCACACGGTAGCAGAGCCTCAGCATGTATTTGTAGGGAGCATATCTTTGGTCTCCCAGATCTTCAAGCCTCAGCATTGGGCCTTCTCCTGCTTTCTCCTTAAAGGGTGCTCTAAGAATCCCAAATACCTATCAGGAAAAGAAAAAAAAAAAGCCTATTCTGATGAATGAAGGTGCACATTTTGCAATTTGTTTTAATTTTTTTTTAAATAAGCACATTGACTCAAAAACACTTTTGAAATATAATAGACCAAAAAAAAAGCATTTATTTTATAATACAGGATCAACATATTAAGGAATAGAAAAATATTGCTAAAAGGATTCCCTAAATTAATGACAAAATCATTATTAAAATAGAATACTTAATTTTGTTTATATATTATATTTTATTAAAATAAGAAAATAAAAAATGTTGGGTTATACCAAGTTACATTAACATATTCAGATGAACTAAAATACAATTTGATTTCTATAGGCTTTATATCTATTATCTTCTATAACTTTCTAAAATCAAAATAATATAAAGAAACATTTATTTTCATCTGGAGCTGACATCAGAAAATTGCCACCAAATATTGCTTCTTAACCTCTTTATAAATAGACAATTAATTTATTGTTCTTGATACATAAAGGGGTGGCCAAACCAATGAATGTATCAGCATTCAAATGTAACAAATAAGGACCCACATGGGTAGCTGGTGATACTCAGTGACCCAGATTCTTCTTCTAAGAAGGTAAGTGGTTGAGAAGTATATAAAAAGCATTGAAGAATATAACTTTTTTTAGGCAGCAGGTAGAACCACCTATGAAAAAGCATCTAGGCACGGGCATAAGCATTAACAAAGAAAGCAAAAAGGAAAGGAATGATCGTTTGTAGCTCATAAAATATGATATGAATAAAAGTTTCCTCAAGAATTCTGTATTCACTAAACCTTGAATTTTATATTTATAATACTGAAAAAAAGTTTTGATATATGTTGGTTGAAATAATATTAATAAATCATTCAAGGTCCTAAAGGTCCTTGAAATCAAATACTTTATACAAAAGAAATGCTAATGTCAGAAAAGACATTGTCTCATTAGATTTGCCACCATTCTTTTCTTTGAGAAAAATGTTGATTTTATATTTTCGGACAATCAGCTATAGAATTATTAACTGACAATGTCTACCATTTTCCTTTCACAACTTCACAAAAATATGCATATTAAGAACATGGTTTTTATTTAAGTATCTTCCTTGAGTCCACACCTAAAGAATGCACAAGCCCATTACTTTATACAGCAATGAACAGAATAAAAAGAATGCATATGGGCAGGTATGTTCATATGTGCATATTATTAGTAAGTGAATTAATTTACTAGTGCATCTGAACAATTTCAGAAAGACACAGTACAGGAGCAGCTGTAGACTTCCAGGGGGAAAAAATACGAGAATATCGTATCAAGCACTTGTTAGCTGATGAATAGACTGCCCTTTTTTCCTGGGGAAGATAGAGAAGGAAGTAGGAAGCAGATAAAGATGGCAGTTTTCAAGTTCTCCTGCAAATTTTACCTAAAAATTATTACAGCATACTTTCTGAAGACAGTCTGACCATGTAGACTTTTTAGAGGTCTGTGTTAGGCTGTCTTCAAGAGAGCCCCCAATGATATCTGCCACCACGAACTCATATCCTATGTATAAACCTGTTTCCTTGACTATGGACTGGATTTATCAACTCACTTCTAACAAACAGAACATAGTAGAAGTGATGGGATGTTACTTCTAAGATTAGGTTATAAAAAGACTATGGCTTCCATCTGGGTGCTCTCTCTTGGACTCCTCATTTCTAAGAAAAGCGAGTCGCCACCTCTTTTGGAAGCCCTGTGGAGAGGCCCACATAATGAGCTGGGAAGTGAATCCTCTCCCATTCAAGCACTGACATGACTGCAGCCTCAGTCAACATCTGACTGTAGCCTTGTGAAACACCCTAAGCAAGAACTGTCCACCTAAGCCACTCCTAGATTCCTAATCCACAGGAACTATAAGTATTCGTTGTTTTCAGCCACTAAATTTTGGGATAACTTATAACACAGCAATAGACAACTAATACAAGGACTTTCCTAATACTATAATTCAAAAACTAAAATATGCAAAGTTAGTAAATGAAAATATTCACCTGTGCCAATATGTTTTGTTCTCTCATTAATTTCTGACGTTCTCGGTTTGGCTTAGTGATAACCACATCCAGAACTTCTTGTCCATTATTAAGTACATCAGCGACAAAGAAGATGAGGTCCTCCAATAATTTGGTTACAAACCTATCATAAAATGAAAAGGAAATTTCACTCTGTGGTGCCAATTTTAGAAAAAATTTGAATAAACACTAAGACCTGAAACGCTGTAAAACTGAAAATATTTATTAATGAAACTTCTTTAATCGACAAAATATTTAATGCAGTTAACGTTACCTGAATCCCTAAAAGAATATTCCTTCTCCAATTCCTCCAGGCCCTACTCCCACCTCCAGCTCCAATCAAGTATCTGTAAAGACTGTTATGAAATAAAGCTACATGAGCCCCAACAACAGACCAGTCGATAGGAAGATACCACCAATGCTGACCATTTCCATGACTGACCAGCAATAAAAAATATTTCTGCTTAAGGGAGAATAGCTATACTTCTAAATTCCTATATTTAAATTATTTTTTTACAATTGACTCAAACTACATTTTGTAATCCTCACCACCTTGCAATTTCTCCAATGTATACAATAGGGGAAACAAATA
>NW_011888863.1:2788130-2791124 GCF_000151845.1 Pteropus vampyrus
ATAAGAGCAATTGCTGAGGAACAGAAATATGATCTATAGTTTTTAAACCAGTAGAGGCAAAAGAAAAAAGGGGAGAAAATATAAACATCAATCTAACAGAAACCAATAAAGAAGTGGAGGGAAAAGAAAAAAAAGATACACTAATGAAAGAAAAAAAAATAACATACTATTAGATACCAAAATAAATACAACATGTTATCAAATGCAAAGTAATTAAACTTTAGGAAATTAAAATAAACTATCAGATTTGATTTTTAGAATCCAGCTTTCTGCTGCTCTAAAGAGATATTACTAGAACAAAATGACCAAGAAGTCTGAAATAAATAGTATTGAAAAAGAAGCACCTAGTTCAATACTAAACAAAAAAATTGCTAGTGTAGGGATAATAATAACAGGCAAATAAAATTTAAGGGGACACGATATTGCTTTTGGGAGATATTAACTTTGAATCAAAAGAACTGATCTGGTGATCACATGGTAGAAGACCATATTCTTTAACCTGAGCTTCTACCATCAGGAATTAGAACCAACCCTCAAGCCCATAAACTGCATGAAGACATGGCTACAGTCTGTGCTATTCACCACTGCATTCCCACTGCAGGTACGCATGCTACAAGGCCCAGTGCCTGGCAAACACCAGGAGTTCAGTAAGACTGCAAATAAATGAATATTGAACTATGTATGCTGCACAAGAATGCTACATCTTTTTAGGTTAAACATGGTGCAAAAATCCTGGTTTATGATTGCATGCGTCTTCTTCCTTCAGATCTAAGTAGCCGTTAACCCCCTTCCATCCTCACATGTTCCCAATAGTCTCTATTTTCTTGGTGCGGCTATGCAGAATAAGATGAGGAAATCCCACTGAAAAATATCCGAGGTTAGGGATCTTGGAGCATAACACAGGAGCTGTGCCTCCAGAGTCTCTTCCTAGGGTGAGTAAAGGGTAAGTCATGAAAGAGAGGATTTGAACAACACAGGCATCTTGAGACAGATCTGCATTATTCTAACACCTTCCCTTTGACTTTGTATTATTCTTCCTAGAGTAAAAGAATATCTAATAATAACTTTATTCTCCAGAGGGAAAAAGTCAGAGTTGTGAGGTATTTTCGGAAAGAATTTTATATTGAATTCTAAAACCAAGAAAATTATGTAAGTGCATTCAACTATGCCATAAGCTCTACTGTACTGACAGGAAGCTTTGAATGAATTTTGATAGAAGGTGGCTTTTTCCAAAATTACTAAATTAAGATTAATAACTGCAACTTCATATTTCTCAGGCAAGATCTTTTTTTTTTTTTTTTTTTTTTTTTTTTTTTTTTTTGCTACGATGTTTTTCACTCTAAAACAGTGGGGAAGGAAGCAGAGGAAATTAAAATGCATGGTCCTTGGTCAATCCTGGTCCACCACCTTCCTTAGAATCATCTTGAGAAGTTAAGATTCCCTCTGGCAGTAACTGAAAAAGTAGCTTGCACGGGGTTACAGACAGCAATAGTGGAGTGCTTGTAATCTTAATCTTTGTTTTTTATTTCAAGGAACACTGTAATGCTTAGTAAAGGAGACTTTTTAAGTGAGGCTGAGTAAACTTCTGTGCATACGTGAGAGTGACAAAGACTCATCAAAAGAAAGTGTTAGTAGATAAATAACAGTCAAATAAAAAGTGCTATCTACACATCAGATTCCACTATTTGTCATAATTTAGCTCTGATATTTAATTATATGTAGAAGAGTAAAACAGTTGTGTCACGCTCTGGCCTTTATTCATTTCCCCCAACAGGGGTGGAGGTATGATTGAACACATAATAGCTGTCTTCAAATGCAGTTTTGTTAAGGGAAAAACAAAGGTAAGAACAGAGAAAGCGGATAAATAGCTGTTCCATTTGTTTGCATATTTATGATGTTTTTCTATTGATAGGGGTGGAAGGAAGCAAGTTAGACATTTTTCCTTTGTATAGTAAGGTACATTTCTAAAAGTTCATAAAATATATGTTTAGTTATGGAACACTTATAACGTGAACCCCATGAAGCCACTACCTAAAACAGGAAATGAAACTTTGCAGGAGCCTCCTCAAATCCCTCCCTTCAAAGAAGAACACCTCATGATTCTTGTGACAATTATTTTCTTTCATTTCTTTATAGCTCTGCCAATTTCTTAAGCACCCCAAATAAAGGGTTTAGTTTTGCTTGTTTTTTGAACTTTACAAAAAATATTATAGTAAATGTGATTGTCTAGTTCTTGCTCAATCTAAAGCTTATTAGATTTATCCATGTTGTTATACATAGATGTAGTTCATTTATTTTCATTGCTACGTTGTATTCTATTGTATGAATATACTAAAATGTTACTTATTCAATTGGTGATGGACAATTGGAAGGTTTTCAGTTCGGGGGTATTTAGAATAAGGTTGAATATTCTTAAACATGTGTCCTGGTCACATGTGTAAGAGCTTCTTTTGGATAGATGATCAAGAATGTTCAGCCTAGGAGTGGACCCGGCGAATCATGGATTCTTTGCTTCTGTGTGTGCATGCGTGCATGCGTGCATGTGTGTGTGTGTGCTAAAAACACTTATGAGATCTACCTTCTTAACCAATTTTTAAGTGTACAATACAGTATTGCTAAGCATAGGAACAATGTAATATAGAAGATCTAAAACTTACACATCTTGTGTAAATGAAACTATATATCTGTTAAGTAGGAATTCATCCCTTCCTCCCACATCCCCCAGTCCCTGGGAACCACCATTCTACTCTTTGTTTCTATGAGCTAGATGATTTTGCAGCATTATTAACAACAGCCAAGATATGGAAACAACCTAAACATCCAGCGATGAATGAATAGATAAAGAAAATGCTAATATATACATAAAATGGAATATTATTCGGCTTTAAAAAAGGAAATCCTGTCACATATGACTGTGAGTGAAACTAGAGGACAGTATGCTAAATTAAATAAGCCAATCACAGAAGGACACACACTGCATGATTCCACTTAGAT
>NW_011888863.1:2791419-2794528 GCF_000151845.1 Pteropus vampyrus
ATTCTAACACCTTCCCTTTGACTTTGTATTATTCTTCCTAGAGTAAAAGAATATCTAATAATAACTTTATTCTCCAGAGGGAAAAAGTCAGAGTTGTGAGGTATTTTCAGAAAGAATTTTATATTGAATTCTAAAACCAAGAAAATTATGTAAGTGCATTCAACTATGCCATAAGCTCTACTGTACTGACAGGAAGCTTTGAATGAATTTTGATAGAAGGTGGCTTTTTCCAAAATTACTAAATTAAGATTAATAACTGCAACTTCATATTTCTCAGGCAAGATCTTTTTTTTTTTTTTTTTTTTTTTTTTTTTTTTTTTTGCTACGATGTTTTTCACTCTAAAACAGTGGGGAAGGAAGCAGAGGAAATTAAAATGCATGGTCCTTGGTCAATCCTGGTCCACCACCTTCCTTAGAATCATCTTGAGAAGTTAAGATTCCCTCTGGCAGTAACTGAAAAAGTAGCTTGCACGGGGTTACAGACAGCAATAGTGGAGTGCTTGTAATCTTAATCTTTGTTTTTTATTTCAAGGAACACTGTAATGCTTAGTAAAGGAGACTTTTTAAGTGAGGCTGAGTAAACTTCTGTGCATACGTGAGAGTGACAAAGACTCATCAAAAGAAAGTGTTAGTAGATAAATAACAGTCAAATAAAAAGTGCTATCTACACATCAGATTCCACTATTTGTCATAATTTAGCTCTGATATTTAATTATATGTAGAAGAGTAAAACAGTTGTGTCACGCTCTGGCCTTTATTCATTTCCCCCAACAGGGGTGGAGGTATGATTGAACACATAATAGCTGTCTTCAAATGCAGTTTTGTTAAGGGAAAAACAAAGGTAAGAACAGAGAAAGCGGATAAATAGCTGTTCCATTTGTTTGCATATTTATGATGTTTTTCTATTGATAGGGGTGGAAGGAAGCAAGTTAGACATTTTTCCTTTGTATAGTAAGGTACATTTCTAAAAGTTCATAAAATATATGTTTAGTTATGGAACACTTATAACGTGAACCCCATGAAGCCACTACCTAAAACAGGAAATGAAACTTTGCAGGAGCCTCCTCAAATCCCTCCCTTCAAAGAAGAACACCTCATGATTCTTGTGACAATTATTTTCTTTCATTTCTTTATAGCTCTGCCAATTTCTTAAGCACCCCAAATAAAGGGTTTAGTTTTGCTTGTTTTTTGAACTTTACAAAAAATATTATAGTAAATGTGATTGTCTAGTTCTTGCTCAATCTAAAGCTTATTAGATTTATCCATGTTGTTATACATAGATGTAGTTCATTTATTTTCATTGCTACGTTGTATTCTATTGTATGAATATACTAAAATGTTACTTATTCAATTGGTGATGGACAATTGGAAGGTTTTCAGTTCGGGGGTATTTAGAATAAGGTTGAATATTCTTAAACATGTGTCCTGGTCACATGTGTAAGAGCTTCTTTTGGATAGATGATCAAGAATGTTCAGCCTAGGAGTGGACCCGGCGAATCATGGATTCTTTGCTTCTGTGTGTGCATGCGTGCATGCGTGCATGTGTGTGTGTGTGCTAAAAACACTTATGAGATCTACCTTCTTAACCAATTTTTAAGTGTACAATACAGTATTGCTAAGCATAGGAACAATGTAATATAGAAGATCTAAAACTTACACATCTTGTGTAAATGAAACTATATATCTGTTAAGTAGGAATTCATCCCTTCCTCCCACATCCCCCAGTCCCTGGGAACCACCATTCTACTCTTTGTTTCTATGAGCTAGATGATTTTGCAGCATTATTAACAACAGCCAAGATATGGAAACAACCTAAACATCCAGCGATGAATGAATAGATAAAGAAAATGCTAATATATACATAAAATGGAATATTATTCGGCTTTAAAAAAGGAAATCCTGTCACATATGACTGTGAGTGAAACTAGAGGACAGTATGCTAAATTAAATAAGCCAATCACAGAAGGACACACACTGCATGATTCCACTTAGATAAGAAGCAATTGCTCCTTCAACTTTACTTGTTATTGTCAAACTATTTTCCAAAGTGCTTATACCAATTATCATCTCGCCAGATGTGTATGAGAATTCCCATGAATACATGCCTGGGAAATTGGTAAATGGCTATTTCCTGTTTAAATTTAAAAGTATGTAGCAGATTATAGAGAGGGGAAATACATAGAATACTTGTGCACGTGTACTTTTAAAACACACATGGTTGAATCCCCCACCAACTGTGGAGCTTCCGCAGTTTACATAAGCTTTCAATTTTCCTGTATGTAAAATGGAATAGTGTCCATCTCAGGGATGAATGAAGGATTAGATAAAATATATTTACAGTGCCTAACACAGTATCAACACAAAGTAGGGATAAAATAATTGATAGCTATCAGTATCATTCTCTTTCTCATTTATTTCCAAAACCAGAGCTGAAGAATCAAGAAATCAGCTTCTCTGAGGAAGTTATAGTGGCAGAGAGCTACACCTTAAAGGTTGTTTTCTGATATGACAAATGTGTTCCTTTTGTGGTACTTGAGCAGAGAAATGTATATTGACTAAGTAAGAACAAAAAAACATAAACTTCTTTTACGGCCTTTAGAAATCCAAAATATCAAATCAAGTGCAGCAAAAGGTATTGTGAATCTCTTATAAAACATTTAAACGGAAAGTTCAGAGAGTAACCAAAAAACAACTGTTTTCAAGCCAAGCTAAAATGGAAAAAGCAAATATTCCACCAGATTTTAATGTCACCATTTTCATTCACTCACCATGATCTACTCATTTGGAAGCAGGTGCGCCGCTACAGAGAACATTCTAAATAGTCCCAGGAGTCATGATTCACTTTTTCTGCAAGGGTTTTCTGCAAGAGTTTGACAATCGACTCTGAATGGTTTAAGAGCCATTTTAAAAAGTTACTAACCTCCTTTCATTCTGAGTTATTGTGCCATTTTCCAGCTTTTTAACTGTGGTCGCCAGCACTTTATTTGCATCATTGGCAAAATCTAAGTCTCGGACCTCGGACAGCGGGACGGACACAATGGCAAATGCTTCTTTGTCTTCTTTGGTCTGGCAAGTTCCAATCTGCAATGTGTTTTTTCCATTAAGATTA
>NW_011888863.1:2794578-2826798 GCF_000151845.1 Pteropus vampyrus
AAACATTTAAACGGAAAGTTCAGAGAGTAACCAAAAAACAACTGTTTTCAAGCCAAGCTAAAATGGAAAAAGCAAATATTCCACCAGATTTTAATGTCACCATTTTCATTCACTCACCATGATCTACTCATTTGGAAGCAGGTGCGCCGCTACAGAGAACATTCTAAATAGTCCCAGGAGTCATGATTCACTTTTTCTGCAAGGGTTTTCTGCAAGAGTTTGACAATCGACTCTGAATGGTTTAAGAGCCATTTTAAAAAGTTACTAACCTCCTTTCATTCTGAGTTATTGTGCCATTTTCCAGCTTTTTAACTGTGGTCGCCAGCACTTTATTTGCATCATTGGCAAAATCTAAGTCTCGGACCTCGGACAGCGGGACGGACACAATGGCAAATGCTTCTTTGTCTTCTTTGGTCTGGCAAGTTCCAATCTGCAATGTGTTTTTTCCATTAAGATTAATTGTTTCTTTTTTCAATAATTGCAATATTCCTCACTAACACATCTTAGCACGGTTTAAGAAATACAAAGCAGAAGTAGATAATCCAAACACAGTAATTCCCACCTGCATCATCCCCTAGAAAAGGCAGAAGGGACACAGACCGTCCGTGCCCACTTCCTGCCTTGTCCTCAAAGCCTGACTGGAAACGCACCCCTTGCACACTTGCTTTCTGCTTCTGTTTAAATAGAGCAGAGAAAACACACTCCTAGAATCTTCTGCCCTTTCTTTTGGTAGCTATGCTGCATCCTCCGGAATCACAGCCCTGCTGCAGCCAAGCTACCTAAGCAACTGGCAGACACAGGTACCAATGAAATGAATGGCAATAATCTCTAATACTGGTGAAGATAAGGAACATATCAGTCACCCCCAATCTTATTCACACAACACTTGGCTCAAAATTAAACCATTTTCAGAAACATTTACCTTCAACATAACAGGCCTCTCTTCATCTGTGTCTATGGGGATACTCGTACTGGTTACCCATGTGTTGGTACATAAATGTCTTAACCGAACATATGAGTTCCTAAAGGCAAAATAATATTTTAAAATTATAAAAACTTAGCACACTTCTTTATTATATGATAGTTTCATACATGATATAAATATAAATATATTTTAGACTAGTAATTGAATCAAGTATAGATCAGTCTGGTTGAAGGAAAATACCTGAGCTGTAGACTATTTCAAAATATGCAGTATTATCACCCAGACCAGTGGTTCTCAAAGTGTGGCGCCTGGAACAGCAGCAGCAGCTTCACCTGAGAACTTATTAGAAATGCTAATTCTGAGGTTTTACCCTAGTCCACTGATTCAGAAACTCAGAAGGTGGGGCCCAACAATTAGTATTTTAACAGGCTCTCCAGGCAATTCTGATATCTGCTAAAGTGAGAGGCACTGCACTGATCAAGTAACCAACTCAATTAAAATTGCTGTCCGATAGTAGTTCTTTTACATCTGTATGTAAAAGTGTACACAGTGGACCTCATTAGTCATGGATTTTGCACTTGTGAATTTACCTATTCAATTGAAATTTGGAACCCCCAAATCAATACTCAGGACCCTTTCGTGGCCATCCTCCAACATGTGCAGAGTGGAAAAAAATTTGAGACCCTCCATGCACACACATATGCCCAGTCAGGCTGAACAAGGCAATGTTTTGCCTTCTTGTTTCTGCTCTCATATTATAAACAAATGTCCTTTTCGTGATCTATTAAGTGCCATGTTTTTCACATTTCTGTGCTTTTTGTTGGTGAATGTGTTCTTTAAAACAGTCCCCAAGCATAGTGCTGAAGTGCTGCCCACTACACCTACGAATAAGGCTGTGATGTGCCTTATGGAGAAAATAAGTCATGTTAGATAAGCTTCATTCAGACATGAGTTGTAGTGCCAATAGACATGAGTTCAGGATTAACGAACAACATTATATAGTAAATAAGGTGTCTTTTAACAGAAATACACATAAAAGAAGTTTATATATTAATTAATTGCTGAAAATATTATAACCAAAGGCTCATGGGATCCTAACCCTGTATTTTCCATAGGAGCAATGGCTCGGTAGTTGCTAATTTGACCTACCAGGAATAACAAGAATCGCCTATAAATTCTGAGAATGCCTGAGAAAGGACAGCTAGAACTTCATCCAACTCAAATATTATCATTTTTAGTGAATCTTTTATCATTTCTTTAACAAATATGGGGTAAATGTCAAAAAAAATTGTAAGTTCTCTGCCTTCAAGCTGCTAAGACTTCAGTAGGAAAGATAAGATATAAATGAGTCATACAACACGAGACAGAAACCATTAAGATCAATAAAAGAAAATCAAATAAAATACCAAGGGCCTTCATTCAACATAAAGGTTCTGCTCATTCATAAAAGATAAAATAGAGACGAAGTTTCAAAAATCTAAACCAGCAAAGATCCAATCCTTGTCTAAACAAACAGAAATTCTGAAATAACTGTTTTACCATTTGTCATCTTCTGCATTGAATTACACAGGAGATGTTAATTGGATTCAGGTGTCATCCCCAAGATATTGTAAACATCTGGAAAGTGGGGTCACACTTTATTCAGCCATGTGGCCATTTCCCCTAGTCTTATTCTTATACTTGCTCAATATGTATTTATTGAGTCAGCCTAGATTGCTGGCTTCCAAACTAAGAGATTACATGAGTATAACAACTTGAAATTTGCAAGAATTTTGGAAATAAATAACTCTTTAGGACCTATACCACCTAAAATATGAAGGCATTGTAGCATAGTAGTTAAGAGTATAGGCTTTGAGTTCATGTACTCCAGGATCAAATATCGAGGTAATGATTTTAAAAAGTAAAGCATGCATCTGACCCCCCAAAATTCTGATTTCACTGGTCTTGGTGCAGCCAGAGCATAGAGATCTCACCCAGGTAACTGCAATTTAGAGTCAACTTGAAAAGCACTGCTCTACCTAAGTCTCTAGTTTCTGATTTGTAAGAGTTGCTGCCAGGATTAAATAATATACATGTGGGGCTTAGCACTTAGAAAGTGCTCAAGAGTTATAGCATAACAGTAGTTATTACTAAGTGTTAATTAACATTAGCTTTAATATAATTAATGACAAATGAATCTATGTTAATACAAAATTCTGTTTTATACTGAGAAGGGCTTCAATAATTGTGAATAGTAACAGGTTAACACTTCAACGTAAAGCAAGGCTCAGAGGTTTATCATGGGTCATGCACTTTACAATGACATCCTTTTTATCATTTCCTTCGGCAAACTTTCTTGGTTAGAGTTCAAGAAGGACTCCTTTTTTGTCAAGTTAAAATCTAAAATGATTAGTCATAGTAAGGATTAAGATCCCAACATTCAAAAGAGAAGGCCAAAAGCCCGGATCAGGTAAAACCTTAAGAGGGGAATCTCTTTACTGGCTTTACTGGTGGAACAGAGAAGAGTGAGAAATAGCTCACATAAAGCCAAGATTCAGCAACATTTCCCATGAATAAGAATAACTACGAAACACCCTGGGAAGCTCAAGGAGCAATGTTTCTCAGCAGTGTTAATACAGTAACTTTTCACCCTCTCTGAAAGTAACCTACACAACAAAGTCTGCATTTTGTATTGGTACTTTCAGTCTAACCACTGCTATCTGCCCAAGAGCACATCTTAAACTGTGCTCTTTCAAAGACAATATCAAACCATCCCACTAGACCTCATAATATGAGCACGACTCCTCTATGCATTGTAGTGCTATTTGTAGAAGGTAGACAATTGTAGACAAAAGAGCTTAATTAAAATAATCAAATCCAAGCTAAAGAATGTAAGACATTCTCTTACATTAAGTTCTAGCTACCTCATTATCAATCCTTCTTCTCCGTATCGCTCACAGGTCTGACCGGTCTCCAACTTAGCCCTTCAGCACACCTAGCAAATTTTAAGATTTTTCCATTTCATGTTCCTGCTGCTTGAAACACTTCTAATGGAGAGGACTTGATCCCTCAAATCATTCACATCTTTTCTCAAATGTTCTAAATCAGAGAGGCCATTTCTTACCACTCACACCTAAAAGAACCTCTCTATACTCTGCAATTTCTCTTCAAAGCATTTTCATTTCCTAAACTTATATTTTATGTTTGTCTATTGCCTCTCTCCCCGATTTGAATTTAAGTACATAACTAATTTATTAACTGTTGTCTTCCCAATAACAAAGGCAATGCTTGAAATGTAATTGATGTTCAATAGAGATTTGTTGACTGAATGACTAAATTAAAAAACCAATAGATGAATGAATGAATGAATGAATGGAAAAGATCTGGAATTTGACATGATAAAAATAAGTGATATAAGTATTAATAGAAAACTTCTAAATTATTTTCCATTTTAGTAACCAAAAGCCATAGTAATAGGAATAAATGATTCTTATGAACTTTTCAGAATTTCTTTGGTCCTACACATTTTAATATTTATGATAAAACAAACTATGTTAACCTACTCAAAAAGAGGCATGATTTTTTTATACACTTGTTCTTCACCCTTACTTGCTCCCTTGATATCACAAAGATTATAATAACATTATGATTTTAATTCCTTCTCTATGAGTAAAATTATTCAAAGAAATATTATCGTTTAACCATAATATTTTTCTTACCTTGGAACCAGGCAGTCAGCTCTCTGAAGAGTTGTGGCATCCAATTCAAAAAGAGACGCAATGTCATTTCCATGTGGGACTGAGACCAAGGTGTACATGATCTTCTCCCCTGCCTGGCGTTTCTTCTTTGAAGTTGGAAGATCTCCATCTCTCTGGTAAGGAGGTACAAGGTTATTTACTTTTATTAGATTTCTTACTAAACTCTCCAATTCATTGAGAGATAAGGTTTAAATTTGTACATTGTAACCCAATTTCTTCATTGGATCACAGAGATGTCTATTTCGCATCAAACAAAAAGAGCAAGTCAGGCCTGATAGCCTTTGAGGTAATTATTATCAACAGTGATAAGTCACACACTCCTGGAGGGTTGGTTGGATCTGGGCAAATTATCAAGGCTCTAACAGTCACAATAGTTATGTTCCCTTCCCTTGTATTAAACCTATTTGCACAGTAGTAATTTTGATCATTCCACATTTAAAACAAACACAGAGAAGAAACAGTGTGTTGAATCATCTAGATTTAATAGATTAACATGGCAGTGTTTCAGAGTTCCTGCCTAATTCTCAAAACATAATTGGGACATAAAGCTGGAGAGAACAGCAACATTCCCATTCAGTTCATAGGCTTGTTCCATTAGATCCAAGAACATAATGTAATGATATATAAAGTAAAAATAAGCAAGATCTTTATAAATAGAAGCCTTCATGATGATGTGAAACTTAGTCAATATTTCTAGTGTATTTCTAGTACACCTCTGCCATTTTAAGCAGGCAACCATACAAGATTGATGATTCAGTATTTTTACTTGAACTTCCCCAAGTCCCAAACCTCATGGAAGAATGTGAAGCACACACAGGAGACCAAAATGTGATATAGCAAGTGTAGCATACGCTTGGTAATTAAGTACATAAAAATAATTACTTAGACACATTTATTAAAACAAATGAAATTTTAAAATGAGAGGGAGATTGTCATTGTACCATAACAGGAAGTTGAATAAAAGTGAGGGAGGGAAGGGATGCTCAAAAGGAAAATGAAAGCAGTCCATATCCAACAACAAGCATTTATTTAATGGCTGCTATGACGATGAAATATCACACCTGGTCATTCCAAAATATTCACTTGAAGTTCCATCCCAAGATTGTGAATATCATGTTCCTTGCAATAGAAAACCCTTGCAGTTTCATTCTGGTGTCTTGTGTAAATGCTGCACAAATTGGTAGCACCTCTGAAGTGTGAACAGGGAGAGGAAAAGCCAGGGTTCCTAAAGCAGGAGCAGGACCCCGCTCAGCTCAGCAGCACCTGGCAGCTCTCGTCATCTTTGCCTTAAACATCTTCCGCAGAGATCAAAACTCAGAGTTAAATGAAGGTAAGGGTCTAGCAACCTCTCCCCAGGTAGTTTGAGCCCTATGATAGTTGTTTCTAATCAGCAATTATGAGCTATGTTTATTAATCAGAAAAAGTCATACTTAACTTACTATCTATCATAAAGGAGTGTAGAGATATAGGAAAGAAGGAAATGCAGAAACAATAACAAAGCTGTACTTTTGACTTTACACAACACCTCTTATGACACCAGTCATTCTGTTGGTCATTCTCACTAATCTTACAATGAAAATTTGAGGGAAAGATGAGTATTATCATTTCCTCTAAACAAAGAGGTGAGTGCAGTTACCTATAAGAGATGAAGGATGAGGAAAAGGAGTGGAGAAAGGACCAGAGAGAAAAAGGGGGAGAAAAAAGAAGGGAGAGGAAAAGGAGAGAAAGAAGGTGGAGAGAAGGGATTGAAAAGGGTAGGAGGAGAGAGAAGAGGAAGAAAGAGAGGGGAGCAATGGGTGGTGTTAGTGAATGATGAACTCCAAACTCAACTAGTCATGCCTCGATCCAAGCTAACTAAAGCCAGAGGCCTGGGCTGGAGCCCTTCAACACTGAATGAGCACTCCTCAAAGGGTAGGCATGAACTCATGGCTAAGAACCCTCCCTAAGTGAAAAAATTTTCATGGCTCAAGAGACCCAATTCACATGGAGGGCATGAAAGTCTTTGAATTGCAGACAAAATCTGTGAGGGGCAAAAACACTCTCACATCCTGAGAAAAGAAAATCAGAATGTTAAATAACCCAATAAGAGTAGCCTGGCCAGACAAATGATTTGGGGGAGATGGCTGCCTCGGTGACAGGACAGCTTGGGATCATGGCATCTCAAGCTTGGGAATGGCCTTTAGAGATCATCTGTAAGCAAAAAAGAGTTCTTCCCAAACAACCTTTTGGCAGTAGCCAACGAAGTGGAAGTCTATTACTTGGAATTTATTACTTTGGGTCTTGAAATGATTTTGGTTTCTAATCATTCCATTGAAATTTAGATAGCCTTTATACAGTTTTGTTCATCTCCTGCATTTCAACTCTTATAACGAGTTGGGGAAAGACCTAAGGAAAAGAGATAGTTAAAACTGGAAGGTAGGATCAGGAGAAGAAGAAGGAAAGGGAAATGAATGTGGTACTCTAAAAGAAAAAGAGGAATATGCAGGAAAAATACAACATCAAAGGCACAATCCATGAAAGATATAATTGATAAACTGGCTTTCATGGACACCAGTTTCTTCTGCTCTGCAAAGGACACTGTCAAGAGAATGACAAGATGAGACACAGACTGAAAGAAAATATGTGCAAAAGACATATCTGATAAAGGATCGTTATCCAAACTTTACAAAGAACTCTCAAAATTCAACAATAAGAAAACAAATAACCCGATTAAAAAAATGGGCCAAAGACCTGAACAGATACCTCACCAAAGAAGACATACAGGCAGCAAATAAACATGAAACGATGCTCCAACATTATGTCATTACGGATTTGCAAATTCCATAATGAGACACTACTCACAACAATGAGATACCATACACATCTATCAGAATGGCCAAAACACAAAACACTAACAACACCCAATGCTAATGATGATATGGAGCAATGTAGACTCACCTATTTCTAGTAGGAATGTAAAATGGTACAGCTACTTTGAAAGACAGCTTGGTGGCTTTGCACAAAATGAAACATACTCTGGACCATATGATCTAGCAATCATGTTTTTTGGTATTTATCCAAATAAGCTGAAAAGTTATGTCCACACAAAAACTTGCACACAGATGGCAGTAGCAGCTTTATTTATAATTGCCAAAATTTGGAAGCAACCAAGATGTCCTTCAGTAGGTAAATGGATAAATAAACTGTGGGACGTCCAGACACTGGGATGTTATGCTTCACTAAAAAGAAATGTGCTATCGAGCCACACAAAAGACATGCAGAAACCTTAAATGCATATTCCCAAGTGAAAGAAGGCAATCTGAAAGGCTACTTCTGTATGACATCCTAGAAAAGGCAAAACTATGTAGACAGTAAAAAGATCAATGGCTGCCAGGGATTAGGGGGAAGGGAAGAATAAAAGGCAGAACAGAGAAGATTTTTAGGGCAGTGAAACTATTTTATATAATATTGTAATGGTGGACACATATCATAGTTTTGTCAAAATTCATAGAATGTACAACACCAAAAGTGAACTCTAATGTAAACTATAGACTTTAAGCGATAATGATGTGTCAGTGTAGGTTAATAAGTGTAACAAATGTACCTCACTGGTGGAGGATGTTGATTGTGGGGGAGGCTGTGCTTGTGTGGGTGCAGAGGGTATATGGGACTTCTAATCATTCCATTGAAATTTAGATAGCCTTTATACAGTTTTGTTCATCTCCTGCATTTGAACTCTCATAACAAGTTGGGGAAAGACCTAAGGAAAAGAGATAGTTAAAATTGGAAGGTAGGATCAGGAGAAGAAGAAGGAAAGGGAAATGAATGTGGTAGTCAAAAATTCATTTCTACTGAATTTTGCTATGAACCTAAAACTACTCTAAAAAATAATGTCTATTAAAAAAAAAACTCAGAGTCTGAGAAAAAATACTTGTAAATCAAATATCTGATTAAAAAATTATTTCCAGAATACATAAAGAACACTTACAACTCAAAAAGACAACACAGTTAAAAATTCAGCAAAGGATTTGAATATATATTTCTCCATAGAACGTATACAAATGGCCAATTAGCACATGCAAAGATGCTCAATATCATTACTAATTAGTAAAATACACTAGAATGACTATAATCAAAGAGACAGACAATAACAAGTGTTAATGAGAATGTGGAGAAACTGTAACACTCATTATACTGCGGGGGAAACATAAAATGGTGTAGCCATTTAGAAGAATTGGCAGTCCACAAAATAATAACATAGGATCAGTAATTCTAATTCTAGGTATCTAACACCCAAAAATGAAAATATATGACCACACAAAAACTTGTACATGAATGTTCATAGCGGCATAATTTATAATAGCCAAAGAATAGAAACAATCCAAATGTTCATCAAATAATGAATGGATAATCAAAATGTAGTATATGCACACATTATTTGGCCATAAAAAGGAAGAAGTACATATACATTCTATAACATGCGTGAAACTTAAAAACATAATGCTAAGTGAAAGAAGCCAGACACAAAAAGTTATGTATTGTATGAGTCCATGTAAAATATGTCCAGAATAGGCAAACCCATAGAGACAGTAGATTTGTAGTTGCCAGGGCCTAGGGGAGAGAGGGAATAGAGAGTGACTGCTAACAGATACAGGCTTTCTTTGGGGAGTGATAAAAATGTTCTAAAATTACATAATGGTTATAGTTTTACAACTCTGTGAATGTACAAAAAACCACTGGTTTATACATTTTAAACAGGAGAATTTTATGGCGTGTAAATTATCTCTCAATAAAGCTGTAGAAGGAAGGAAAGAAGGAAGGGAGGGAGGGAGTGACAGGGAAGGAGAGAAGACAAGGAAGGGAACAGGAAAGGGAGGGAGGAGAAAAGAAAACAATGAAAGATGGAAGGAAGGGATTGAGGGAGAGAGGGAGGAAGTGATAAAAATGATACAAATGGTGGTGACATCTAATATTGAAGATAATAAAGACCCTGATGAAGAAGAAAACAGAGAAAGAGAAGGAAGAAAGAGGTTTAAGATGAGGAAGTGATCATTCTAAAAGGAAGAAAGGAAAGTTTGTTTTTAATTATATCATAATGTGAAAACTTGGGGAGAAATCAACCAAGAGAATATCACAAAGAAAGAAAAAAAACTCTTTTCTGGATTTTGCAATGTTATTATAGCTAAAAGAAAGGACCACCAACATAATGAGTGTTATTAACACGTGAGAGAAGATTGCCTCAGAGGGTAAGAACATAGAAATAACTGACAAGATCAGTCAGATGTAGAAAAATCACAAAGAATTTTTGTGAATATGTAGGCCAATGGATTTCAGCACAAGTGGCTTCAGTGGACTATTAGAAAGGCACAATTAAAATGTGATTTTAACTATGGAAAATAAAATCCAATATTGAGCCATGTTTGAAGAAAGGCTTTATTAATAGAAGATGAGCATGTAACCTAAATAAATGGAGAGTCAATGAACAAGAATTTGAGTTTCTCTCACCAGCGCCTACTGTAGATGCAATGAATTAATATTCCAGTCTTCTAGGAGGAATCCCATATCCCTAAAAGGAGCATGTGTCATGTAATTTCCTGATCTCCTGCACACCAATCTTATAATAATAATTTATCTTTTGATATAGATTTTCCTTCAAGGAAAATGCACTAACTGACCCAACAATTTAGATGCACTTAGCAGCTGAAAGTTGGCACTGTGGTTTATACATCAGTTATTTGTGAGTTCATTTAGCAGAAGTTAATCCTCCTGTATGCACTCCTCTTTTGAAATGCTAATAAAATAAATTTTCTAGATTAAAAAGAAGAGAACAGTTTGAAATTCCTAGAGCTTGCCCTCCTATTCCATCCCCCTTGGTAATGTCTCCCTGGGGGCCCTAAAAGTAGTCAGGACTTCTCTATTTTGACACTCTTACAGTGAACAATAAAAACCTTTTCCAAACATAGAAAAACCTCACTTATTAAAGCTAATTAAAATAGGTCACTCTGAATTATTCATAGTATTTAGGACCTATGATTTAATTTTAACTACATAGAAAAAGTAGAATGTACTACTGTATCCCTAAATAATTTATTTTGGTCCTTCATTAATAAAGCTTTAATGAATAAATAAGTTCCATTTATAAATAGCTTAATTGTTTATGTGTGAATAAGAGCTTCCACCATATTTTGAAGTTTCTTAAGAGTGCTGCATTCTTAAGCATCCTGCTTTAAATCTCTTATACTTTTAATCTGTTTAACAAACTCTTCTTCGTAATCAATTTGACAGTGAACTCCAAGCCAGCTCCTCAAAATTTTTAAATAATGAAATATGAATAATAACTTATAAGTATACAATTTCAAACATCTGATCAAGCTTTGATATACAAGAAAATCAGTATTATATTTCTATAACATGACTATGATTCTGTTCAAAATTGTGTGCTTATGGCTTTTGCTTATAAACCCACATCTTTTTTTAAGTAAGAAGATACAAAAACACTAGTTCCCTACTCGGAATTACAGGAGCACCATGCAAATACAGTAAGGTATAATAGAGCTTAGACAGGTGTTAAATTTAATATCAGCCAGTTATCCAAACCACTCTCAATTTAGGGAATGCAAGGACTCAAAACGTTAACGTAGTCTGCTGGGCTCTTATAAAACTAGCATTTTCACTTGGAAGGAAAAGCATACAATCTCTCAGGTTAAACAGGTAGAAAATCCCTTCTGAAAAGCCAGCCAAGTAAACTAATGGCTTGCTGGGCAGAAGCCCATCCTGGGGGCTGCCGGTGGCAGCACTGCAGTTAGCCTCCAGGAACACCTTCTGTGTTGACTCATTTGTGAGTCATCAAATTTTTAGCAGAGACATCACGTTGCAATTCTGTTGTTAGGAGCCAGAGACGTTCTGTAAGAAACAACGTATGCGTTTTCAGGGCTGATTCAGACCTGTGTGAGACCACAACAGCATAATGATGTTCAGGCATCTATGTTTTTGTTCAGACCCTCCGGGGCTCTTCCGGTTGACTTTATGTAACAGATAGAATCATGCCATTTAAAGCTGCAAACATTTCTCTTGCTTTGGTTCCTTAACAATCTGTTACTCTGAAACTAATTCCTAATGTGACCTTTTCTTCTTTTTTTTTTTTACTTATCACCTCACCACTGATGTATAGTAAAACTTTAAAAAAAAAATTGGTGGTCTCCTTTCAGAATCTGATACCCTGCACCCAAAAGAAAAATTCTACAATAGAATTTTCAAGTATATTTCAGCAAAGTTTCATGGTTCCCAGGACATTTCAGTTTATGTATGTTTATGCACAAAGACTGACTGTTCTCAATACGGAGAGAGTCTGGCCCCCAGGAGGCATTTGGCAATTTCCAGAAATACTTATAGTTGCCACAACTGGGGTTCAGGGGAACTAGTACTGGCATCTCATGAACAGAGCCCATGGATGCTGCTGCACATCCTACAATGGACAGCCCCCCACCTCCACCCCCACCAACAAAGAATTATCTGGCCTAATACATCAATACCACTGAGGTCGAGAATCCCCAGCATAGACAAAACGCACTCCCTTGAAAAATCAGATCACATTCCACATAAGTACAGTAATGCTAAATGGGAGGTGTTATTCCAAAAAATTCTCCTTCAAAGAGACAGTTGAAAAGATGCAGCCTTTCGAGCAGAAGAAACAAATGACTGTCAGGTTCCCAGCTGGGCTTGACATAGTTCCAATGTTTACAGAGTCCCTGTGGATGCTGTACATTTGTAAGATTGCAAATAATAGGCTCTTTTGTAAAATAAATACAGCAATTTGGGTCTTAATGGGAGCTCTGACACACACCACCTCATTTCAGCAGCACCATGCATTAACCTTTGAAACTTCAAAATTGGAAGGCAACATTTTGATAAAGGTTCCTAAATTACAGGAAAAATATTAACTGGATATTAAATAAACGACATAGGGAAAATTGGGAAAGAAAATAATTAGCATGGTCACAGTGAACTCAGTGTTACTGTAACCCAGATCTGAGGTAAAAGAACATTGAGTTTTGGGAAACTGATTTCATTTTTCACAGGCTAAACTCTAACTGCTCCTCTGTTTTCTTTTTTAACAGAAAGATAATTATTGCTAGGTGGTAAATGGTCTATAAAATGAAAAGCCATATTGTTATCTTTATTGTTCTCTATCTTCAATTTTATTTACTGTCAAGAAAGAGATTTTGAAGAAAAAAATGAAAACAAATGTCTCCAGTTGGATGTGTCTCTGAGATGACAGATGACATCAGCCATAAACTTCTACAGCCTATCCAACTGTGTTATATGTAATTAAAGTATTGCTAAAACAGAAGAATGTTCTTTCTCCTCTTTAGAGGTGAATTGTATTTCAGAATAAAAAGAGAAAAAAATCTATTAAATCTACATAAAATCTTAATTAACACAAACAGTAAACTTCATAATGGATTTATTACTTATTTATATTTTTTATGCTGTTCCATAAAACTTCATACTCTATATTTTCCTACTCAGCTCTGCCCAGAATCATCGGTAGCATCACCAAATAGTATATAGCTGAAAGGAGATGAGCTCAGAAATTTAATTCAATTGCACAAATCTGAAGCTTTGATATGGTGCCCTTTTAGTAGAAATAACTTGCATTTTTAGTCTACTAACATCTCTTATTCAAAGACTTTCCATTTGTCTGATCATATTTTAACCTCATGGCAGGCAGGCAAGACGTGTAAGGTAAACATTCTCATGCCACAGGTGAGAAAACTGAGTCTCAGGAAAGCTCTCTGACTTGTCCATGGCAACACAAATTAATCATGGTGCTAGAAGTAGAACTCTCTTGGTCCCATACCATGCTGAAGAAGTCACGTTGAAGATGATAAAAATAAACCTTGAGAAAGAGAAAAGCAGCCCTTGACATCCAACAGCTGGCCTGGTATTATCAGCTAATTGATGGTGTTCTCTTGTTGAACATGAACAATTTCACAAAACATTAACATCAGACAAGGCTACTCCGTGACTAGGATGGATGAAGACAAAACACCACCACTCCATAATCATGTCTGAATACCAACAACATATGGACATTGTCCAAGCCACAAAAATGACTAAATATCCTTCTCCTGAATTTTTAATTCAATTAAGTAATGTCATCATCATAAAATAATCTTCTTTACAAATGATGATGAAATGAGTAAGGTGAATAAACATTATGATGAAAATTGGTTTTAAAATGGGATCGAGATATTTTTTGAGTAACACACTTAGAATATCAGCAAAATCAGTCATCTAGTTGTTTGATGCTTCAAGTTCTCCCTGACAGTAGAACCCAGATTATTTCTAATCAAAAAAGATTGTCCCGTTGTCCTATTTTAATATCATGCCCGTAATTCCATTTCTCCTTTCTAATTTCTATTCACTTCTGAAAACTAAACCTAGATCCACCATATCTCCCAGATACTAGTTGCCTTCAGTGGTCAATCACAAAATCCAAGGTGCTAGAAATCTCCCTAAATACCCATTACTGAACATTTTCATATAATCTAAGTCATATTATTTTTTACCTTTTAGCTTTGATCCACAGCCTCTACTCAGAGAATCTCTCTGAGTCCCTAGTTTTGAAATTTCCTATTAACTTTTCAATTGGTTCATATAGAATATGGACAGTATGATCAGGGTTTGTTGGGGGAAAAAACAACAAACTCACCACATTTTTTCCTTCATTTTGGGCATCTCGATAATCAGGATTAAGCTGAAAAACAAAACAAAACTAGTTTTGAATTACAATTGAAAGCACATTAACAAGACCAATGATCTCTAATTCAGTTCACTATCGTACCCTTAACAAAGTTTAATATAAAAAAAAAGCTAAGAAAAAAGTCATAAGTAAATATTATAATTTAAAACATTACCTTTAAACCCTGGTTGCAGGAGACACAAGCTAAAATGCCAAGTTTATGGCCTTTGTTTATATAAGAACAGTTGACATCTTTGAACAATTGAGAGCTGACAATCCCACCTTATCTAAGGAAGCATTCAAGAGTTCATTATTTTGCACACCTCAAAATCTGCCTTTGACCAATAACACATACATCAATTTTAAAAAATAGACCAAAGAAAAGTTTTAACGATGATTCAAGACATGCCCCACATGCTGCACACACAAGAAAGGAAAATTGAGCAAAAGAGGAGGAATATATCAGATATCTATTGGATGTGCCGGCTAATGCATGAAGACTACTGAAACAAACAAGAGCACCTGTCCTCGGGTTTGGAGTGTGGAGTTTAGATTGGTCTGATGAGAAAAATGAGTTCTGCACATGCTGAGGGTTGGCCCACTCATTTCCACCTGGTTAGAATCTATAACTGATTCGCACCTAATAACAGTCTCTTTGTTGTACTGAAATAACTAGTTCATAATTTGCAGAACAACAAATTCTAAGGTGTTTTTCTCAAAATAGTGAGTTGTCCAATTGAATGAAATCATTTTAATGTAAAGCAGGTAGTGTACACAGGACACAACCTCGGGTAGTTAAAGTTACCGTTTAAAATGTAAGGTCAGGGGTCTTTCTCAAAATGACACTTAGCTAGTAGCTCTGAGAAATGACCCTCCCACTAAATATCACTGAATATCAGTGAAAGTGCTGAAAAAGATCAAAAGCAAAACAAAACAAAAAATCCTCAATCTCACTGAAAATTAAAGCTGAAAAACAACCTAACCTCTCAAAATCTTCAATGAATTAACAGTATTACAAAGCAGATAGGGGGAGAGGCAGATTATGCCCCAGTTTTTATCTCATAGCATATTCATGAAATGTTAACCTCACTTTAAGCTAATGTGAGCACAGCTAAGAGGACACTTGCTGTGGTTCTCACTAGGATTTATCCGCTGACTCAGAGACCCAGGGATTTGCCAACTAAAACCAGAAGTATTTCTCTAGCACTGAGAAGCTGCTGTTAGACTGAGCAGAAAATGGTTTGCCCAGTCCTCCTATCCACTGTCCCATTACCTATTTCTATCATCTCATGACCAGAGAGATGTGAGAAAGCTGAGAAAACAAATGGGCAGCAAGCAGAGGGAGCAGACGATGGCAGAGGGCTTTCTGAGAAGCACTGCACGAAGCAAGAAGAGAGAAGAAAAAGGACTGTGGCTGCTCGTGCTGGATTTATACTGCGTAATAAGACAGAAATGGCAAAGGGGTGGGAAAGCAAAGCAACTGCAACGCAGCCCACGTGCGCAGAGCCGGCATCTGCGAGCACTGGGAACTACACGGAATGTGCCCTCCAGTCTGCCCTGCAGCTGAAGATTTAGAAACTGAGAATAAAAAAATGGAACAAAAAGACCATCCACTCGACTCATCTGCTTCTGCACAGAGCTCACATGTCTGAGAATAATAAAGAAGGAAGGAAAAAAATGACATGGGACTGATTAAAAAGTATGTTAGAAGAAGGTGAAATTCTTTTTCAGAGTCTTTACATTTTCTATGTTATGATGCAAAATAAATTTTCTGGAAATGGTTTGGCATATTCCATTTGAATGAAAGTACAAGTAAACATTACCTCGATGTAAAGGCAACAGAATTAACATGATCAGCTAAAAATATAATTAAAAATAATAATATAAATAAAAAATAATGTAAAGATATAAAGAATTATAAAAAGTTAAGGAAGATTTCATTAGAAATGAAAACATGAATATAAAATTAAAGCCCATGTTGGCAACAAAAAAGCATAGTCAATGCTATGGAAAATTAGTGATGTTGAGGATAAAAAAGAAATTTAATAGCTATCCCTCAATACAAAGGAAAGGTATAAAGAAAGGAAAATTAGGAAAAATATTCATGAAGGATCAGAAAGGACATGTCGACTAATAGGTGACAGGTTTACTCAAAAAGAGGAGAAAGTAAGTAGAACACGAGGAAAAATCAAAAGATAATAGAAAATAAACTTTTCATCAGTTGAAGAAAGAACTATGATGCAAAAGTCACTGTATTCCAGGAATATCAACTAAAACAGACTGAGGACAATAAGGGGGTGGGGAAAGGAGGGAAAAGAATAGTAGGGACAGAAACAGAGCCAGAAATCGGGCTTAGACGCAAATGATCATCACGTAACAAGAAAATGGATAAACAAAATATGGATCTCAAAAATACATACAATGGAATATTATTCATCCATAAAAGAAAGTCCTGCCATTTGTGATGATGTGGATGGACCATGAAGGCATTATCTAAATGAAATAAGTCAGACAGGAAAGACAAATATTCTATGATCTCACTTACATGTGGAATCTAAAAACACTGAGCTCACAGATACAGAGAACATACTGGTGGTTGCCAGAGGCAATGGATTTGGGGTGGGTGAAATGGGTGAAAGTGGTCAAAAGGTACAAACTTCCAGTTATAAGAAAATAAGTCCTGGGGATGTAATGTACATCATGGTAACTACTGAGCTGCATATTTGAAAGTTGCTAAGAGAGTAGCTCTTAAAAGTTCTCATCACAAGAAAAAAAAACTTTTATAATTAGTGGCAATGGATGTTACCTAAACTTACTGTGATAATCATTTCACAATATGTACATATATCATTATGTTGTACATCTAAAACTAATGCAATGTTATATATCAATTATATCTCAATAAAAAAATTATAAGTGGAAGAAGCCATACAATGTATGGCTCTATTTATATGAAATCTAAGAACAGATCAAAGTAAACTATGATAAAACAAATCAGAATGCAAGTGGAGGTATAAGGGAGGATAGATAGAAAGCAAAACCCTATCCGAGGTCACATGACAACAATCTTTGCACTTGTAGCACTGACATGCAGTGGGGGATGAGGGAGGAGCAGGTGAGAAACTAGAAATCCAGTTGCAAGTTACCTGTTAGTGCTAGGCCAGCAACTAGGGAGATTTGAGACTAAACTTTCCTTTTCTATGTACCTTAGGTTCCTTAAATTTCCTTGAATTATGAATAAAAGAACTGGTTCTAAAAGAAGATTATCTTGCTATTGGAATCCAAGAGTGAAAGGTAGAAAGCCAAAAAAGATAGTTAATTAACTCGCCTCCTCTTGTCTACTGACTAATCAACCTCAAAAAACACACTTTTACATGGTAGCAATGAAAGTTCTAGCCTAGTTCCCAGAAGGGATTTATTCAGTTCTTTCAGTTGAGTATTACCGTATTATATTTCTTAATTTGTTTTCAGTTTTTGAAGAATTCAGACTTTCCTCTTAAATTAAAAAATCCATACTAAAAATATAGCTAACTTATATCCAAAAATATGCAACATGTTTAACCAAGGATATACCTTACGGTCAAAGTTTTTATTCAATAAGCATTAGAATAATTGGTTACAGACACTATAAAGTAAATTCATGCTGGCAACCATGATGCATTCATAACAAAAATATTAACAGAAATAGGAATCTAATGTACCTGAGTTAAAAACAAAATCATCTTTGCCTTCTGAAACCTAGCTCATATTCTACCCAAAAGACAATGTTACTTTCTAAATTTCAGTCTTCACCTACCCATTCCATCCATTTAAGATCACCCATTTTAATCCTTGAGGAATGTCTGGGGAACTGGATTCCAGAATCTGCTCTGTAAGGAAATACCACGGGCCTTAGGAAAGGTCACCTAACCCCCATGGGACCCAGGGTCCTCACTGGTAAAATGAGAAAAGTCTATGACTAAAGCCTAATTATACTAATATGTTATTAAATTGTACATATTCATATCTTCAGCAACAGTACTAAAGATGGTGCCTCATCTCGTGTCTCTCAAGTTGCAACATGTTTTTTACATAATTAATATAGAGTTTTTGTTCCAGTAAGTTCATTAAAGGGATAATAATAGTGAGGAGGAGGAGGGTGAAGAGAAGCAACCCCAATAAATCTGTGCCATTTTAATTCACCAATATGAACTAAAGGCCAAATAAATACATTTTTAATACATATTTTACTTATACTCCTGCTTCCCTTCTCTTAACATAATAAGGAAGTAGACTAAGAATGAATTGAAAAAAGTTGCTTCTAAAAAGGAAGAAAAAAAATTATATGGAGATTCCTCAATCTTTTAGACTTTAAAGAAAATATTCCCTATGTTAAAAAATAAATTATAAATCTGGCATTGGAGAGAGCAATCTAAGATGCTATTCAATCATTTATTCAATAAATATTAATAGAGCATCTATAATGGGCAAAGCATTGTGGCATATGGCATTCTAGCAAAGACAAAGGGAATATTGTTTCTGACCACAAGACCTTACAATCTATGAGGGGAAGAAGACATAAATACAGTTAGCTATAATACAGAATAGAATGTGACGAGATATAAGGCAGGAATGAATAATTTATAAATAATATAGGTCACAGGAAGGAGGGCAAATTTATTCAAGAATATATTCATGGAAAAGGTAGCATTTAGATAAGCCTTGAAGGACAGGTAGACTTATAACTGGCAGAGAAGAAAAGAGGGGGTGAAGAAGACAGGTAGTACAGGGTAGCAAATGTTATAAAGGTAAGAAAATGAGACTTGTTCAGAGAAGACCCATAAATGTCATTTATGGAATTGTTTTTATATGCTTTTAAAAGTTAATCATTTCCTTTTACAATTACCTTATTAGAAGGAATTCTAAACCCTCTTTACAGATGAGGCACGTGGGGCACACCAGGTGAGGTACTCTGGTGAGTACCAGGGTTATTTGGAAGCACAGGTCTGATAGTTCCAAAGCTACACCTTTCAGTTACAATAGCAAATGACCTCCTTCCTGCCTCCATAAAGAGGAGGGGTGTGATCCAAGGTCAGCCCAGACCGACAGGGCCTTTAAACCACAGGCTAACAGGTTTGTATCATCAGAAAGTTTCTTTTAATTTTTATTAAAATATAGCTAACATACAATATTGTATTAGTTTCAGGTGTATACCATAGTTTTCAACATTTATATATCTAAAGAAACGACCATGATAAGTCTAGCAACCATCTGACACTGTATAACAGTACCACGATATTACTAGCTTTATTCCGTATGCTGTATATTACATCCCCATAACTTGTTTGTTTTCTACCTGGAAATCTGAATCTCTTATTCCTCTTTGATTTTTTCAATTACATTTGACAATCAGTATTATTTTTATATTAGTTTCAGGTGTACAGCATAGTGGCTAGAGAGCTATATAATTTACAAAGTGATCCCCCTGACTAGCCTAGTACCCACCTGGCATCATACATGGTTATTATCATATTATTGACTGTATTCTCTATGCTTTGCTTTATATCCCCATGACTAATTTGTAACTACCAATTTGTACTTCTCAATCTCTTCTTTTTGTTCACCCAGCCCCTAACCCCCTTCTCATCCAGCAACCATCAGCTTGTTCTCTGCATCTATGAGTCTGTTTCTGTTTTGTTTGTTTGGTTCAGAAAGATTTTGAATATCCTTGGAGTAACATTTGCAGAAACAAGACATTAAAAATCCTCAACTGGCTATGGTTAGTAGGAGATAGAGGATGAAAGAAGCAAAGTAACCAAGTATGGTGGTTCAGGTAAGAGGCAGTAGAGCACCAACAAAACAATAATGCTGAAATGGGAAGGAGAACATGGATGCAGAAGACTTTTCGGAGACAGAGTCAGAAGAATCTGAATGTGTAAACAGAGAGAAAAATACGTTTATCATGACTCTCAAGTTTTTAACTCTGAACTAAGAAAATTCACTGTTTTGCTAGGAAACAATTCAATCTTAGGTATATTTATTGATTTTCAATGGCAGTGGGGGATCTGAAGTCAAATCCATGGACCACTGCAGCCATGGGAGTGAGTGGCAAAGGGAGAATATAAAGAGCAAATACTCGCTACTAACCTTTGAAAGTTTTCATTTAAATGGCCAAAGAGGACTAGAAAGAAGTCACATACAGAATGTGACAAGTCACAATAGGAAAGTGGCAGAAAAAGAGTAATGTAAAATCATGATTGTACCACAATCAAATGAGACAACTGCAACTTCCATCTAACATTAGCAAGAAGCAGATTGAAAAGCTGGTAAGGTCACGATATAACTCATTTCCTCAAAATAAAATGTTACTTTTTAATAATTAAATGTATTTTGATCTATTTATATTATATATGACATTAAAGTCATGAAATCATCATGTGTGTATTTTTAAATGATTTTCAATGTATGTCCTTCTTTCCAATGACTGGCATTTCAGAGCCAATCTATTATCTGATTGATAAGTTTAGAAAAGAAAAGAAGAGAAAAATGAATGCTACATGTGCCAGGCACAATTTATATTCTGATATGTAACATTTATACATGTGTATAGGGTCAGATATGTATGTTCCACTATATTTATGTACATATACATACATACACATACAAACCCTGCCCTTTTCATATACTGTGGCTAATACATTTGATAGAGGACTAAACATAGGGATATTCAAAACTACCACCCTAATATTCATAAGATTCTACGCCAATGTACAGGTTCTCGAATATTAAGTTTTTAACTAATTAATTAAATCTAGCATAGTTAGGAAATAAGTGTTTACTGCCATCTGGTGGAAGTTTTGCCTCTCTACAGATAAATAAGCAAGTTGTCTTTAAAAAGGCAATGTATGGTAGCTGAAGGAAACTGGACTTTGGGTGATAAACACAATATACAGATGTCAAATGATAATGTACACATGAAAATTATATGATTGTATTAACCAATGTTACCCCAATAAACTTAATTGTTAAAAAAGGCAATATAAAATCTTTCATAAGTAAAATTATTTTGTACCACTCTATCTTGTTTCAGCAGAAGTTACTGCTTTAGTAACATGTAAAGAATGAAAATGTAGAAAGCAGCAGAGCATAAATTGTGACATTTGATTTATAATTCTTCCCACGACTGTGGAAGAACTATTTACCGAGGCTCCCTTGTTATCCTATTCAAAATATGATAAAATTACTTTCTCCCTCATAAATATAGTTGTGAACGCTCCTGCACCAATAAGATGATATTAGTAAAAGATCTACGGCAAACTGGCAATAAGTCTGCTGACAGCTGACAAACGGTGCTGTGTATCAAAGGCAAAAATATATGGCTGTTTTCCTTCCCCTCATATCACATGTATGATCCACAGAAACTGATATTATAGTGAAAAGCCTAATAATATGATCCTGTAATGCATTATCTGATGAAGTCACAATTGTCTTTATTATCTAACTCATCATCAAATACTTTGTTTTACACTTTGTCCATGGCTTTCTAGCATTATATTTTTCTCAAAAACAAATCTTGAATTCTCTAAAGCAATACTGTTGGAATCTCTCAATTGAATAAGAGTCCATTTCTAAACCATGATTCACATTAGTATCTGTGATATTGTGAATTATAAAAAGAAATATAGGTCCCTCTCACTCTCTGCCTCTGAGAGGAGACCACATTCTGCCCGTGGAGTATTACTCCTTTTCTAAAAAACTTTCCTTTTGACCTATAGATGTTAAAAATTTCAACATTACACAAAACCAGTTATCTCAGATGTGAACGTATGATGGAAAAATTGCAAAAGAGATATCAATGTCCCAGTGATTGGATTAATATTATTCTCCTCTAGACTGCAAACTCTTAAGAGGATAAGGATCAAATGTTAACCGTCTTTGTTTTTTCACAATAACAGAGTAGTGCTTCCACCTAGCAGGCAGTCAATAAATGATTGTATAATTTCAGTATAGTGTACACCAGGGTTTCTCAACATCAGTACCATTGGCATTTGGGGCTAGATAATGCTTGATTGTGGGGGCTATCCTGTGCATTGCAAAATGTTTAACTGCATGCCTAGCCTCCACCCTCTAGGTGCCAGTAGCTTCCTCTCCTCAGTTGTGACAATGAAAATGTCTCCAGACATTGCCAAATGTGCCCTGGAGTGGGGGGAAGGGGGGCGACCAAGAACCACTGAAGCAATGCAAGTCTAGCATTCAGCCCAAATATTGTCATTATCTTGTTTTTAAACTTTGGACCAAAAAAAAAAAAAAATTGCCTCTCTGAGCCAGGGTTTTCTTTTCTGTAAAGTGAAATGATTGGATTTACAGCTTCACAGTCTCTATGAGTCATCCATTTGATCATTCGATATTTACTGAATGTGAATTAAATAACAGTGTTCTAGGCACAAGGTATCCAGTGGTGAGCCACTAGAATTCCCCCCTCTTTGTCGGTTATCAGACTAATGAGAAATACTAGTTCTGAATAATAATAGTAATAAAAAACAGTACTTTGCATTTTCTCTCCCCTTCCTCTCAAAGAAAGTGAAGGGACTTAACACTTATTGAATTCCTTTTATGTGCAAGTATTGAATATTCTCCATCTTTAATTCCAACATAATCCCATATCATATATATTATCACCTTTTCTACACACAAGAGTACTGAGGTTTAGAGAGGTTAAGTATTTGCTTAGCATCATAAATTGTGAGCAGTACACGTGGGATTGTTTTTCCCCGCTACACTAGGCTTTCTTTACCACACTGGCCAATATAAACACCGTAAACTCAAAGGCAATTTAAGAATTACATAATCCAATTTACCAGGAATGCCTCGAGCACATTAGAGTAATATTTCAAATTATAAATATGCATGTTGAGAATAAAAAGACTGAGGGAAAAAAAGTAATACACTGACAAATCTGGCCCCCCTGATAGGTATTTTCCTTTAATGCAAAAACAACTCAGTTTTCATCCATCTTATTTTTTTAAATAAACTTTACAAAAACCTGTCTACTAGGACCCTGACTTTCCTTTTAGTACCCTGTTTCTCCCCTTTCACAGTCACATTATGAAAACCCAGTCTACACTTACATCCATCTGCTGGTTTCCTCCTCGTTCCTCCACCCCCTGCATTCTGGTTTCCACTAAAAATGCTTCTCAATAAAGTCACAAATGACTGGGTTCTTGCCAAATGCTGTGAATACATTCTGTTTCTAACCTTTTTGGCCGTACTCCCTCCTTTCTGAAACTCTATCCTTCTTTGCTTAGCATTTGTGATTCAGCCTATTTGTCTTGGGCTCCCCGTCTTTTGTCCACCTTTCAAAGACGATGTTCCTCGTGGAGCCATCTTCTCACTCTCTTCCTACTCTCCGATGATCTCGGCCATGCTGATGAGAACCACGCCTATTTCTTCAGCCCTCGCCAATCCCCAAGCTTCCAGATGTTGTGGAACCTGTGTCTGTTACACATACTCACCTGGACATTTTACAAGCCCCTCCAATTAAACAAGGTCGAAACTGAATGTATTATTTCCCTCATCAACTTTGCCTCTCTTCCCATTTTTCCTAAATTGGCAAATGACATCACCAGTACTGCAAAGCCCCAATCCCCCTACTCCTTAACTGCCAACATTCTGTGGATTATGATGCCATTGATTTCTATGTCCTAAAAACGTCTTCTCCTTCTTGCCACTACCAGCGTCACTCTCTTGGTTCAAGTCCTCAAGATTCCTTGAAGGTATCATACCTTTGTCTCCTGTCTGGCCTCCCTGCATCTAAAGTCAGGCCCTCCCTGTCACTTCACAAAGGCTTCCAAGCAGTGCTGTCCACTAGAAACTTCCCTGTGTGGTGGAAAGGCTCTCTGTGCCTGCACTCCCCAACAATGTGTAGACACTGAGCAACTGGAAATGGGGCTACTGTGACTGGGAAACTGACTTTTAAATTATATTTAATATTTATTTAAATTGAAATAGACAACCTGTGGCTAGTGACCACTGCTTCGGACAGTGAGATTTTGGAGTGTTCTTCTTCACGTAGAGATTTATTTGGAATACCGTTCTTTCCTTTAAAGATAAAACCCATTCTCCTTAGTTTAATATATGTGGCCTGGAAAAGTCAGCTGCCCTACATTTCTAGCTCCGCCACTCCTCTCCCACCTGCTAGCACCACTTCCAAACTCACACGCAGCCTATGTGGGATACACATAGGTATCATACATCTGAAACTAGTTTGTGCAATTCTCACACCTCCTGGCCTGTGTAAAAGCTGACCTCACTGCCTGACGTGCTTTCTCTCTCTTCCCCATCTGCCTTACCCTTCCATCAAGCAGCTACCCCTCCGGCCTTCACATCAGTCCTCGTACCTCCCCAGCACCTCTACCAAAGGCGTGTTGCACTTTAGTGCTTCTGCGTAAATCCTACACAATTCGTATTGCTACAATATATTTATCATACTGTACTGAGAGCTCATCAAGGACAGAAATTAGATTTTTCTAATATCACTGCTGTCTACCAAGTATTTGTTAATAGCTGTCCGGTCCCAACCTCTAAGGTAGCTTCAAATTTCATTCCTATTATTAATTACTTCAAAGCCAAACCCTTCATTCAAAATCTTCAAGCAAAGGGATCTGTCACTCAACAATTCCTTTTTGAACCCCTTACTTTTGGCTGGCTTCTCTTTTTATATTCTCTACATATATTTAGACATTCCACATCTCTCTGTCTTCTTGATAATTTCTACAAGGATTGTCCTTTTATTTCTCTGACAACCTGTGTCTACTACTTTCTTTGAGAATCTTGAAAAAGTTCACCTCAAGCAAGAACTTTCTTTGGCTAATCTCACACTAACCCAACTCCACCTGCACACACAATCAGCCATGCATGACCTTGCCTGCTGATAACACTGTATCCTTTATTGTATGCTTTTTTCTGAACTATAGGGTCAATTCTTGAAGGGCAAAGATTGACTCCTCTGCTTCCCTCTCTATCTGCAGCATTCTCTACCGTGCTATGCATTTTTTAGGAACTTAAGAAGCATATGTTAAAGGGTGTATAAAATCTTAAAGATGACGTTTGCTGTTTTCATGAATACCAAAAATAATTGTTACCAACTCTTGCATTTTCAACACCCCAATACATGTGTCTTAGTTTTTAAGTAGTATCTAGATATTAAAGATAAAATTGAAATAGTAAAATAAATAAAAGCCATGGAGTCTTTTCTCCCCTATGAGGAAGGATATAATATAATAAAACAAATAATGCTAGGAAGTTACAACTCAAAGTGTTGGGAACCCCCTATCTCACACCTCAATGACATGAATAATGCTTTAAAATTAAAGACCGGGGCATTTTTAAAAAGCAAAATGATAAAAGGATAATTATTGTTTTTCAACTGCTGTCACAGGTTAGTTTCCACCTGCTGTGGAATTGGAACTGGAAATTAACTTTTTATCAAGTGATAGTGACTGCAATCACTGTGACTTTGCCATACCTCTGGACACTTTCACATCAACAGGACAAGCATCTGAGATGTGACTGTGCTAGGATCTTGTCTGAACTTAGCTGACATATGAAATATAAACCCCCAATTTATATATGTCAGTATTTTTAGGTTATGACATATTTTTGATGTTAAAACACTACCTAGAAGCACCCATTCCATTATGCTAGTTAAAATCAGTAGAAAATAGACCCCTAGCTTTCAATTTTCAGGTATGTATTTAATGCTTAATTATCCTTCCCTCACCTTGAATTAAAAAAAGATATTATTTAAAGTATAAACAGTCAAAGAAGAGATCCTACAAATACACCAGACTCTTTAATGGACAAAATAGCATCTGGCATTTAAAGTCGTGTTCTCTAAAATAAAATGAAAAGACGGTCAGCAGGAATAAACTGCTTTCTATGTTTTAATTTTTAATAAATTCATTTATGTATTGAGGACTTGGATCATCATTAAAGTTAATAAACAATTTAATTCTTAGTAAGCTAATCATTTGGATGTATCAAATAATACAAGTTTTAATTACAGGCATTAACAAGGAAAACTAACAGTGGGTAATTGCATCATTTCTCTATCTAACAGTAGTAGTTAAAACAACCATTAATTAAAAAATGAGTTAAGGAAAAAAGGCACTAACATAAGAGCCAAGAGAATTTTAATTCTAACTTCTTATCTTTTATAGGACATCTAGTAGACTTTTCTAATTCTTATTTTAGACAGGATTCTATTCCTTACTGCTTAATTTTGCTTCAAAGGGTTACTTTTCAAAATACTTACTTCAAAACAGCCCATAAATTTCAAAGCTATATTTCATTTACTTGAGCAGATTCATAAATAATGAGTCAGATATTTATAAAAGTAAGAACAATTCCTATTTATCATATAATAAAATTAATCACGCTGACATCACTTACTGGATGCTTACCATGAGCCACACATTATGCCAAGCACTTTATTTCATTTAATTCTCTTCATAATCTTATTATACAAATATTATGATTATCCTCAATTTCCAGGGGAGGATATTGGAGCTTAGAGAGATTAATTTGCCCAAATATGATTCCAAATGCCTCTCAGATACAAATCCCTAAATTTCCTTCTTGCCATCCTCTAAGCTTATAGAAGCCTGAATAGCTTCTTTATATACCTTCATTCATTCAAAAATATTCACCCAAAGCTGTCCTAAGTGCTGGAGACACAGTAGTAATGTTTAAAAAAAAAAAAAATCCCTGCCTTAAGAGAGCATACATTCTGACAAGAGAAATATAATATGTATATATAATATAAAATGTGCAATAAATCATACTGCTAAGAAAATTATCGCAGATTAATAAGATGGAGAGGGTAATGGTATTAGGTGCTAGTTTAGACAGGGGTCAGCATGTTTATAGAAATTTTCTGTTTCCCACACATTTTCTCATCAGTTCTCCTTTCCCACTTCCTTACCTTCCCTCACAACCAAAACCAAAAGTTAGATAAGTAATACTAAAAATTCTAAGACCGAATTCTGGTTTAGAATCCCAGAAGAAACTCTAAGTTGAAAAAGAGAAACAGAGTTGAGAAGAGTAGAATGAATAGATATTTTCATACATATAAAAACAAATACTTTCAAAATATTTTCAAATTACATAACCAACCTTTAAATCATTGCTAAAACTTCTATGCTATTACTTCTGCCCACCCTTCATAGCTACCTGATTGTCAACATGCTTTTAGCGGAGAAAGAAAAAAAAAAACATTTAAATGTTTTTACCATTTTTATTAAATTTTCAGACAGTTCCATGTCTCAGGAAGAAAACCGTTATTTCTCCAACGGTTTGGAGCCACCCAACAGTGAAAGAGTGGCCAATGAAGACAAACCTGAAACTATCCAGACTATGCTACATCAACAATGCACTGATCATCTATCTCTCCAATGCAGACATTCTGAAAGAGTGAAGCTACAAAAAAAATTTTAAGACGAATCACATACATATGCAAACCAGATATCCCATTCCACTTGACCTTACAGTAAATTAACCACAAACATTCTGTTGTTGTTACTGTGGTTGTTGTTCGATTTCAAGACAGAGATTATTTTAGGGCTTCAGTTAATATTTACATTTTAAGAATAATTTATATGCCAACCCTGAACATGATAGGCAACAATCAAATTTGTATAATGTTCCTAATTTGTATTTCTTTTTACAGATACAACATGTTTTGGAGAACCTAACTGCCTATTTCACTATTTCAGAGTCAGAGATTTAATAGCACTACATCCATTAGTCTTACCTCTGCAGCTAAATAGTTCCCAGTAGCAAGATGTTTAAATCTGAACAAGCTGTTCCATTGTCCTGCACCCCCACGGCACGGGTCATGATGAACCACCTACAGACAAAAAGAGCAATGACAATAATGGCTAAAAATATTCATGTTCCTGACAAGCGAATGCCAACAGTTTATATGGGGAGCCTGCCTGTTAATGCTAACTTGTCAGATCTAATATGTTTCCATATGAGGACAATGTGGCAAAAAAAAAAAAAAAAAAATTCTCCATAAAGGAGCAAGCAACATAACAGTGAACTCAAAAAAAAAAAAAAAAAAAATTCTCCATAAAGGAGCAAGCAACATAACAGTGAACTCACTGTGTGTGCAAAATGCTCATGCCTTACATCTGCAAATACAGACTTACTCCAAAAGATATGTTTCCCAGGCCAAAGCTGGAAATACTGCAGGGTTCTTCTCCCTTTGTTATTCAAACATTCATTCAACAGACTGTATTAAAAACCTACAATGTGCCAGGTATTCTTCTAGGCAACAGGGAGGGACACAGCAGTGAACAAAACTAGCACTTTCAATGAATAAGCTTTGGCAAGTGCCAGGAGGAAGTAAACAGCACACGATTGAATAACCAGGGACAGCTACTTTAGATATGACAATCGTCATGGGCCACTCTGAGGAGATGATACGTGAGCTGAAATCTGAAGAATAAGAATGATTCAGTCATGCAGAAAGACCAGAAGAGATCATTCCAGGCAGACAGAACCACAAACGCCAAGGCCTGGAGGTCTGGACTAGCTTAATTCTTAGCTCTCTCTGTGTGTGCTGTTTACTAACACCGTGTTCTTTGATACTGGCCTTGTCTCAGATGCTGAGCCCCTAGGCTCATGAAAAATAAAAGCAGCAGCTCTGAAACAGCTGGTTATAACAGGAGGCTTGGTATGGTAGCAAGGCTCAGGTTTTACGGTCTAAAAATGACTATTTCCGAGTCCCAGTTCTACCCATTACCAAGGTACAATCATAGCGAATAATGTAACATCTTCAAGTCTGTTTCTTAATGTACAAAATGGGTTTAATTCATAGGATTGTTGTGAAGATTAAATAACATAAGGTATAGCAGAGTGCTAGAACTTTTCATTATTCTCCCTCAACGGGCTGCCTTCTTTTTATTAATATTCATGACTCCTGGACTCCTGCCCCAGCCTTAAATTCTGTTTGATAATATATAACTTCCTAATGCCTTTTGTTAGAGTCCAGTTTGTGTGTCTTCCCCTACTTCAATAGCTCAAATAAGATCATAATTATGAAAATACTTCAAAGTAGATGAAGTCTTTTAAAATGCCCCTCCTGTAGCCAAAAACCTGCCCATCCTACAAGGCTCAGTACTCAAATCAAACGTCTTCCTCAAATCCTTTACTAATCACACCAGCAACTGTGACTTTGTCAACATGTGAACTCTTGCTCCCTCTCATTCCCTTAGGGGAGGCATAGATACCTTCGGGAATCCAATAAAATCTAATGGTTATCTCACATACATACATATACTGTGTGTACAGTTATTAGAGGTTAACAAATTTGAAGCGCACCATGGATGCCAGATTAAGAACTTCTATCCTATACATCAGGAGGTCTAGCAATGGTAGTACAGCTCCCTTGGGAACAATTTGGAGATACAGAAAGGAAGATGCTTTCATTTATTACAATATGATTTTGGAGGGATGCTACTGGCATTAATGGGCAGTGGCCAAGAGTATATACTACAATTTCCAGGAGAGTTCAGCACATGCCAGCTACTGTATGTGGCACTCTGGATGATCCTCATCCTTTACCCCTCTATGCTGTATCACAGAGGCTGGAAGCCTGGCCAGCAGGGTTCTGCTGACATTCCATTAGAATGGAAAGTAGAGGAAAGCGGAGAGAGGCTCCTCTTTTGGCTCCAGTAAAGGCAGTGGCAGCTGCCTAGCGCAGGCCCCTACAAGGTGCGTGAGGTGGGTAAGGACTCCTGCAGCACAGTAGGAGAAACTTGCAGGCTCAGAAAGGCAGTAGTGGGTCCCCGCACTGCCAGATCTTTAGATAATACCACTGTTTCCCACCCCAAATTTCCCATCCAGTCCTTCCAATAATGTTTAAACCTAATTTCCTGTATTAAATATCTCTGCTTGAAACACCTGATGCTCAGGCATCCTGACTGATTTAGCACACAATAGAGAAATGTCCCACGGCCTACCTCTTCCGAATCGCCTACAGAAATAAACCTACCACAAATATAAATTGCTATGATATGCAATTATACTAAAAAGTTTTTACAGCAAGTTATATGAAAAGTCCAATAATTTAAGAGAAATTCAGTACAAAGAGAGCAGTTTAAATGAATTCAAGACTATCTCAAAATTATTTAATAATTTGTTCACTGTCTCCTTTCTGACTGCTCAGTGGGTTATAGCATATCCAACTATGCATTTTGTTGGAATAGATTTCAGTGCAGTGGTAGTTACAGCAAGAGTTATGAAAATAATAGCAAAGATATTAGAAAGAAGCTTCATAAATCCTTTTAACAGACTTAGAGCCAAACATCAAATAGGCAGAAACACATGAAATGCAGGGAACTCATTGTATAGGGAAGTAACTATATAACTTTTTCACCACTGTATTTCATTAATAAAGTTTTTAAATAATATCTCACATTACTGTTATCCCTATGTTTTTCAATTATCTAAGGCACAATGATAAGAAATTTATGGTGTGAAAATATATATTTTAACTATGTATTTATTTGGGGGTTACTTCTTATCTTTCAGTCTTACCATGATAAGAGAAGTTGTCAGGTAGAATTCTTGGGTGATGGTTGTCATCCCCAACACTGTCTCAATCCCCTGTCACCTATTGAAGGATATGGTCTCCAAATATATTGAAGGACACAGTCTCTCCTGAATACTAGAGACTGAAAGTATGCCTCAACATGTAGTGTGTTTCATGATAGAAAATATGTTTTTTGTTCTATTTCATCTCTATTTCAAACCATATCATAACTTAAGGAATTATTTTTATGTTACATTTATAAGTAAGGTTCAGCTCATTTGCATAAATACCATACTGCTCCATTTCTTCTGTTTCAACGATCTATAATTTGCCTTATTATCTATCCCAATTTCAATTATGGTAATTTCTCTCTCTTTTAATCATGTACAAAAACTCTGTTCTAATATTACTTCTAAGACTAGATCATTCAAAGTCCACATGGACTATCTACTCTTTTGTTTTCCTGTACTTCTATAGAATTTTTTTCTATAATTAGTTTTCTGATACTTTTCATTTACTATTTCTCTCAAATCCAAATCGAAGATAGGTATAAATGTAATATCTTCTAGAGTAGGTAGTTCCATGTTGAAATACATATTATTTTATCATAAATTATTTTCATTTATTCTTTAAATTAGAATTTGGATATTTTATTCATTTTTAATCATGATATATAAATAATATCACCTGTGAATTTCATTTTAGGATATTAAAGGAAATGCCACAAAATATATGGGTTTAAAGTGGTTGAGAATGACTGCTAAAGGCCTGAATGTCCATTAAATCAAGATGAATTTTATCAGATGTTGGTTTATTTATAGGTAATTATGCATATCTTATCTCCTCCACTGTTTAGAAAGATCCTTTAAAGAAAAATCCATATCTCATATTTATTTATTGTTCTACCATAGTGAAACATTTGAAGAATGCTTCTCAAAGGTTGAATAAATTCTTAACTATGAGTCTCCCCAGTAGAAATGGCATCCCTAAAAGAAATAAATGTCCTTTTCAGTGACTATGTAGTCCTAATGTTCACCTAAAGTGAGTCATCCTACTCTAAGTCAACTCTAATGTCATTTGAGGCACATGGCCTTCAGTCTGATCAATCTTGACAACATTTCACAATGAATTTTTAAAAAGCAAAGTCATATATAGGCCCATATTAAACAAGAGAAACAGAAATGCCCCAGAGAAGGCAGGTAAAGGAAGTAGTAAAATTTCAAACTAGTCACAGCAATAAAGAGGTACAAGTCGTTTC
>NW_011888863.1:2828228-2882472 GCF_000151845.1 Pteropus vampyrus
AATCTGGTATTCATTTTTAAATAAAATTAAAATTGGATATGGGAAAAATGCTCAAGAGAATTAAGCTTAAGTTGATTTTTTTTATTTATGCTATCATTAACAATGTCTGCTTTATTTTCAAGTATTTTTATTCATAACTCAAATTGTGAGGAAATGAGGTTGTGCTTTCTTAATGATAATAATGAACAGTTTAATTTTATAGATATTAAAGTTACTTTTGTTGTTACATTCCATTGAAGACTCCTTACTGTAGTACCTACATTCTCATTTATAGAATTGCTCACCATCTCAGAAATAAAAACCAATAACCTTCCCTTTGCATATTTCATACCAACTGAATATTAGAATAGATTAGTTTGATAGATAACTGAAAAACAAATTAGGATTTAAATAATAAGAATAAACAGAACTTCTCCCTGTATCTTAACCTAGACCAAGACTTTAAGGAACATAATTTCACATTTTCAATATAAATTAACTTTTTATAGATTATATACAAGAGTCTACATTCAGATGGGTACTGTTGTCACAAACTATGTCTGGAGATTTGAATGTAATAGAGAAGCCTGAAGCTTACTAATTGAGCAAAGGGAAAGCTGCTCTTTGGTTTGCAGAAATAGCTTCTATTGTTTACACGACTGGTCTCTATACATCACCCTGCCTTTCAAGTCCATCATCAGTCAGATTCGACTCACAAAAACACTCATCATAGAAGTTCTCTATGTACAGATTAAGAACGATCATCAAAAAACAGTGTTAAGTGAGGATGAGGGGGAAGAGCTATTTTTGTGTAAAACGGAAGGAAGGTAGTAAAAATTATATGCATAAGAAAAAAGGATAAGAGAGACTTTTCATAATATATCTTTATATTGTTTTCTATCTTTGAACCATGAGTTGGTATTTTTAAAAATTAAATACAAACAAAAACATATAAAAGTCAACATGACATAGACAAATTTCCAAAATCCTCAAAAATAAAAAACTTGTTTTTGCATATGACACCAAGTCTCAGAGTCACACAGAAGTCCGAGTAGTCATTTATACTATAAATCCTGAGACTTGATACCACATCCCGCTAGTGCTATATCTGGTCCTCCAATTTCTTAAAGAAAAATTGGCTTTGGTTTACTATGTCATTCTTATCTGCACCAAAGTAAATATTAAGCAATAAGTTGCTAAATGTAATGCTATATTTTAGTTACATCCTTCCAATGAAAATAATACTTCTGCTTACAACTATATTCACTGTTCTAAATCTTACTATTTTACTATAGTTGTCAACAAACAAGCTTTAAGCCAGTTCATATGTACTTCAAAACACCACCCATAAAGTCTCCAAGGATTCAAAAGAACAGTATTCACAAGGAGAATCTAACATTAATTCACCAATTTTCGGGTCCTCAGTCATGTTCTTGATGATTACTTTAACCAAGCTGAATAAAACTTGCAAATAAAATGGACAAGATGTCAATCATAAAAAATAAAAAGAACAGTAAGAAGTGCCAGGAAGAATACAAAAGTGTGTAAGAAATGGTCCCTATTCTCAAAGAATTCACATCTAATTAGGTAGGTTGGTAAACATGGAATTTGGTAATATTCTCAGAAGAGTACAGCATAGGACCTGATCCAATGATGGGGATGCCTTCTGAGAAGCTGTATATCAAATATAGAACTTGAGGATAAAGTCATTTTCTGCCACATCACTTTCTCTCTAGTGCACAAGTCTTTAAAAAATAAAACAAACAAACAAAAAAACAAAACAAACAACAACAACAAAACTACAATTCCAAAGCACTTTTGTTGATTCAACATAATATCCCTGTGAGAGTCAAGCAGAGATTTTACTGAAAATGAAGAGTAATATAATGTCATCAGCAGCTACCTTTCTTTTGAAGTGGCACCTGGCATGGTGAAGAAACCTTGTGGTAGAAACAAAAACACCATAGTTTTAGTCCTGCCTTTGCTATAAATCCAAGGCATCAAGTTTTGCAAATAGTAAACTCTACTTGCTATTTGAAGGGGTTCTTTCCCTACAAGTTGAATTTTTCTCCTGATTAAATGAAATCTGGCCTTTCCTCACTTTTAAAATCTACCATCATGCTAAAGAACTAATGTCTTCTTATATCAAAGTTGAAAATGACAAATTATCCCTCCTAGGTTAGACGGGCAGGTAGGCCCAGGCCTGTCTACTTCCTGGGGACAGAGGGGGGAACCCAGGGTGGGGGGTAAGGGCGTTCTGTGACATGTTTGTAAATAAAGCTCAGCGCTCTCTGCAAAAAAAAAAAAAAAATCTTTGGAAGATACATGAGAGTGAAATATTTATGTACTCTGCTCAAGGCTGTCCCCAGTGACTTTCTAACCATTCAACAGCAAGCAAGGGCTTCTATATACAGCTGAAAGTTAAGGAATCTATGAATCTGTTTTCCCCCAAAACTATTCTGGAATTGTATAAGACATGACAAAGGTGTTGTTAAATGGTAGAAACCATTGATTTTTGAGGATATGAGCATTTTTCTCTCCAGACTATCATCAGCCTCATTCTTGCATTTCCTTTTAGTCACCAAACACCTTATTGGAAATTTACAACCTAATCATAACTTAACTAATTACTAAATAGTAAAATATAATTTTAAAAGTCCTTTAAACTTTGCAATTTCTTCTTCTTAGTTTAATATGCTTTTAAAGAAAATCAGCAAAAATTAAACCTCTTGTTATGAAGTGATAGCATTTCCATTTGCCTTCAGTAAAATACTTAGGCTTATGTTTTAGAAAAATGCTGCCTATTCCTAGGGAAGAAAATGAGCATTACAACACAATCATTTATGTGGCAAATATAGGGCTGTGGATGTGCTTATGCTTTCACAGCATCCTTAATTACATACAAAAGCTACACAGTGGCGAGCAAAAACAGTGAGTCATTTCAGCAAAAAGCAATGTGGAAGGTTGTTTCAGCCATGCTTTATGGAGCACATCTATATAAGAAGAATTTTTAGTGCGTTTAACAATTACATTATCCATTTTAACCAAGATGGAGTGCTTGGGTGGTAGGTTGTTTTCATTTCCCCAATACGACTAATTATTTGAAATAGTTCATTACATTCAACTCTCTGCTGATCCTGTAAAGGCATTTGGGAGCAGGGTAAAGAATAGATAGAATAAATAAACAGCATAGAATGCATTAATAAAATCTATAGCTAATCTAACAGCCCCATTTATCCAATAATTTCATCACATTCCTTCACAGCCTGAGCTCAGGTTTTGTTTGTTTTGACACTTAGTTTTCACTGACCACCTACAGACAGGGACACTACTCAGTGTGGGGCTGGACAGGGGGAACAAGTATTACAAGAAAGGGTATCAAACATAAGTTGCTCATAAACATAATTGATCCATGAATAATTGAGAGTTGATTGTAATTAACTACCTAATGAAATTAAAATATATGTCATGCTTACAGCACACATCACTTGATGCCAAAAGGAAAAAAGGACTTATTTCTTAAGAAATCCAACACTCATCTTAAAGTGCATTACATTCCTGCATGCCATGCTTCTCCCAAACCTTACCTAATGAGGATATCACCAGATAATTTATTAACCAAATTAAACCATAAAGCTTGCATCCTGTGGAATTGACTTTGTACTTCAAAATTCACTTGAAAAATAGGTTCACTACAAAAGAAGACATTTCTAAGACAAGAAATATCCAAAACATTTTAAATGTAATCAAAATATTGAGAAAACTGTCAGAATAATTATTTTTTTATATTTTGCTCTAAATTTATAATGTTCATTTTTTAATCTCAACTTTTTTGTGATCATGTGAGCCAATATTTGTAAGGTATTCTGTTTAGGAAAATTATCCAATATTCAATGTCAACCAGCATTTATTGAGCATCTACCATGTGCTAGGGACTGTCACCCGCTATGGTATTTATTACACACAAAAATATCAGTTATCGATCCTATTAATTGTATCACATAATTTTTATTTTCCTTATTCTATAAAGTAGCAGAAAATATTTTAGCAATTACTAAAATTTACATGACACGATATGCATATATTCCACAATATATATTAAATCTAATTGTCATCAATGAGCAGGTGTCAATCTACAGTTCCTCATTCATTACACATCTATTAAGATGTATACACTGTAAACAGCTAACCATAGAGCTAGTTAATGAAATAGTGTCATGATTCACTGTGTTACTCTATTAATTTAAAGGAGTAGATACCACTTTCTAAGAACAGTTCTTTTTCCTGACAGCCATGCTTCCTCCTGATTAGGCGGAGATGCAAACTCTTCCTCTCTCTGCTAAGGCTCAGCCAATATTAAGGTTGCTTCCATTCTTTGACACAAATTCTAGCTGAGAAGATGACTTCAAATTAATCTGAACTTTGTCTTTTTATGATTCCTGAGCACAATTTTTACTATATATAAATACTTTCAGCCTATTAAAGATATTAACATAAAAATAATATGTTGAAGATTGAAAACTCCCTCCATTTTACATTCTAGATTCTTTCTTATTAAAAATTATTGTTTTTATGTATGCACTGTTTTTCTATTAATTTTATATTTACATACATTGTCACCCTCACTTCTCAGCTTCCAGAAGGGATGAATATAAAACCAAGATCCTTCATTTCCTGCAGCATCCAAGGACACACGCATGGCATTCTTCTCCAGTAAAGCAGGTAATCTCTTGTTGACAGTCAGATACTTGTTGCTTTTGATATGCAGTAGCTGTAGGGAATAGACACGGATTACTGCCTTATTCCTGGATCTCCTCTATTAAATTCATGTGTGTGTTTATGCGTATATCACATGCCTATGTAACACATCTTAGGGTAGAGATTAAATAAAGAAGCTCTTTTCAGACTCCACACCTACCATCTTTCTTAGTTAACTTTCTTTGGGTTCCTGCTCACCTCCACCCCCAATTCTGCTTTATAATAAAGTGGGCACATGAGGAAATCAAAACAGGGGGCATCTCTGAATGATTTTCATCCACTGATAAATAATAGAATAAAAGCAGGCTCTCCAAGGGAGACCTGGAAGTTCCCTCAAACCACATCCTTTCTCAATTCCTACAAAGCCACAAAAACAGAATATACTAAAGAAAAATCACAAAACTAAAATAATACACTGACCCACTTAATATTATTAACTATCGCTGCCCGCAGACAGCCCAAACCCTTCCCCCATGAAGAGGAAAGCACCATAGCTTCCACAAGAGGATGCTGAGCCCGCCCTGTTCTTAGACGGGCATAGAAGCAGCATTTCTCAAATTTTTTGGATTCCATGGGAAATTTTTTTTCCAAAACACTAGTCTACTGAGTAGGAAAACTAAAACAATCTTCCTATCTATTATAATCATTTCAAAAAAGAGTGGTCATTTCAATATTCGCAATATAAGAAGGAAATTATCTCAAACTAACGAGCAGTTCTTTAAGTGAAAAAAATAAATCAGCTTTTTTGCAAAACTCATTATAGTATCCTTGGTTCTCATTTTACCGTAAACCAATGAACACCCTCATGGGCCATCTCTGTCCCTAACTGACCACCCAAACATTTGCACTTCAGATTCTTGGCAAAAAATATAAGCCCCACTTGCTGAAACTGAATAGTGATCAAAACTTGATAAGAGAAATTCTATTTATGGAGGATTGTCCAGGGGACACGCAGCCCCAGGCATGACATAATCTATAATGAGATTAACTCATACATTCAAGGAGCTGCAGATGCAACCAGGTACCCTCATCTTGTCCCATCAGAAAACTGCTTTGACTGCACTATGCTCTGGCATTTTACCATTGGCCAATAACAAAATATCAAAGGATATTATTTTTTAAAAGAGCTCTATGAAAAGCCTCATTGTAGCATCTACTGTAAGGAAGTTGTTAAGATTATTGTTTACCATATAAAACAGTGCCCTCTTTATTAGAGCTCATTGGAAAAACACATCTCTGGTCTTCTTCCTGGGAATGTTTGTGTTACTAGACCTCTCACTTAGTTCTATGTCATGGAAATCCTCTGTGAATGCTGTAATGTTATGCTTCCTTTATAGCTAGCTAAGTAGGCAACAAAAAAGCTTCGAACCAAAGTTTACCAGACTTTACAACATAGTTTTATAAACATGCTTCACCCCCGACTTCACCTTATTCATTCAGCCATTATTTTCCCTTTGACCCAGTTGCTTTATTTATGTCTATTTTGTTTTGTTATGTGTATTTTTGAAAATGCCTTACATTCTTTTCAGAACAAGGTGAGGCATATATTAACATATAACCAAGTAAAAAGCCAAAAGATCTAAGTGAAGCACAAGAAAGGAATGCAGCTGAGATAAATCAGTGTGAATACTAATTGAAATGGGAGATTTTCTAATAACAACTCAAAGAAGATTTCTATCTAAAAGCACAACTGAAAAACTTTCTTCTCTCAATAAAATTAAAAGATAAAGCTTTGTATGTTACACATTAGTCCCATTATTACTAAAGGACTATCTTATTACAGGCCTTTAGAAATTGTTTCCTGATCTTCTTCCTTTTGGTATAATAACTTGGGCATACATCTAGATAAGCTCACTTCTTTATGAGTATACAGCAGACTTATTCCCATATAGAATAGTGTGGTGAGTATCAACTGAAAATATCACAATATCTATAATTCCCACCAAAGAACCAACTATTGTATCCTAAAATATTAATGCTATTTGGCATTCCTATCATATGCAAGTTGCCCATAAAAGTCATCTCTTTTAAAAGAAAGTAAATAGATACTTACTTGTATAACATTACTGTATTTCACAATTTCTCCCAACAGTTTCTTATTTTCTGATTCATTTTGCTTTTGTTCCAGTTCTGCAGCATGCTATAAGATGATTATCAAATATTCAGTGTAGAAACATAGTAAACAGAGTATAATAACTGACAAAGAAATAAGAGTTTTTTAGGAAAAAAGACCACAACCTTGAATAAAATAGGCCGGTTGATTTACTCTTGGTGCTTGGGGGTGGGGGATAATAATTAAATACATGATTATAATAGAGTGTAATAACTCTTTCAATTTAATGCTGAAATGTAACCAACAATATCTTGCTTTTAAATTAGAAATTTCAGAAAAGCACTAGGCAATTCGATCTCATAAAAATTACTTTCAGTAGGAATATTGGTAGAGAAACCAACCAGGATAGTAAGTAAATTTCAAGTCTCAAAATACAGTTTAAATTCTGAAAGTAACAGAAATTTTAATGACACAAATTAAGTTCTATCAAATTGACACCCAGCCCAAAGCAGAAACACCACACTTTTTTTTTTCATAGCCTTTCGAAAAAAAATTTAGTACTATGCCAAGTAAAATATAACTGGATTTGATATTCCTATAGAGATTTTGAATTGGTTTCCAGTTTGAGGTAATCTCTAAAAAAGTAGCAGCAGAAATGTACTACCTACACACCAGGAAATCAGTAGTCATCTCCTATACATTAAAAGTCCCTTCCAGTTTCAATGTGTTGCTACAACTATTGTAAATCTCTGTGTATTGAGTAAAATCACCAAGCTTTTGTTGTTGCTGTACCTGGTCTAGCCTAAACCAGACAAATCAAAGTCTGGCCCTTACCTGTAATTTCTTCAGCAAGGCTGCCTCTGTGTGGTTCCCTTGTTTGGCTTGCTTAGCTTTCCAATATTGTTTCTGGGCAGAATATCGATTCATAGGACATACCTTAAAGAGGCAGTCTATGACAAAACAACAAACAAAAACACTGTAACTAAGGTGACCAGCATTTCTTAGATTTTCTTTTAGCCTAGCATCGGAATCTCAGAATCCCTGAGAATAAAGAACATTTAAAGGTTATCTAGCCCATCCTCCAACCAACTCTTAAATTTTCTCTATAACACCCTTTTCAAATAACTTTTTAAACTGTACAATACCCACTTCTTCATTAGTTTAAGTTTCTTAAAGGATACTTTAATTCGTACAATTTATAGAGAAATCGAACCAATGCAATCATTATATTAGAAGGCACTTCTTAATTATAATGGAGTACCTGGTCTCAAAAAGCAAATTGAATGATGTTAGTGATTTTCTCTGCCTTACCTAACCTTGCACAATGAATTACTTACTAATGGTATCTATCTTTGATATCAAAGGAACGAAAAACATAGAATCAGAGTAATCACAACAATCACATTTCAGTCATTCATTCCGTAAGTTTCCACATAACTGAAATGAATATGATATAGAAATCTGAGATGCAGTGTGTTATAAGGAAGACACAAAGCAAAACAAAAACAAAAAAGGTTCATCTATTTTAAACACAGATGTTTACCAAAAAAAAAAAAAAGATTATAGTCTGAACTCTACTACTCAATATCAAGATAGGAAATTGCAGTGAAATAACATAATGATATGTCAAGATCAAAAAGCAAAATATGTTTTTTCTTTTTAATGAGGAAAACAGAAGCTTGACTAAAGAATTCTTCCATATGCTAATGATTCTGCATGTTTGTGGAATGGATTACAATCTAAAACAAATGTTAATTCCCAATATTCTATTATAAAAGAGTAATGATATAGATTATCCAAATATTATTTTCATTTTTCTTACAAAATATTGTATGAATTCGACATGACAAATTTATTTTGGTTGCTGCCATAATATTTAGGATCATTCTTATTTTTCTAATAGGTATCACAAAATAAAACTCGATCAACTCAAATATCCATTTAAGCCACATTTTTTTTACTATATTATACATGCTCATTTTATTATTCTCTTTAAATTAATTATAAAATTAAGATGGATTTGATCTCTTCAAATTTCATTTACTTATGACTGCAAATTTTTGGAGGAATTTTAAAAATTCAGAAGAAATAATAACTTTTTAAATATAGTCTGTAATTATAAACGCAAATTCTATTGATTGCCTCTTCCTCTCTCCCCCATACACACATGAAGCTATACAGAAAACTAATTATTAATTTCTGGTTTAAAAAGTTATTCATGTAGGTGATTAAATATTTTATAGGTAGCAAAAAACAGACACCTTCTAACTACCAAAAGTAGGCTGAGAAACAATTACAATTACAATATGACACAGGAATCACCACTTGGTACATATGTGTGAAAACCAAATAATCAGACCTGAAAACCGTTTTCCTTCACAACATATCTTATACGCCCTAAAAATTATTTTCTATATGTTAGCAACTACAAAGAACATACAAATTTTTTTCAAGAACAAATTTGGAGATTGTTTACAGGTATCTCCAAAGAGTGCTCTCAATTTAACGCAGACTATTTTGACCATCCTATATTAAGCAAGTATCCAAATTCAGTGCAGCAAAAACTAAAATCCTTATTTATTCAAGTATAAATAAACTCTAATTTGTAGTCTATATTTCTGAATTTCTTCATGTGTGAAAAGGAATAAATTGTGTTCTTCTCCATTATTTCAAATTCCTAATTAAGTTCATTAGGAAATACTCTTTGACAATGAAAATAATTTTCCTAAATTCTAGACCACCTCCAGAGCACTCCTTATTAAAGGTATATTTGGGTAGCTGGCAAAGAAAGTGTGCATGTCATGGTCCTGATCCTTGTGGTTGAAGTTATTGTGAAGTGAAGCAAAACATTCATCTAACTCAGGCTTACTGGTCAGGCTGTGCTTCTGGTTGCTAAAACTCAGACTCTCTCCTCAAAAAGCTCACAGCCTAGTGGGTAAGACAGGCATCCACCATGTGTTAAAGTTTTGCAATAGAACTATGGAGAGGTGCTATGGAACACAAAGACGCATGTAGCCAGCTTCCCAGAAGAAGCCAGAAAGCCTTCCCAAAGAAGAAGACACAGGCCAAGTTTTGAGGAACCAATCCCAATTTAGCACATTGACAAGGGGCTTCAAGAGCTCAGAAGGGCAGGGTATTTCAAAAAGAGCCAAAGGCGGCACAAAGGCAGAGAAGGCAAATGCTGAGAGACCTGCTAACCTTGCAGAGAAACTATGGCCCAGGCTGTGAAATGAAAACGGACTGATTTGAAGTCAGTGTCTGCACAGAGCTATGTGCTAGGGTAAAGCGTATGGACTTTATCTCATAGAAGATGTCAAACTCTTAAAGCGTTTTAAGCTCTTACACCACGTGAAAGGTGACGTAAACAGACTGGCAAGAAGACCAGCATGAAAGCCCACTGTCAGCATTCTGGGAAACAGTGAGGATTTGAATTTAGACTGTATGGTGATTGTAAAGTAGCCAGAGATTTCAAAGAAAACAGCAGAATCAACAGGCTTAATAATCTCTTAGATGTACAGTGGGGAAAGGTGAGGAAAAGTGAAGTTGGACAAATGAACGAGCTTCCGCCCAGTCTGAGACACAAAGCCTTAGATTTCAAAAGCCCTTTCTAGTTGCAGGGCTTAGTATTTGGTCCTTCTCAGCAACCTCCCACAGGTGGCATCTCATTTTATATAATAGTAAGTAACCAATCTGATTATGCATGGAAACTAATATTGCAGAACTATTTCGGTTGACGGGAGGGAATGTAGAGCACACACAGACTTTTGTAAAAATGCTTTTGTTGATGGTGGTGATGGTAATGGGTGTTTGTGTGTTTCTGTGTTTGCTTGTGTGTGTGTTTAATTCTCTCTGCCTCTTTTAGAAAAAAATATACTGGTCTTGCACTAGTCACATATTTTGTCTGATTCCCAATTTATTGCACAATTAAAGTATTAATAATACCTGCCACACCTAATCCACAGGGCTGCTGAGATATGCAAAGAGATAATCTATTTGAAAGTACTCCATGAACTTTAAAGCCCTATTATAAATGCAAGGTATTACTATTCATATTGTTTCATTTGTCCAGCACTAGTTTCACTAAGAGATGACTAAACTATTACAGAGCTCTCAGCAAAAAGCAACAAAAAGTAGAGTTGTCAGGTTAAACCTGAACCCAAAGTGTCCAGTTCACAAAAAGGTGTTTGCCTCTTCGGTTTAAGATGCCACAATATATTTTTGTATAAAAATTCTCAAATATCCTGCAACAGCATGGCAGTGAGTAGTGGATGCAACCTCCATTACCTCGTAATACATTTTAAAATACGCAAATATAATCACTAACACCAACATGGGTACAACCCTGGACAAGCCTCCCACACTTTTTCAGCAAGCAGGAATCCAACTATCTCAGAGCTGTACACTCTCATCTGCCCTACTCACCATTCTTCTAAAATGAACTCTCTAGTGTCCCTTGGCCTGCTCATTCTCGAACATTAGAGGTGTACATACTGCTAACATATAAGTTTTAGGGGGGTTTCCAATTAGAAAGGGTCGCGGTGTTGTTTGTTAATTAGGTAACAGCAATCTTTTCAGCATTTCAAGACTCAAATAATAATTAAAAAGGAAAGGTTGGCCTCACAGAGCAAACACCAAAAGCACAAATAAAAGGAAGTAATTTGAGTTAAAATTTTTTTTAAAAGCTTCATCTTAAGACCTGAGGTCAACAATTTTGCAGAATTACAGAAGTTCAGAAATGTCAGATATGACAATATGTGCTCTGTTTAGTCAGGCAATATTATAAGAACAGTGCCTTAGAATTAGAACATTTATTTTTATTTTTTTACAACTGTGGAAGGAAATTCAGCCCAGAAGTGTTTACTTTAAACTGAAAGAGTCAGAGGCATCTTTAGCAGGCTTATAAATGCTAGTGGATGGAAGGAATAGGAAAGCCATTCAAATGGTGTGGAGCACAAAATGTACGGCATGTAATGCTATAAATCAAATAACTAATCTTCCCACATGATTCTGGGTAAATCTGGCAGGAAACCAGTCAAAACCTCCACTTACAATACCTATCTAAGTAACTTTGAAATGTTTTGCTTTGTACCTACAAAAGCATTTTCTTATTTGTATTTAATGCAATTTCTTCACCCCAGAACTGTCTAGAGAACTCCACGTGGGGCTATTCTATGTAAAGTTCAAGTTACATAGTGGCCAGCAACTTCCTCTGGTAATGGTGGAAGGAACACTTTCTGTTTCATTTCTCTTCCCTCCTAAAGATGTAAGGTTTAAATGAGGCAAGACATATTAAATCATCAGCAAATGTCTGTCACAAAGCGGGCATTCAACAAACGGCTCTTTCATGGTAGCTTGTAAAATTACCTCATACTGATTACAGAGAAAGTGGTTGCCAAGGGCTTTATTATCTCCACGTGGAGAAAGGTGGGGAGGGAGGGCATCTGGAGCTTTTCTTTCTCTCTTTATGATATAAACAGGATGCAGCAGAGTTCAAATGAAGACAATGGGACCTTCCCAGTGATAAAACAGAAAGTGGTAAGCAAACTCTCCCTGGGGTAAGGAACAGGCAGACAAGGGCAATTAGAATTCAGAACTGGTCAGGGGAGAGGGACTCACAAGCCTAAAATATCGCTGTAGCTCTCTGTTTTTCACTTTTCCTAAGAAACGCATCCTGAAGCAGAGTGTTTGTGTAAAACTCTTAGCTTAAGTACAAATTTCTAACTAAACTTCTACCTCCTGTGATCATAGCATAAGGCAAGTGTAGGGAGGGTATCTAAGAGGGAAAGTGTTTTCTAGAATTTTAAAAAGGCCAAAGATGAATTTATTACAGGTTTAAGAAACATTTAAATGTATCACAACACGTGCATGGGCAACCATGAATACTGCAGGATAACTTTCTCTAGGCAAAAGTTAACTATTTTAATACTGAAGAGGGAGAGAAATGGACCTTTGTAGTTACTGGCTTGTAGACTACTAAAATGTTAGAACTCAAAGGAGCTTCCGATAAAAATCTGACCTTTCCCTTCTCTGAAATAAAGAGTGAGTTGCCTACATCCTTTGTGATAGGATCTCTAGATTAAAATAAATTATAAATATGAACAAGTTCAACCACACACAGGGTGCTCGAATGCCTGACAGGTAACTCTCTGGTCTCTGGGTTTTAGGGACATTAATATGATTTGGTTTGCTCAGTACAGTTTACAACCATGGAGCACTTTGTAATCTATAAAGAGCACTACATGTTGATAATAAAGATCATTTGATCTTCCCAATAACCGTTTTAAGGATCATTTTCTCCATGTTCCAGAGAAGGAAACTAAGACTTTTCTTAAGTCCACAAGTTGGTAAGGAATTTTAACTAAGATCCTCTGAACTCAATTCAATATTCTGCTGCTATGCAATGCGCCTTTTGGGAGCAGGTGTGTCAAATTGAAGCAAACTCTGTCTCACCTGAAACACTGTTCATAATTCTACACATACACACCTCGAGGTCATTTAGAACAAATCTAATCTGGCTTCTATAAAACAGCCTTAAATACCCTAAGACATCATCCATCTGACATCCCTACCTCATTTCAATTTGATTATGATGACAAGATCTCCTCAAAAAATAGCATTTTTACTACCAAATACTAAGATTACCTCTTTCCTCACAATAATTTGCTCAATTAAAGATTGGTTTGTTAAGACATTTATTATGCATTTATTAATGTATTTAGCAAGCAGAAACCTTGAAAAAAACATTGGCCGGAAAATAAGATCTGTCTAGGTTTCTATACTATCAGTCTTGCAACAAATACAACGTCTAGAAAATATTATGAAGATATATATATAAATGCATCAGTTGTAATACCTCAAAAGAAACTAATGAATGATTTTCCATGGAAAATATGCCACATGTGTATATATAGTTAAATAAATGTTAAGACATCCATAAGAATGTTATAAAATCTTAGTCTCAAGAAATATTAATTACCTGAGGCATACATTAATGAGTAAATACTGAAAAAGAAATGAAACTATTTTTTGCTTCATTTGGAGTAGGGAGGAAAAATAAAATTCAAATGCATTGATACTAATTTTCATTCTTGTCAAGGTTTAACTTTAGCATTAAGCAAACCATTACGCTAGATGTAAGTTAAATTTCTATCTAATGTATAATTTTTCAATTAATTTTCTCATTCTCAAAGTGTCATATTAACACTGATAATCAAAAAAGTGTAATAAGCAGACTGACTCAGAAATCAATATGCAAGTCTCTAAATCCCACTACAAAAACATCAAGTCTAAAAGAAAAGAAAATGAATTTGTCCATACATAAATGTGTGTATTAATATGCATACATATATGTGTATGCATACACATATGCGGACAACATATGTATAATAGTTATACACATATTTTTATATGTTTATTTGTATTTTTATTTATTTATAAGTATATATTTCTACAGTATTTCCTATATATCAGAAGTTACCATATACATTACCTGATTTAATTCTTCTAAAAACTCTTTGAGGTAAGTATTAGTTTTATAAATGAGGAAAGAGAAATAAGAGAAATTTGGAACATTTTACAGATCTACCCTACAGTTTCAAAGCTAGTTTTTAGATTCAATCCAGATCAATGTGTCTCCAAAGCCCATCGTCATCATTTAATAAAAGACACTCAATATTTCTCAAATTAAAACAAAAAAATACATCTAAGTATGTTCACTTAAATTAAAACATACAACATGATAGTCTAGCTTTTCCCTGGTTTCATACTCCAAAAGGTGATAAACTTCTCCTACAAGAACCCAAAAATGTATTTAAAAGAGACTATCTGATTATCTGTAAATAGGACCCAATCGAACTGGCGAAGTAGAAGCTAGAAACACTTGGGCAGGGAATTTTACGCCTCAAGTCCTTCACTTGGAAAGCAATTATTTTGAATAGCTAAAAAATTAAACTGTTAATACAGGTGAATTAACTTTATAGAGATAGGCTTGCCTTTTTAAAACAATTTTAGCATCACAATAATAACTTCTGGCCTAATTTTTTTTTAAAAGTGTAACATAAGCTATTTTATGCCAAGTTATAGTTACATAATTGAGTTATTTAGATTGAATAATTGCTTACTGTTGATTGTCTAGTGACTGAATTAATTACTATTCTCATATGGGAGACCTAAAGCAAAATCAGTTTGTTGTGCTAGCTCCTCTGTGAGTGGAGATTTTTCCATAAGAACGAAGGAGATCATGGAGTCCTAATTATTGTTATTGTTGATTTATGCCCAAGTGAGACTAGCTTTCCATTGATTATTATCACCATAAAGCATCTACCTCTATAAATAGTTTAGGTGTCAATGGACAATAACTTTAGAGCAGTGTTTTACAAACTGTAATTGTGCAAACCAGGTTTAAGATCAATCTATTTAGTCTCAATCATCTTTTTTGAATAAAGTCAAGTGAAATGAGATGGAATGGAATGGAACAGAAAAGAAAGAGAAGGGAAATAGAGAACGCTGCAAGTAACAGGTACTCTTTCAAGAAATTTGTATCTGGTGTGTGAGTGTACATATGAATACATATATGTGTGCATGTATATGCATGGTGGATCATAATGTAAAATGTATTTCTTAGAGTTGCAATAAAAAGTGTTTGAAAGTCACATGTGCACAGGTTAGGGTTAAAGAAACTGAAAAAATTTAACCTGTTAACCTGTTTGCATGAGACTACACTCAGTATCTATTATCTGGTATGTGTAAGATGCGCAGAATCAGCAGAAGGAAACTCCTGCCAAGTTACCAGAGAAACAATCATTAGATATCTGTTCTTTCTGCTCTGAAAGGCCTTACGGTCTATCTCCTATTTAAATGCAAATACCTGAGAAGGGAGCACACTAAGATCTCAGTTCTCAATTTGCCACAGGAGCCTGAAAGCTCTGTGAGGGTAAAGTGCATTGGTGCTAAGGATCTGGGGAAGGAATTGTTTAGACTGGTAACATCTGCTAAGAATATGCAGGAAAATTGTTTATCAAATTTTCAAATGATGAAGAAGAAGAGGGAGAAATAGCTAATTTGACAGACAAAAATCTAGATTTCAATAACAGGACAAACATTAACACTATTAAACTCTAAGGAAGCCTAAATATGAAGTTCTGTGTTTATGTTCAGAAAAAATTCAACTACTTATATATACTATAGAGGGGAGCACCATGGTTATTAAGAACATTTTTTGTTTTTTGTTTTTTTTAAAGGCATAGACCTTAGCTTTGAGTTCAACTTAATATAATTAAAGTGACTATACATCCCTGTGTGCCCAGAAAAATTCTGGTTTATGCCTATTGCCTGAGCCTAATTAATAACTGTGTCCTCTTTTACTCTCAAAAGTGTGCTGGTTTGAACAATAAAGTATATGAACACCCCAAATATTTAAAAAATGAATACTATGATGTGGGAGCTGAAAAAGCAGACATAGTCATTGTAGGCTGATTAACAGAAGAATGGCGTTTCAACCACAGGAAGTAGGAATACATCCAGACTATTTGGGCTCAATGATACACATCCGGAATATTAGGCTCAGTTACAGGTGCCACATTTTAAGTGGCACCCTAACAAAGTAGCCTGTGTCTGAAGTTAGGCAAAGGGAAAGCAAGCAAAATATAGAAATCAGTAATAGTAGGAACTGGGAAATGCTGCCTAACAGAGAAAACAAAGAGAAGGCATAATCTCACTGCATACAGCTGAAGACCTACATGTAAAAGAGAAAAGAAATTTTTTTCTATATTGAGCTAAGAATCAGAGCAAAATTTTGTTTAATGTAAGGAAACTCTTGCCAGCAGTTGGAAAAGTCAAAAAAATACAAATTAATCAGAGACAAGTAAACCTGAACAGCAGTGTTCAGGCAGAGACAGACACGACATGCTGCAGAAGGGATTTTGCCTTGATAAGGAGGCCCCTTCCAAACACCACCTTCTGTTTCATGATGGGAATCGTGGCAGAGGTGATTGGCATGAAGGATAGAGTTCGTGTCCTGTATTTACTGACATAAAAACTCAGAAGTCTCACCTGCCTCAGCTGTATTTACCACACTGTAGTTTGGTTTGGCATCTATTATAGAGATCAGGAAATTCCAGCCCTGGACCCTGTAAAAGTCTTCTACCACCAAATATCTGTCAGTACTAGTTTAAAATACTCAAAGTTAAAGTACTCTGTAAATATTCATTATTATTACTCCTAACTTTACATCCCAGATGAACAAATACAGTTGTGTTTATATCTCAGAGCATCAGAAGCATGTTGTTTTGTCATTTAAGTATTTTTGTTTGGTAAAATATTCCCAGATTAAAAAAAAAAGATGAACAATCAAAGGTAAAAGGAATGATAACCAAGAAACACTTCCTCACCCAACGCACACACAAACAAACACACACACTGATATCAGCTAACATTGAATGGTTAAACATTGTGGTAAGAGATTCACATAAATTCTTTCATTTTCATAGAAAAACGTGAACAGGTACTAGTTTTATTCCCACTTTACAGATGGCAAAGCTGGTGCTTAAAGATTAGGTTCTGCCCAGGGTCACAGAGTAAGTAAGAAGCAGAGCTAGGATTCAAACCAAACAACTAACTTCAAAGTCTGTGCTTTTATACTCTAAAGATGGAAAGGACACACACAACCCAGCTATTTTGTACACTTGAAAGGCAAAGCAGTAAAATACTGAAGAACTGGGAAGTGAAAGGAAAGGTGGGACTTCCAGAAAGCAGCCTGGAAATGAAAAGTAGAGAACGTACAGATAAGAAAGCAGAGTGGCTGACGCAGGAGATAGGACGTGGGAAATATAAGGAACAGTTATGGCATTTTCTTCTCCCTGCATTTTTTTTCTCTTCTTCTTTCCAAACTATTCTTTTTTTCCTCTTTAATTTTAAAGTTGTTTGATGTTGTCTTGTTCCGTTTCTTAGGTTCTCTCTCATTCTATTCTTTTTTTGTTCTATTTCCTTCTGTTTTCCTAATCATCTTCTTCCTTTTAACCTCTCTTATTTCTCTTTTTCCAAAATTTCCTTTATCATTTCTCTGAACTTACTCTTTAGTTTTTCCTTTCTTTTCATAATTATAAAAATGCGATTAAAATGCATTGTTAGTTTCTTTGGATAAGGTTAAATCTTTTTTATTTCAAATAAAAATATAGATAAATAGGACATTTTCTTATCAAAACTCTACTTAAACTTAAATTGCAAAAGCAAATCACATCTAACAGAGGACGTGAACCCAGAATAGATAAAGTACTCTTACAACTTAATTAAAGAATGCACACAACCCAATAAGATATAAACAGACATATCACAAAGACAATATATAGAAGGCCAACAAGCACATTAAAAGATCTTAACTAGTCTTTAGGAAAATGCAGATTAAAACCGCAATTACTTACCAGTATACACCCATTAAAAAGGCTAAAAATTTTTTTAAATAACAATACCGTGTGTTGGTGAGGATGTAGGGCAACCAGAACTCCCATATATGATACATACATACAATCAGACCCCCATTCATTTATGAATGAAAAATGGTTCAGCTACTTTGAAAAACATTTTGGTAATTTCTTGCAAAGTTAAATGTACACTTAATATATGATTCAGCAATTCCATTCCAAGGTATTTCTCAAGAGCATTTAAACATATGTCCACTCAAAGCCTTATGTGCAAATATTCATATCAGCATTATTTATAATAGCCCCAAAAAACAGGGGGGGGAGGGGCAATCCAACTCTAAATGTGGTAGTACATCTAACAATGGAATACTACTCAGCAAAAAAAAAAAAAAAAGACAATTACTAAAACATGCAACAGTGTGGATGAATCTCAAAATCACCATGCTAAATGAAAGAATCCAAACACAAAAGCCTACATCTATGTGATGCCATTTATATGAAATTCTAGCAAAGGTAAAATTATATCATCCAAAGGTCATTGGTTGCCTGGAAATGAGGGTGGAGACAGAGAGGCAAGAAGAAACTTTTGAGAGTAATGGAAGTATGATTGTAGTGTTAGTTGCACATCTGTATACATTCACCAAAACTCATTAAAATGAGTACTTAAAGTGAGTAAATTTTATTGTTTGTAATTTATTGCACAATAAAACTGAAAAAAAATGAATTACTATATTGTTTACGGCCTTCAATTGCTTACTTTTCTATGGACCATGGATTTTCCATAAATTTTCTTAAAATAACATTTTGAAGACATAAGGATTTATTTTTGTTGCTTGGGTTGTGGCTTACTTGATATAGGAGGAACAAGACTAGGGTGAGTTGTTTGCTACATAACAGGATCTAGCTGGCATCACGCACATGGTAGCTCTCAAAAATATTTGGTGATTGACTGATAAGGCATACCCAAAAGTGCAGCAAGTAGATCTGATTAAAACTAACAAGGCAAATTTTCTTAAATACAGCATGAAATAAAATTGGGGCTTAATCCAAAATTTAATTTTAATTTGGAGAAAAGAATATCCTGGAATACATGAAAGTAAAGAAGCCAAAAAGGCTACTGAGTCACACCAAATGGACTTGAAGAGGTTCCCACTGAACAAAGATGAGACTATCCGAACATCAAGGTTAATGACTGAATTGGATTTGAGCACAAATATTTTAAAATCCATGAGTTCATAGTTATAAAAAATACTTATTGGTCTTTGGAGGTTAAGGTACCAACTGCTTACTCTGAAAATGAATTAAGGAGAGGAAAATATGCATTAGTAAAGAAAGATAAGGAAAGAGGTAAGTAGATCAGCACATACACACAGAAACACGTCTGCACTACCCTGCAAAATGGAAGAAGCAAGCTACACAACACTATGTAATGTGATCCCAGTGTTGTAAAAACAAACAAATCTATACCATGCTTTTATATGCTTGATAAAAACTCTGGGAAGATAAACTCTTAATAGTGGTTATCTTTGAGGAATGAAAGTGGGCATGAAGAGGAGGAAAAATGGTTTTTACTTTGTACTTTTTATTACTCATATAAAAATTTTAAACCAATAAATTTTAAACAAAAAAACTCATCTTTCTATGGAAAAGATCTAATTTATTATGGACTATTTATCTACTTCATTTGGTCCATATATCTTCTTTCCCTGGACTCTGTGTTTGAATAGCACCCAATTATTCACCCATTAAGAAAATGTGAGACAGGAAACCCAGACTTGAGGAAGGAAGACTCCCAGGGAGGGAGGTGGATAGAGGGAGGACATGCACATCCTCCTTGGATACCAGCTGTCCCTGTGGCCCAGGCGATGTCTCCTGAGGCTCGGAGGATCCAGCCCAAATGCAATGTATTCCTTTGAATCTCTAGTTAAGCCGTTTAACAGATGTTGTAAAGGATACAATTAGAAAAGTTCTCAAATGCTAGAAGAACTTAGAATGAGGAGTCCACAACAATTACAATGACTTTTAAGTGCTGGTAATTCTTACCTCTTTTGCCACTTAGGTCAGGATCTCTGCATTAGCCAGACTTATATCTATGCATATATGGTCCTTCATAGCTCTACATCATTTGATAGTGACAGCTTAGAGTAGAAGATTTTAAAGAATCCAGGGAAGGTTAAAGAGTATTGAATTTTTAAGGCATTACAAAATAGAGAAGGTGCTTAATCTGGGAACTACAAACCCACATTTGGATGGGATTCATACAGGTCCACAAACCCCCTAAAAAATATAAGAAAAACTACATGTGTCTTCACTGGTGCATTTTCTATCAGATTTTCTATCAGATTCTGAGAGGGATCTAGGCCCCTCAAAAACCCATAGCAACCATGACTGTCAGAGAATGCACCATTATACACCATCTTAAACTTTCAAGCTGGTAACTATACAAACATAGTGAGTCAGAGCAGCCATGAGCTAAACTGCTCTATTAATCAACAGGGGAAAAAAATTACATAAGAAAGAAGAAGATTGTTACAAGAGGCTTTAGAAGGAACAGAAAGAAGTGTCAATCCTAAATATGTGCCCAGGCAGGGAGGAACTCCACCAACATGTCTGCAAGAAGCCAAGGGAGTGCCCAGCACCAACGCAAACAAGCATGCCGGCATGATGCAGAAAGACAGATAAAGAAAAGGAAGAACAACCCAGCAACCCGACTTCTGTGTATTTGCCCAGTAGAAATGAGGGCTTTTGCTCAGCGAAAGACATGTAAAGAATGTTCACATTATTCAGTGGTACTATTTGTCATAGCCCCAAACTGTAAACCACTCAAATGTACATCAGTCAAAGAATGGATAAATTGTGGTATGTCCACTGAACAGAATCCTAAGAAGTAAAGAAAAAGAATGAACTGCTGCTTCATGCAACAACATCAGTGAATTACACAGACATATGTTAAACAGAAGAAGCCAGCTATAAGAGAGTATGTATAGACTAGGTAGAGACTCGAGAGAATTAAAAACGTATGTCCACACAAAAACCTGTATATGAATGTGTACAGCAACATTATTCATAACAGCCAATCACTGTAAACAACCCGAATTTTCATTAACTGAAGATACATAACATATGTAGTATATCCACACAATGGAATATTATTCAGCCATAAAAAGGAATGATTTACCGATTCATGATACGACATGGATAAACCTTAAAAACATTACTGTACAGAAGTCAGTCACAAAAGGCTTATATGTTTACATTTATATGAAATGTCCAGAATAGGCAAATCCACAGGAATAGAAAGTAGCTTAGTGGTTGTCAGCAGTAGAAGGAGGAAGGAAATGGGAAGTAAATGGGTACACCTTTTTCGGGTGATGAAAAAGTACTGGAATTGGGAAGTGGTGATGGTTGTACAAACTTGTGAATACATTAAAAAACACAGAATTGTACACTTTCAATGGTGAATTTTATAATACGTGAATTATATTGCAATAAAAACTTTAATTTTAAAAAGAGTACGCATGATATATTTTCGTTTATATAAAGTTCAAAAACAGACAAAACTAATCTATGGTGATGAGGGTAAAAACAGTAATTAACTTTAGTAGAGGAACTGACGCGGGGGGCAGGGCGTGAGGAAACCTCTCGAGAGCTGGAAATATTTTATATCTTGAACTAGATGGTGGCTATGTGAAGCTATACATGTAAAACTTTATCAAGCTTACACTTGAAACACTTAAGCTTACACTTACTCTTTATTTTATCAAATGTAAGTATTTTAGCACAGTATTTTCTGGGAAAAATTTTTCTCTGAAATCTATAACACTATGGTCATGTAAAAACCCCAGAGAATAGTGTCCAGCACACAGTATGTGTTCAGTTAACCCATATAGGTTCTACGTTTAAAATACATCTAAAATCTGATTTCTTACCAACTCATTGACCTAATCTAAAATCACCATAATTTGTCACCTGGCTACAGCCATAGCCTGCTAACAAGTCTCCCTCTTTCTGCTTCTGTCCCTCTGACTGTTGATTCTCCAAAGTCAGGTCCTGTCAGCTCTGCTCAAACCCTCCAAAGGCTCTCTGCCTCTGTCACCCCCAATGACCTTCCCAACCACACCTGTTACTCCCAGGCCACTGCCTAGCCCCACCCCAACCACTCTTTCTGCTTACTGGTCCTGGCACTTATCCAGGACACCCCACTTCAGAGCCTTTAACCTTGATGTACCTCTGCCTTCACCTCTTCCCAAATTTTCTGTATAATCAACTCTCTCCCCTACTTCAGGCCTTGACCCAAAGATCAGTGAGGACTTCCCTGCACTATAAAAAAGCAACCTCTTTCCACCCCGCACTCTTTGTTACCCTACTTTATTTTTCTATATAGTATATCACCACCTGATGAATGCCTGGCGCTTAGTAGGTGCTCAGTGAATGTTTCCTGAATGAATGAACACACAGATGAATAAATAAAAGAAATGAATAAATACCAGTTATATTAATTCCTAGCTGCTGAATAAAACCCCGCAATCTTTGATACAACCTGAATATTTTATCATAAGTGTGGAACAGTTTGACCAGAAACAGGAGATCTAAGACACAGTCACAGGAACCTGCAATTTAACTGGATTCTATTTGTGATATGCCCCCAAAATAAAACAAAAACAATGAGGCAAAAGGAAATGTACTCTCTTTTCTTGATTGTCTTGACATCTATATGGCCTTATTTAGAAAGTGGTTACTATGATCTTTTAAAAGGAAAATGTAAGTATGGAGGAAAATACTGTTGCAGGGAAAATGCTATTCATTTATAGATTGTCCGAAGTTTTCTGTTAAGAGTTACCCAAATGATGGTAGATGCAACTTTTTTCGGATACAATGTTTTGCGGAAGTGAGAAATAGTTCCCAGGTAGCAACGTTATAAATGTTCTCAAGGGTCACAGAGGCCTATGCTGCCTACAGATTAGCAGCCGGCATGACCAGAACAAGCAGGCTTTGATGTTATCCTGGAATGACGGACAACAGACCTCCCATGCTCTTCGCCTGCTAGATGAAAACGTGGGAACATAAAGGAGGCCTGGTGCTTCTTTCCTTTTATCCTTGAACAAACACAGACATAAAGCAGATGTGACTTCACTAAATATGAGCTGGTTCAACTGATGAGCAGTTTGGATTGCATTTCTAATGACACATCATGATGTTCCCACTCTGTGTGACTGGATCCAAGCCAAAGACGAAAGCAACCCTCTGCACACTGGCCATAAAAGTTTATTTGAGGCATAAATACTGGAGACTCTAACAACCTGGTAAATGGTACTGGATTATTTTTCGATAGCCCAAACTGCAAAATTGAACTATCTGCTTGTTAGAACAACTGCTACTGAGCTAGGTGACTCACATTGTTTGAAGAAGCACCCTTGAACTCCTTTCCACAACTATAGCCTCAAGAAAGGAGAAAATTTTGCTGAACAAAATCCTCACTTACGGAAGGTATAGAAGTCCATAGGAGAATCACAATTTAACTAAGCAAACGTTAGGAAATAATTGGTTTTTAAAAGAGAAAGAAAAAATGTGGTCATAATGCTATTTGGTGAAAAACAATTATCAAAAAGTTTTAAGTAGTTCTGCCTAACCTCTACAAAGAGAATTATATCAATGTGGTTTCTTTATTTTTTTATTTATTTATTTTTTTAGGCGAGGCAACCCTTGGTTGACCTCACAGATTACAAAGACCTTGTCAGTTTATAATTCCTTATTTTTTTATTTTTTATGCCTACAATACCTGGTGTTCCTAGGTGGTCTCCCATCCAAGTTCTAACCACGCCTGACCCTGCTTAGCTTGCGAGATCAGACAGGATCGGGCTTGTTCAGGGTAGCATGGCCGTAGACACCAATGTGGTTTCTTACACTCAAATTTTAGTTCCATTACTGAGAACAGAGACTGGCATAGTATATATTCAATATATGTCAATGTAATTGAAATTTAATTCTAAAACGTGAATCTCATTCTTCCAAGAAGCCCTTTCTGACTATATCGGCTCACAAGAAACCCCCTTTTCAGACCCCTCTCCAACAATGAACTAAACTGTTTTTGTTGTTCTTTAATTATTGTATGCATAGATGCTTATCTTTCCAACTTATCTCCCAACTCCCTCAAATTCAGAGACTGAGAATTAAATTTCTTTTAAATAAGCCAACAGTACCTAACCAGGGGGGACACAGAGTGGGATTATATATGAAACATCTCACCCTATTCACCCCCATAAGCATAAACAACTTAAAATGTAATATTCCTACAAAACACACACACGTTCTTCTATGATATTCATGAGTTGCTTCTTTGAAAACCCAATAAAATATGCATGCAAATAGAAGGAACCTGGAGAATGAGCCCATTCTACTTTGCCCCCTGTCCCACATTCGCTGAGCTTAGAGAAGACAGGGCCAGTGTTTTCTGTGGTATTCAGGAAGTGCTGGACGTGAATTTGAATAGAAAATGAGCAGAAACAACCTGACAATTTGCCACTCTAAAACATGTAAGCTTCTTTCCTCAGCTGCTGCTTGGTGCTACTTAGTGTAGCATGCCTCCTTGAAGATCTGGTCTGGTGACTCAAAATCTTTTTCAAAGGCATCTGTGAGAGATTTTACCCAGAGACTCCTACCACCCCTGGTTTGCTGAGAGCATCACCAACTTCATCTTCTTTCTTACTGAAGCAAATGTGGGCCATTTAGGGGTAATTTATATAGTACTCACCAATAAGATCTGCTTGAAGAAAAGTAGAGATTTTTCAAGGTAATTCAACAAAACTGGGTTTTTCGAAACTGCATTGTTATATATACCTGCCTTTCTTTCCAAAGATCTCACGTGTTCTCTTATCAGTTGTGTGTGCGTGTGTAGATGTATTTGCTATTTTGTTTGTTTTCTTAATTAATTGAGTCTAATTCTCTTAATAGCTTACATAAGAATGACTACAAAAGTTGGGAAAACATACTTCCCTTTCAAATCCACGAAAATACTTTTTCTTGCTAAATAGCCAAATAATTCAAAACTAAGCCATTGCGTAGGTCAGGGTTAAACTGTCTGAAGAGGTAATCAATCTTCTAAAGTTTCTCTATGTGAGTTAAGCACCTACTCCTGTTTCAAAGGCCATATTGTTTTATCTGGACTTTCAGTTAGTACATAAAAATATACGTGTTTAAAATTTCAAAGAAAAATAATTCATAAAATTTGCCCTTATTTACTCACTCATTCATTCATTCATTCATTCATTCTTTTTGTTCTCGGTTCTACAATTAACTCTGTTCCCATCACAGAGCTCTGAAAATACCTATAATCACTTAAACCTTTGTCTTCACTTAATTGTTAATATTGCTACCTTGAAATTCTTGCTTCCTCATTGATTCCATTATTTATTTTTGAGAGCAGCCATTTCCAGCAGGTGTATATTACAAGGAACCATATAAAATTGCCACTTTGGCAGATTTAAGAAATCAAATATTGGTAATTTTATATAGTTCACACTTTATGTTTAAAAACATCTTCAACTCTCTTCTTCATGCTACTCATTCAAATATTATAAAGTTTTCTCTAATCAGTTTCCATAAGGTTTTTCTGCTATTTCTCTTGTTCTATTTTTACAGTCGCCATTCCCCATTTAAATAAACTTCACTGAGGCTCATCGCTCATCATTTCTCAGCAGGACAACTGCTACTGAGTCCTTGCCTGACTCTACATCACTCCTACTACCCTTCTAATCCAATCTCAAGACCAGTGGATCCGTTTCTGCCAACACCACTTGGAAGAAATATATCTTTCTATCCAAAATTCTTCTGTGTCAAATGCAAATTTATTTAGCTATTCTTGAATGTCTACCAGCAAGTCTCCTAACTTATGTCATTAATTCATTAACCTTTTTCATTATTCTTCAGCAGATTCTCCGTTCTAGACAAGAAAATTCTCTGCCCCAATTGTTTCCTGCCTAAGAGATTTATTATGTGTGTTATTCTATCATCTGAATAATTCAGTCTATTGAATTGAAAAATAATTCAATATTGATATGTTCTACTACATTCACCACCTGCTCTTGATTCTGTGAGAAGAAATAAGACCCTTGTTTTCACGTATGGTGCCAGAATTGTAACATTTCAGGTCTAAGGATAACAACCAAATATTATGTTCATTTTAGATCTATGAATCTATAGATCTCAGGTAATGCAAAAGTTAAATTTTCCATTAGTTTCTTATGTTATCAATTTCCATAAATGTCATAAAAGTAGGAATAAACACCAAAAAACTCATTTCCTTTATTATGACGTATGTCCTCTATAACACCCAGAATCAATTAATAATTTTAAATACTAATCATTTGAAAGTAAACAAGGTATGTATGATTTACTAATCACATAGTTTGTTTTTTTTTCCTGGCACTGTTAGAATAACCTTCACAACTGCCAATTAATATTTGCTAAGTGTCCAACAGGGGTAAAGTATGGAGCCAGGATTAAAAAAACTCACAAGATAAAGAGCAACAGTCTTGAGTATTTCATAAGGAGAACAAAAAAACTATCCTGGTCCTTCTAGAGAGTCAACTGGAGAACAAGAAGACCTATTTTGAAATACTATTATGAACTTTAGTGTAATTTTATGTAATAGTAGTACATTTCATTCCAAATAAAAAAAAAATTTTCTCAGTTATTCACCATGATGTTGAGCTTCAGGTCACAGATTTAGATTTCCAAGTTCAATAACCAATAAATTCTTGATTTTCATGTTTGCAATCTGGGTAGACAGTTACCATGGTTTATAGACTCCAACTGCCCAGCCTTTCCATAAAGTAACATATTGTTCTATGTATTTATAGTTACCTCTTACAATAGACATCTCTCTGAGTGCATGCCACACTCAACGCTCTCCATGTCATTTCCTTATGAAGAGTAAGTCTTTAGACCTCTCTCTTCTGTTAACAGCTAGGATAAATTAGAGATTAACACATCATCTGAAAATAGCCATCCCTAGGCTGTGCAGTGACAAGGAGGTGGCCTTCATGTAAAAAGTCTGCCCCAACGGAGATCCTTTATAGTTGATGGTGACTGCTTAATAGGGTGACCATGTCCTTTATTTCCAAACCAAGACATCTTTAAATATTAAAAGAACCACTGTAATTACACGACAGTCAAAAGCCAGTATTGTTCCAAGCAAAATGGGACACCCAGTTATAATCAATTAGCCTAAAGAGCCTAAACAGATCCTCTCTCTGCACATAGGACTCAGGAAGAAAGCCAGTAAGAACACAGAATGAAAGCAGTAAAATATCCTAAGACAGAAGAAAAGGTAGTAGGCATCATGAGTGAACAAAGAGGTGAGATAAAACAGGGAATCAAGAGAAACTCCTCCTTGGCATTAGGAAAAGTAGCTAATGTTTTAGACACTGTGCTAACAACTTTAGATATCTCGTTGCACTTAATCTCCAAGTCAATTTATGAGATGGCTGCAATTACCGCGCACACACACACACACACACACGCGCGCGCACACACTTTACAAATAATTTATATGAAGATATCTGCCCGAGATCATGCAGCCATCAACACTACCCAGGCAATGAAAACAGCTGAGTCATCATAATGGCAAAATAATAATAATAATAATAATGAAAACAGCTAAGTCATCATAATGGCAAAAAAACAAATGAACAAACAGGGCAATTGGTTTCAAAAAAGGTGTGCACATTCCACGGGAGTGCCCAGTGTAGCAGGGTGTGGAAGAACATGCTAAAAACTAAATGTATATTTAATCTTAGCTTCTATTTATAAATTTGTGTATATATTCAATAATGTATACAATTCAGTATTATAGTAATACATATGTATAATTTACAAGTAAATGTATATCTATTATGCTTACTCTTTTTCTGATGGAGCATATGATCAAAAAAGTTGAAAGAGCACTGTCCTAGAGTTCAGAGCAATGAATGCCCATTTTGGAGGAGACAGATCTTACTGTCATTGTGGGATCACCAGGACTAATCTCAAATTACTAGAGCCAGTATATAGCCAAGAGGTGGTAGTGATCAAGGCTGATTCATGTCCTCCCTCATTCCTTATACATTCCAAAAATACACTTCTATCAACTCAAATCAACTGTGCTTGAAATGTCAAAAGTATCATCTTATCCTAGAAGTTTTTAAAGGTCCTTACCCAACACTATAGAACAACATGATTTTAAACCCAGACATAAAAATACTTTACCACAAGCATAATCTCACAGAAATATGGAGCCATGCGTCCATGTCTTATTAAATTAATTAAACAAAGGGACCATTAGATTGGATGGTTCTAATGGTTGACCTACCTAAGGAAAACAAACCTAAGCCAGAGTTAATGAACTGGAATCTGAGAAAATGAAACTGAAGAATGACCAATCATAAGCAGCAAACTAAGCTTTCCCACATAAAGCAACCGCTAATCTACAACCAATCAAATAATTTCTTTGCTTTGCTTCAGTGTCTTCTCCACAAAAACCTTGCTGCTAGCTTCTGCCACTGGAACACTCCTAACCACTTTCCGTTTGGTGCTGCCCAATTAGAATTGCTGTTTCCTCTTCAAAATTTTAATGTGCCTCACTCTACCTTTTAATAGTCTTGAAAGGTAAAAATGCATATGTAGGATTAATAATTAAGTTTCATAAGTAAACAATCTTTTTTAAAAAAGTCTTTTAAATATTTTATTTTAGACATTTTAAAAACTCATCTCAATTTCAACATCCCTCTTTATGAGTAATAAAGTTCTTTTTGTCTGTGCTAAGTCAGAATGCTTAAGCCTGTCTCTCCTATTGCATCCTCAGTTGAGATACTTACAATGGGGTTACATCCAAATAAACCCATCCTAAATTAAAAATACTATAATTTGAAAATGTATTTAATACTACACTATAAAGTATTGGCTGTTTACTCTCATGACCACATGGCCGACTGGGTGCTGGGGCCCCCTGGTGCTGCTTGTCATCACGAGAGAGTATTGTACCACAAATCACCAGCCCAGGAAAAGAAACAAACTCGGCAACTATCACTAGTTACTTTGCACATATATATTACATTTTTGGCATGAAAAACATTTATTTAACTCAACTTATTCTTTCTCTGACAATCTGATCCAAATTCATCTCTGTTTGAGTTTATTTGGACTCTCAGGAAGGACCCCATGTTGTGATCATTCTTTAGGCAGAGTCCTTAGGAAAATACCCCTTTGGGGTGTGGAAGATGGAAAAGTAAGGGAAGTAGGTGGCAGCTATGACTCTCCTACTTACCTGAAAATTTATAGAAATTCAAAGACAGTTCTAGAAGTGTTCAGAATAATTGCTTATGTATTAATTAAAATTCCAAAGGACAATAATAGTCATTACCATTTGATTCTGAAGAAAAATGCTCAAATCAACAGTCTAGGGTGAGCACCTCTCCTCCTGCCTCCTCCTCCCTCCACATGGTTCTGTCTTCCATCTCTGCCTTAGATCACAGAGAGCCAGTCTCTTCATCTCCTCTTCCCACTTTTCTCACTTTCCACCATCCACCCACCCCCACTTCTAATTTTCTTTCTTCATTAACCTAACATAGTATATAAAAATATATTTTAAGTAGCCATTTAACATAAATTATGTCTCCTTTTCTCATTTTTAAAAGATTAGACGAACATGAAAATTTAGCAATAACCAAACACTACTTAGTATATAATAGATGTTTGTTAATGTTAGTTCCTTTCCCCACTTATGCGTTTGTTGTTTGTTTTGCAGTACAATTGATTAATTTTGTCAAGATCAATGGCCCTTAATGAGGGAGGAAAAATTCGCATTTTAACACTAGCTTTTCTCCATAACATAGTCTTTCTAGCCATATTTGCTCTGAAAAACTCCAACTTTGTAATGTTTATGTTAAAAGACACAATCTCAGTGTATAAAATCCTTTATTAGAAAAAAGGGTGGTCTGGACCCTGGATTAGTAGTTACCAGAAGGAAGCAGAAGAAAAGACAGGTAAAGGAGGTCAAATATTTGGTGACAGAAGATTGGACTTTGGGTGGTGAACACACAATACAATATCATATGATGTATTATTGAATTGTACACTTGAAGACTATTTGATTTTATTAACCAATGTCACTCTACTAATTTTAATTAATAAATAAATAAAAAGAAAAGAGGATGCCCAAGCCTTCACAGATCAGACACTTAAGGAAAAGCTCCAGGTATAACATGATACTGATCCAGTAGCCAGACTATCCTGCCAACTTTCAATTTCCACTATGGTTGCTTCACATGCTGCAACCTACATGCTCACCTATGGTTGGTTCCTCCTTTTGAACTGGCAGATGAATGAGAAGATGGACTTTCTATATTATTCTCAGTTCAAATTTAATTAGCCAAAATTTTATTTTAAATTTTCTTATTAAGTGCCGAAGAAATTATCAAAGGAAATATTTACAAAACCTGTGTTTTTTCCAACAAAAGTTTATTCATCGTCTATGGACCACATCCATCCCTTCACATAGTCTCCTCCATGACTGAGGTCAAGAGGCCAAACTTAAACTCTGGACACAGCGGGCTATTTGCATCCTGAGGGCAGAAACAGTATCTGTGTTGTTTAAAATAAAATGTCCAGTGTCTATCAAAGTATATATACATATATCAAATCATCATGCTATATATGTCAAATATATACAATTTTATTTTTCCATAAAGCTGGGAAAAATAAAAAATTTGTAAAGTACCTAAAAGATAAAAAGTGGTCAATAAGTACTTTAGAAATAAATAAATGAAGACATAACTTCTCACCTTTCAAAAGAAACACCCCTCCCAAGAAGTAGGTGATGAGCCATAACCATTACAGAAACGAACAGAAATAATTTCCTTCTCTTGGTAACAAGACAGTTATTCTTTCAAAATTCTCTTACAGGAGAATTGTGTTGCATTTGAAAACATATTCAAATGAGTAGTTTTTTTACCTTTGTCCATGTAAATCCAAACCGCAGTAGCAAATCTAGTATGACCTAAAATACATTATTCATTTCACCACAGCGTAGCTCTTTTGCAAAAGAACAGAAAGAGTAGATTGTAAATGTCTGCCTTCCCTTAACAGCTGTTATTTACATTGTGAGGTGTTATTCAGTTATAAATTATATCTTACCTAAGGAAATTACGCTAACTTTGCAAACACCAAGCAAATCCAGAATTAAAGACAAAAATTACTAATTACCATAAGCTGGCACATTACTATACACATTAAATACAAAATTACTAATACTATAAGCTGGCATACGCAAAGTACCTAATGAAAGGTGAGAAAGATTTCTTCAAAAACTAAAGAGTAATTAGAGGTGGCAGAGCAGGACTAAAGGACAGTGCAATAAGACACTGAAATAGCTGCTTTTGGAAGCCCAGGAAAAAGGTATGTGACCTCCACATTGTTTTTCTAGACCTGCCAGTGATTAGTGTTAACTCTTCCATTATACTTGAGCAAAATCTGAAGTAAAGAAAGTCCCAGCAATATGGAGGTCACCAGAATTAAATGATTGCATTGGAATAATAAAGATGAAATTAAAAACAACAGCATTTCAAGAAAGAAAGGAAGGAAATAAAGAAATTTTAATTATATCTTAACATTCATATATCTGATTCCTAATAATCTAGGGAATGGTGGTTAGGAAAAAACAACTCTCAGTGATTCCACTTTGTGTCAGTAGCTGTGCTAATTAGTTTACACAAATTATTTTATTTAATTTCAAATAACCCCCAAGATGTCTATATCACCATCATTTACAGTGTATACACAGAGACAGAGTGGGATTAACTAACTTTTCAAAGTCACATCCTATTAAGTGGCTGAGCCAGGGTCTATTGTACAAAAAGATGACAATTTTTGGTATCCATCTACCATACCCCACCTTCAACTTGTCTTAAGTGAAAAAGTGAAAAAGAGAAGGGCTATCCAACTTTAAGACTTATTATAAAGCTACAGTTATAGAGACAGTGTGGTATTGGTAAAAGAACATAAAAATAGATCAATAGAACAGAATAGAGAGTCTAGAAACAGACCCAAATAATTATTGTCAACTGTTCTTGGACAAAGGAGCAAAGGCAACACAATGGAGAAAAGATGGTCTTTTCATTCAACAAGCAGTGCTGAAACAACTAGACATCCACATGTTAAAAAACAAATCTAGACATAGACCTTAAACCCCACAAAAATTAACTCAAAATGGATCACAGACCTAGATGTAAAATGTAAAACTAAACCTCCTAGAAGACAATATAAGAGAAAATTTAGATGACCTTGGGTATGGTAATGACTTTTTCAATACAACACCAAAGGTACAAGCCATGAAAGAAAGAATTTAAAAAGTTGAATTTCATGAAAATTAAAAACGTCTACTCTGCAAAAGACACTGTCGTGAAAATCAGAAGACAAGCTACACACCAAGAGAAAATATTTGCAAAAGATGTATCTGATAAAGGACTGTTATCCAAAATAAACAAATAACTCTTAAAACTCATTAAGAAAACAAGCAACCCAATTAAAAACCAGGCAAAAAATATAAACAGTCACCTCATCAAAGAAGATACACGATGGCATATAACCATATAACAAGATGCTCAACATCATATGTCATTAGGAAATTGCAAATTAAAACAAGATACAACTAAATACCTGTGAGAATGCCCAAAATCTAAAACACTAACATCAAATGCTGGCAAGGATGTTGAGCATCAGGAATTCTCAATCACTGATGGTGAGAATGCCAAAAAAAAAAAAAGTACATCTTTCAAAAGACTATTTGGTGGTTTCTTACAAAACTAAAAAATATCTTAACATCTAGTGCAGAAATCACACAACTCAAATGAGTTGAAAATTTATGCCCACCAAAAACCTGAACACTGATATCTCTAGCAGCTTTATGAATAATTGCCAAAATTCAGAAGCAAGCAAGATGACTAGGCAGAGCACAGAGAATTTTTAGGGCAATGAAACTAGTATTATCAGGCCAAGATCTAGATCTGTCGTCAGATAGACAGTAAGGAAGCTTTAACTGACATAAATTAGAACACTTCTTTGTGTATGTGAAACTTAAGCAATACCCTAAAATTTTGTATGAAAACCCAACAAAATAGCCACTATTTTCCATGGGATATACAACAGAACTACTAAATATACTTTTATTTGCCTTGAATCTTGCCCACTCTATATTGACTCGACAGCCTATGTTAAATTAGTAATACATTTTATGAAGTAGTTCATTGTTGAGCTTGAGTGTTCATGAGGAGGTAGAAATGGAACTTTATTATTTAACGTTTACGATAAGAATTCTTTGCTTGCTGACTATTTTATACTTTCCTTCCTGAGCCAAAGCTTTGTAAAACATGTTTGGTTCACCTGACAGCTCTCCAGAAAGTCTGAGCCAATTTGCAGTTTCTTCTTCGGTGTGAGAGTGCCTATTTCCTCAGAGCTTCTCTTAAAGCTTATGATCTTTACATATTTTGGCTGATTGGACAGACATAATAGTACACAAAGTTGTTTTAACTTACAATTATTTGAGAGTTTTAATGTTTTATCACATGTTGGCTACATACTTTTTGTTTTTTTAAACGGCTTTACTAATACATAAGTTACATACCATTAAGTTCAGTCTTTTAAAGTGTACAATTCAAGGGCTTTCAATATATTCTAGAGTTGTGCAAATATCCACATAAACTAATTTTAGAATATTTCATCACCTCAGAAAGAAACCTTGTACTCACCATTCCCTTCATCCTACTCTTCCCCCAGCTCTGGGAAATCACTAATCCACTTTGGGTCTCTATATATTTGCCTATTGTGGATGTTTCACGTAAATGGAATCATACACTGTATGATTTTGTAACTGGCTTCTTTCACTTAGCATAATGTTTTCAAGGCTCATCCAAGTTGTAGCATGTATCAGTACTTCATTATTTTTTATAGTTAAATAATGTTCCATTATAGTAATTATATCATGTTGTGTTTATCCAGTCCTCCTGCTATAGGCCTAGGTTTTATCATTTTCCAAATGGCAAAGGGAAGACAAAACTACAGATCTACCAGTCATTCCTTCTTTACCTTCTTGTTCTGCTACAAGCTTTCTTGTTCTTTCCACGATATCCATGCATCAGCCAGGCCTCCTTCCGGGCCTGGAGTTCGTTAAAGAGCTTCACATGGTGCACTAGGTACTGCAGTACGAATTAAAGCAACTTCTTGAATTCGTGTCTTCCTCTGGAAAGGGTAACCAACATTTGGCTGCCAGTGCTTCCTCCTCTGCCTGGAATTCACACCTGCCTGTGCTACCTCTAGACATTAAGGCCAGCTTCACACAGGCAGCAAAGACAGAAAAATTCTGAACCTGGGACAGAAAACAATCTCAATATGAAATGACTCAAATTTTTTTCTAGTGGCTTTTTAAAAGTGTGTGTATATGTGTGTGTGTGCATGCGTGTGTGTGTGTGTGTGTGTGTGTGTAAAAATCCTGGAGTCTTTTTCTGAACATAAAACTGACATATCATCACTGACAAAAATTATTAGAAAATCTAAGAGTATAAACAAAAAAAGTCCTATCTCTTTTCATGTCCCAAGGTTAACCATGGCTATAGGTTTGGTGTATATCCTTAGAGAAACAGACAGATACAGTTGCCAAAATATACACTTATATTTTAGACAACTGGAAATGTATTATATATAGTTTCACATAAAATTTTTTTCCACCACATTTTCTAATGTCATTAAATATTGCTTGAAAACATTAAATTTCCACTTAGGACCCATCGTGATATACAAATCTTTTTCCTCCCTTTGCATATTTAAGTCTCCTCCATTATAAGTAGGACTGTGATAAACATCACATCTCATGTGTCTCAAATTTTTATTTGGTTCTACAATCTTTATACTTATCAATTCGATCATTTGCAAACATTTGTCAAAGGCCTACCCTACTATAGGCACAGTGCTAGAGATTCAATGTTGATCCTTAAAAACCTCTCAGAAAATAACTCTTCTGTTCCCTCATTTTGTCCTGCCTCCTTGGCATACCTGCTTGCTTATGTTCTTCCAGTTACTTTCCCCAACTACTGTTCTTGCCTGTTCCTTGCCTATCCATTACTTTTCACACATGCCTTTTCCCATAGCTCAGTTAAGCTTATTCCTAACCCTTGCTACCTGACTGACCCTCTAGCAAGCATTTCTCAAACTATTTGGTCTCAGGATCACTTTATACTCTTAAAAATTATTGAGGATCCCAAAAAGATTTTGTTCTGTGGGCTGTTTCTCTATTTACCGAATGACAAATTAAAATTAGAAACATGAAACAATAGAACACAAGTACAAATTTCATTAGCCAAAAGAGAGAGGACAACATCTCAGTTCATATAGCCTCTGGAAAACTCCACTGCACACTCAAGAAAGATTGAAAGTGGAAAAGGAAAGTAATGTCTCAGTATCATTATGAAAACAGCTGGATCTTGCAGATCCTCCCAAAAAGATCTTGAGGACCCCAAGCTAGAGAACCACATCTAGGCCTTTGTCCTATGATTTCCTGTGTCACCTAATTCTCACTTTGCATTCACCATCTCTCATGGCCTGTGTCAACCACGGCAGGGGAGGGGGCAGCTGCGGTGTCATCAGCTTGCTTGGTTGCTATACATCACGATGGCATGGCTCCTTATTGCCTTTGCTTTCTCTGCAAAAAAAGATCAGTATCCAAGTCCCACAGGTTTTATGCAACTAAGTCAGTGTTCCTAGGCTATTTATGTTCTAGGATATTTAAGTGATGAAACATAGAAATCCAGCCTGTTTAATAAATTTTAATAGGAGGGCAGAATAACCGTAGAAGCCTCTAGAACAGTGCTACCCATCTCTTGTATTAAAGTGAAAGTTAAGATTTTATATATATATGCCGATTAGTGGCATATATAAGATCTATATATATACGCCGATTAGTGGAGATACCTGCCTTTAACTTTATTAACAATGCTGCCCAAATATATAGAAAGAAAATAAGGCTGAGAATAAAACAGGAATTAAAGGACTTCCACTATTACAAAGTCAAAACATTAATTACGCTCAATAATTTGCTTTTTGCTTTGTTTTCACATTTGACCTCTGGACAGTCATACTGTTTTTTTAACGTGACATTTCAGGTATTGGATTTTTTCCTTTATATAATAACATTACAGAACCTAACTCCCAGCCTAACCACACAATTCACTTTGTTTAACTCCTTTCCTCCCAATATTTACCCACATCAAGGTATTTAATTACGTACATACAATCAGAGTACAAGTTGCATAACTGTGAAGCTTTCTACAACAATTACAGCTGCACTGTGCTTCATGAAGTACATCTAAATAAGAAGGACAAATTCCACAGCCCTACTTCTAAACAGAGCTGAAGCTTCCGTCCTTTAGAAAATGAGCATTCAAAAACCATTTTTAGCCTATTTATACCTCTGCTTCCAAGATAGGACACTCTCTGGATGAGCTTATTGCCTTTTAGTTTTCATAGCCCTTGAGAACCTCTGGAAATTTAAGTTTAACCATCTCTAACTCAGTCAGCGGAAGATTCAAACACATATGTACACACACAGACCCACACACACCAGTCACAGTCATATAGCAAAACATGACAGAAGCACCCAGACTCAATGAGTTCCTGGGAACCTTTTATTTTCAGAGCATAAATCTCCCTTCTAGGCATCCCCAGACAAAATGGACACGCAAGGCTCCAGACGAGCAAAGGTGACTCAGTGATATGTCACAAACTGAGGTAGGAGCTCTACTTTTGAGGGCTGCTTTACTAAGTTTTTACCTATCTTATTCCTTAAAAGACAAAGTTCTCAAACTACTTCCAAGCATTTATAAAGCAAACAAAGCCACCTGCCAGAAATGTTTGCTTTATTCTGAAACTGCTGTATTTACCTTGAAAACCACAAAATGTAAATAAGGGCACCTGATCAGAGAAAATCTTTAAACTACTCACTTACCGAATCAACACCTGGGAAGGAAAGGCAGTTGACTTGGACTTGAACACATGATATACAAATGGAGCTTTTATCTTAGTGGTAGTTTGAATAAGTTAATGATTAGTAAGCTTTATGGAGATACACAGAGACTTTCATAAACAAAATATAACTTTTATGAATTTATTTAATACTCGGAAGAGAGTAAAACAAGTAAGGCCCACCCACCATAAACTGTAGAAGTACAATCTAAATTCATACATACTTCCACTTAAAATAACAGATATGTGTATGACACTCTCTCCCACTGGCGATAATTTGTTCTAGAGTATGTGAAAACAAGTAATTTGACCTTTTTTTAAATTTAATTTTATTAGTTTCAAGCATACAGTACATTGGTTAGACATTTGTATAGTTTATGAAACAATCCACGACTGCTCTTACTTTCCTCTGGCTCTCTACCTAGCCATTACATTAATGCTAACTGCTTTCCCTGTGCCGTGCTCCCCATTCCTGTGATCAACTATCAACTACTAATTTGTACTTCTTTAACCCTTCACCCCATTATCCCAGCCCAGCAATCCCCCAACCCCTCTGTCCATTGCCAGATTGTCTGCTATATTTGTGAGTCTGTTTTTGATTAGTTTGTTCTTTTTGTTCCTTAGATTCCACATATAAGTGAAATCATATGGTATTTATCTTTCTCGGACTAATTTCACTCAGCATAATAACCTCCAGGTCCTGATTTGACTTTTTAATATGCCTAATACATGACAAGATAAGAGAGGATAAGGAAAATAGTTCATTTAAAAATAGCTACCATTTAATTCATTGAGTTTTTGAGTGAGCCATAGTTTCAGATCTACAAACAGTCCATACTTCTCACCACAATATGTTCTTAGAAATTATATTATAAAAAGAATGCATTTCCCATAGGAAATTCTACTGAAATAATATAATTGGGATTATTTTCCTAAGGAATACACAGTTAATCATGAATATAGCAGAAATGGAAATATTCTCACCCTCCATATCATTTAGAAAATCAAATATCCTATAAAAGTGATTCAAATGTACTTTGTAAAGATCATTCGTTTCTCCAAAATTAAAACTGCAACTATATCTAAAGACCTCACCAAGGACCTACCTAAGAAAGCCCAGAGAGGCAAAGAAAGAGTCCTGAGTGAATAAACTCTTTCTTCATCTTCCACACAGCCAGTCTTAGAGGTGAAAAAAGTCACAGAAGTATAGTTGAGTAGGAAAACTTCCTTTTTTTTTTTTTTTTTTTTTTTTTTGCTTCAGTGAAGTCAAGAAAATATTTCTGGGTCAATTGAACTTCTAGCCGCCTCAGGGCTGCTTTTGCCCCTCGGGGCTATTCATTCTTGAGTTGTCTAAATTTACCCCCCAGCCTCAGCTTCTTCCAGAATGGCCTCTAAATGTAGTCATATATTATGCAGCCTTTCGAGACTGGCTTCCTTTACTTAGCATAAATCATTTGCTAAATCACCATGTCATTGGGTGTATCAGCTGTTCATTCCTTTTTAGTATTGAGTAGTATTCCATTATGTGGACATACCGTTGTGTGTACTGTTTATTCATTCACCAAATGAATGAGATTTTGATTGTTTCCAGTTTTTGCTATAAACATTCACATACAGATCTTTGTGTGAACTTAAGTTTTCATCGCTTTGGGTAAATAATTAAGAGTGAGATTTGGGAGGTAATATAGTGTGCGTGTGTTTAACTCTTTTCCAAAATGGCTGTAGCATTTTGGACACTGCCAGTGATGCATGAGAGACCTAGTTGGTCTGCATCCTTGACAACAGTACTGTTGTCAGCATTTTCAGTACCATCAGTAATTTTTCATTTTAGCCATTTCTGTAGTGGTACTTCATTGTGGCTCTTGATATTGTTGTTTTCTTCAATATTGGTATTCTCAGGGATTCCATTTAGAGTACTCTTTTCTTCTCACTCTCACAGCTTTAAATTCCATCCATATGCTAGTAAATGTCAAATCTGTTCTTCCACCTTGATTTCTCTCTGGAGCCTCCAAATCAACATATCCAGCAATCTTCTAGATCTGCTTCTCTGGCAGAAAGGATGTCAGAACCCAATTCATTACTGTGGTAAATTGCACAGTGGCCATAAATTCTTCCCATCCCTGTATGCATGTCCCTTTGCAGGTGACTTTGCAGCTCCTCCCATCAAAAGGCAGAGTCAATGTCCCCACTCTTCGCATCTGAACTTAGCCATATAGCATCAGTAAATGTGACGCAAGCAGAGGCTTGAATAATGTTTGAGCACTGGGGTTTGCCCTTATTCTCACAACACTATCCCTATGTGAAGAATCTCGGCTAGCCTGCAGATAATGAGGGACACATCCCTATCAAAAACCTATCCATTGGCAGATATGTGAGTGAAACCATTCTAGACCATCCAGCTGCCAACTGACCACAGATACACGAGCAAGTTCAGCAGAGAGCAGCCAAGCCAGCTCAGAACAAAAGAATCAGCCAGAAAGCCCACAGATTCATGAGTTAAATAGATCGATGCCATGAAAGCCACTCAGTTTGGGGGAGGAGGTGAGCTGTTACACAGTAATAGAAAACTGATACAATTACTCACCCCTATCATGCTACTAAAATCTGAAACCTGGGAGAATTCTAGGACACATTTTCTCCCTCACCCCTGCCTCCCACCCTACTCCCACATATAATTAGTCATCAAGTCCTAATATAGTTAAATACATCCCCTTCTCTCCATCTATAGCTATTATATTACTCCATTATCAAATTTCTGAACTATTTTAACAGTCTCTTAGTTGATAACCCATCCTACATTTTCAACCTCTCCATGTAAGAGAACAGTCTTTCAAATTTTCATTTCTGCTCATCATAGCCCAGCTTAAAATCCTTTAATAGTTCTCCACTATCTTGAACATAAAAAATCAAGTACCTCAGTATGGCATACAAGGCCATTAGGCACTGGACCCTCCTCCAAGCTCATCTCTGCCACTCTTCCACATTCTCCTAAGCTTTAACCATTCTTAAAAGCCATGACCACAAATGGTCATGTTACTCCACACCTCTGTGCCTCAGCCAGAAATGCCTCTCTCTCCTAAACAGCCTCCTTTCCACCTCGTTGACAACTGTCTATTTTTCCATAGCTCCAGCTCACCTCCATTCTTCGCTTGAATTCCCAAGCCAACGACAACCCTCTTCTCAGTGCTTCCATAGCCCCCGTCAGATTAGTCAGTGGTTAAGGATCTGGATTTCAATCAAAGGTTTGCTTCTTTCTAATTGTATGACCTTGGGCAAGTTACTTAACTTCTCTGTACTTCAATTTCCTCATCTATAAAATGAGATGTGACAGAGAATGTTACCCCTTCGCCCACAACATCTCTACTCTCCTCTTTAGGTAACAGACCTCCTGAGTTTTAGGTAGGCACATGGATAGCCCAATAACACTTTCTACAGCCTTCTTGCACCAAAATATAGCCATGCGTATTGGTTTCCTGTGGCTGCCATAACAAATTACCACAAATTGGGTGGCATTAAAAAAAAAAAACAGAAATTTATTCCTTTGTAGTTCTGGAAGCCAAAAGCCCAAAGTCAAGGTGTCTTCAGGTTCATGTTCCCTCTGAAGACTGTAGGAGAGAATGAATCCTCTCTTGCCTCTTTCAGCTTCTGATGGCTCCAGGTAGCTTCTTTGGCTATGGCAACCTAATTCCATTTGGTCTCTGTCTTCACATGGCCTCTCCTGTGTGTGTGTGTGTCTTCTCTTCTGTTTCTTATAAAGACACTAGTCATTAAATTTGGGGCCCACCTGGGTAATCCAGAATGATCTCATCTCAAGATTCTTAATTTAGTCTACAGCCATGCCACCCTGAACGCGCCCGATCCCTTCTGATCTCGGAAGCTAAGCAGGGTCAGGCCTGGTTAGTACTTGGATGGGAAACCACCTGGGAATACCAGGTGCTATAGGCTTAAAAACAATAATAATAAAATTTTTAAAAAATTCATAAAAAGTTAAAAAAAAGATTATTTAATATCATTTTCGAAGACTCTCTTTTCTAATTAGGTAACGTTCACAGGGTTGGGTATTAGGACATGGATTTATTAGGGGGGAGCACCATTCAACCCAATATACTAAGTGACTATAAGATATGAACAGGAGTGATATTTGTCATTCCAGATATCATTATGAAAGAATCTTCTTGCTCTTGATTCCTCTTACCCCCTTTCTACTAACTGAAAAATGGTGACTATTGGAGCAACTTTGAAAGCCATGTGTAAAGCCATAATATGGTTCTGAATCGCTCACCTAGGAACTATTAAGTGAGAGAGAAATAAACTTCTCTTATATAAATCATTGTTTTTTGTTGTTGTTTTATTTCGGCTATAGCACCTTATCTAATACATGCACATAATAATATCAATAATATATACTACATACTACATAGAGTTGTGTAGGGATTAAGTAGATTAATAAAATATAAAGCATTTTGAACATTACCTGACATACAGTAAGGACTAAATCAATGTTTGTGATTAGCAGCACTGATAGTAGAGTAGTCCTGGTCACATTTAGTTATCATGGATTTACTTGTCTATTTCCTGCAGAAGACCACATTTTGCAGGGTAACGGCGTGGCGCTTTCATTTCAGTATTATATTCAAAAGAACAGCAAATGTTCCATTATGTAAGTTAGCTTTACATATCACTTATTACCCTAGGAATTCCTTTAATGAAAAGGTGCATACTAGGCCTGAGAAGCCTGGATATCCCTTTTCCACATGTACAAATCTTTCAAATTACACATTAAATGCTGTCTTCACTAAGATGCTTTCTTCACCTCTCAAAACAGGAAATTAAAATCTCCATCCTCCCATAATACTTTCACCATACCTTTTTATTTAGCTCTTATCACTGTCTCCCTTGTGCTATAATTCTTTATATACACATCTTATCTCTCTCATTAGATTATAAATTCCTTGAAAGCAGCATTCATTTCTGACTCATTTGAACCACAGCAACTAGTTCGCACACTGCACTGCACACAGCAGATATTAAATAAATCACTATTAAATGTATCCAAGATCTTATAGAGTTGAAAAACAACAACTTAAAAAAAGCTTGCCTCACCCTACAAGCTGCGTGACCTTAACCATGTTATTTTACTTTTCTAAAGTGTAGTTTCCACATTTGTAAAATGGGGCTATTAAAAATTAAATAAGGTAACACGGATAAAGGCCATCATAAGTGCTCAAACTTAAAAATTCAATATTTAGGACTTTCTATTCTTAGAAAGAGTCATCTTGGGTATTAAGTTAAAATACCCACAGACAAAGGTACCTATTCAGTACTTACATGAATTTGGACATACAACCAAGTGCTTCATACACAACACTAGAAGGGAGATTTTTATACACAAGCCAGTAAGCAGCTCGGGAAAACTGGCCCCTGGACACATGATTAGTAAGTGAGGGACTCAGAGAATAGTTCTCATTCTTCAAAAGCACATGCATCTCAGGTGTTAATTTTCTGCCCATCATTTCTTACTCTTAAGAGAGAGAATTAAACTTCACAATTTTAAGCCACAAATCAAAGTTCATACACTGTATATATCACAGACACGACTGTGTGAGTGCTGCTTTAACAGCAATTCATGAGACTTTCACAGTATGAAGTCTTATTTACCACTTAGAACCACAGCAACTTCTCTCCAGTAGAGACTAAAGTATTTGAAAGTGCAAGTACTTTTACAATCTCGACTAGCTTCAACAAGAAAAGCAAAGAGGCAATGCAATCTGTTTTTATTTCATCCTTTGGCCTTTCTCTGAAAGCTCACTGAGAAAAGTAAACTTATTATCCAATTTCCTCTGCCACTTAAGAGTTTAATAATAGGGGATTGACAATAAAAGGTTCTTAATATAAAGACTTACCAGAAATATACAGGATCAACACAGCAATAACATTCAATTGGAGAATTTTAAAGATGTTTTAATATAAATCATGTATTCGTTGGCTTGCAAACCCATTGCAATTTTCTAAACTTCTTTAAGTAGCAGCCAACTACAAAATGCAATAACCTAAAAAAAGTTTCACTTAATACATGTGGAAGTTTTGTCTTCTGCTATTCACACTATAACAAATGTTAGAATGCACATTTTACACCAATGAACTTAAATTTAGAGGTGGAGAATTTAAGACTATAATAAAATAACAGGTCTATACATTGCTTTATCATAAAACACGTAATCAACTAAGAGCAATGATACATGCTTTGTAGTATTAAGACACCCAAAAAAGCATCTGATGACAGAACTGAAATTATATTGCCTTTAAGAATTACAAGTTTTTTCTAGAGCTTTATTCATTAATTCAACAAAAAGTAATAAAACACTCTTCTTGATCTTGGTAATTCAACAGAGCTCAGGCTAACACAGTATTTACGATTTACATTCTAATTGTAGGTCAAATAAAGAAACGGGTACAAATTCTGAGCATGCACTAGTCATGTGTCCTCAGGCCCAAGTTCACTGACTACCACAGTGGACAGTTTCCAGCATGCTGGCAGCCTCCCACTCCGAGCTCCTTCATCTCTCTCCTTCTCTTCAGGAGGGCTTTCCCTGACACCAGGAAAACTTGCCCAGCTGCAAGCAGGAGCAATCCAGAGTATGTTGTGGAAATGGGTGATTACACCCTCAGGGGCAACCTGCAACCCACAGATGATGGAAGTTGGCTGCAGCCTTTCTATTGGAGATTCTGAGGAACACATGTTCCTCATGGTTTCTCAGAAGGCTCCAGCAGGACTGAGCCCCAGTTGCCACAGTGGGGAACATTATGGAACACTTAATTGCCTTTTCATCCTTTAGGCTCATTCTCCCCCACTTCCTCATCCATGCTTCCAGGGATCACCTCCCAAACATGAACTCTATCCAAGTCTTCCAGGATATGATTTGTAGGTACTCCAACCAACACAGTCCTAATCTATTTCCCCTCAGATATATTCAATAATACTGGAATAACACATAAAATGAGATAATCACACATATGCCCTTTATCAGCTTAATAAATTTCAAGATGTCATGAGGCTGGGCATCTGAATAAATAATTTAGATGAGAGTTAAGATGAGAGAGAGAGCAAGAGGGAGTCAAGCTAGAACAATGAGCCAATGCTAATAATATGAAACGTAACGGAGTCTCCACTTGGTTCCAAAGTACCATTTATGTACAGGAGAAGGGACATGAGGATTCAGAAATGCAAATGACTACAGATGGAAGTAAATTAGGGAGTCCTGCCCAGGACTCTTGGGCTACTATTGTGGCATCCAAAAAAGAGGGAGATTCTGATCAGACTGCACCCCAATGTACTATATTCAGTTCTTTCTACACCACTAAGAATTATACTGGCAAATAGGAGCCTAACCAGAGGACAAACAAGCCACTACGATGAAGACTAGAGAAATAACTAAAGAATTTAGTTATTTAGCTGGCAACAAGTGAAAGAAATTTTTTAAAATTAAGACTGTATAAGAAAAGATCAGCAGAAATGTGATCATTCTAAACAAATACTTAAAGGATACTGTGTGGAAGAGGTATTAGATTTAATCAAAGTGGCTTTACAAGACCAATAGGTAAAATTTATAGGAGGGCATAATTCAACAGATAGTATGATATAGTGGTTAGGAACAGGTCTGGAGTCAGACAAACTTGGTTTGGATCCCAACTCTACCAGTAGTGAATTCAGTGACCTTAAGATGGTTGCATAATTTCTTTATACTTAACTCTATTGACTTCAAAATTGATAGCAACAATTTCCACTTTATAGGGTTTTGTGATTCCTAAATAATAATGCATGGAAAGCCCTAAGCACAGTACAGCACGTATTAAATTTCAAGAAATGCTAATTATTTCAAATCTAAAATTGTTTCAGTCTTCATCAAAAAAAAAAATTATACTACCAAATCTGAAGGAATTCAATACAGCAATTGTTAAGCTGGTTGAGGAAGTATTTATAACTGGCTCATACTGTAGAATCACTGTTAGACAAGATTGATATATTATTCAACTACATAAAAAGTCAAAGCCACCACCTAGCAAGATGACTTTTTTCACTTATACACTTGAGCGTTTAACCTCCACCTCCATGTGTAGAAGCAAAAGGTGAGAGTCCCAGCCTTCAAAATGACTTCCCTGAATTATCTAGAGGAAGAACTGAGTTACAGAAATGATTTTGTCAATCTTCCTCCAAACCCTAATTTTCACTACCTGCTTTAGTGTTCCACTACACAGCAGAGAAATTCTCTATTTTAGTTCCAATTCCTGAAGCATTCCAACTTACTGGTTCAGAATAACCTTTTGCTTGCCAGAAGTGGCCACTTGGTAGCCATGGTGGATTATGAAATAGGCACATGTCAAATGACCAAAGAAATCTCAGAGTTGCAAATTTCAAGACCATATGGCCCAACCGTGGGGAATATCTAACCAATCAAGAGAAAGGGCCATCTTCTCTTCCCTCAGCCCACCTAGAGAGTGGCTTCCTGAGGTCTCCATTACTTCTATATTTTATCACCCTAATGGTAATAAAAGGACACACAAACCTCTCTTGATTTGACTTGTATCTCCTCCTAATAGAAAAAGCACATGTATCAATAGGCACAGACTTTTGGAAACATCCACACCAGACAGAAGTCTTCTAGACAATAAGGGGAGAAGTACATAAAGTAACTAGGAAAGAAAAAAAATCAAAAGAATATAAAGTCAACAAAAATAACTGCCATTATTTAGGACCAGTGATAAATTATGCTGACATTATGTACCCCTGATATGACAAAAAGAGAGTTAACCTCGGTGGGAGTCTCAAAACCTTAACCCCAGTCTAATCATGAGAAAAATATCAGGCAGGTCAAAACCGAGAAACACTCTACAAAACACCTGGCCAGCACTCCTCAAAAGGATCGAGGTAATGAAAAACAAGGAAATACTGAGAAAATGTCACAGACCAGAGAAGACTAAGAAGCCATGACAACTAAATGCCATGTAGGATCCTGAATGGGATCAGGAATGGAAAAAGAACATTCATGGAAAAACTAATGTGAAATCCAAAGTCTAAAATTCAGTACAACTTTAATGTACAAATGGTAATTTCTTAGTTTTGACAATGTACCATGATTATGTAAAATGCTAACCTTAAGGGAAACTGGGTGAAGAGAACTCTCTACAGTACATCTTTCACAACTCCCCTGTACATCTGAATTTATTCCAAAGTTTAAAGTTTATCTCTTAAAAACAGAGAATATTTTATCGTTAAAATAATTTTACACGCATGTAAGAGAAAACCACTGTGCTTCTGTTGATTGATTGTATTCTGATTGTATGGTTTCTACTGAAAAAATAGCTGTCCATCAGGTTTTAAATAACCCTGGGGAAGTTGTTTACTCGTTAAAACTTAGTTTCCTCTGTTCATATGTGAGGCAATGTGACATAGCCAAAAGAACATTTCATTATATAACTGTATATGGAGGAGAATCATTTTAACCTTTTTGGAACTTTAGCTCCTCATTCAAAAAATTGGGGCAGTTATACTACATTTACTTTTAATCACCTAGCTCTCAACTTTTATGTTTCACATGAACAAATCACAGAGTGAGTACGAAAAACAAAAATTTTTTCAAATAAGTTTGAGAATACCATGCATCTAGCTGAGGTAAGAGGAACTGAGGTGTAGCTGAACTGTTGATAAGCTATTGTTTCTTCCCTTACTTAAAAAGTAACAATAAGGGAGGGCGCTTGGAAACTTGGCAGAGGAGTCTGGAAATTCAGGGGTGGTGATTCTGGGAGGCAAATCTATGAAAAAGCAATGGTTTTTAAAGCCAAACGGAACAAGGGAAATATATTCTGGCAGAAAATGGTATAATGCAAGAGCTATGAAAGGATAGGCCAAGTGAAAGGATGAGGCATTTGGGACCACAAAAGTCTGCTTATGACTTAAGCAGACCAAGGCGCAAACAAGCCCCCTCATGGAATTCTCCTCTGGTGTTCCATCAGGATGGGGTTCCAAGCATCATAGGGAAAGAGTCAGAGCTTTAAAAAGGAAACTCTGAATCTCCAGTAGGAAAGGACACTCCTTTTCCCATGATGAATGGAGCGAGAGAAATAATTTAGTCTTAAACTAGAGGTAGAAAATGAGAAAAAACTAGCAAGGACAATATTATATTACAGGAACAGCCAGCCTCCCAGGGGTGGGATGGAGCACCTGAATGATTCTTGTTTGAACCACTCCCCACTGAATAATATAATACTGAGTATCTATATATCCGTATATAATTACATGCTGGGTATAGAACTGTTACCCCAAGGTTCCCTCAGGCACACTAAAACGATCTTTACACTTTAAAACAATTCACTTCACTGAGAAAGAGGAAAAGAAAAAAGGCAGCCACAAACCCTGAAGGGTTAGCTTTGAAAGATTAATCCTCCCTGACTGACAGAGAAATAAGGCTACCCATGCTCCTGGCAGTGAAGTGTGGGGCAACCTTGGGAACCAAGTTTCAGCACATGATCCCAAGCAAAGTTTGGGTCTCTCATCCAAAAGCATCTAAAGGGTTCTTTTTTTTTTTTTTTGATATCTACTATAGGCAAAGCTCTATACCTATAAAACACAAAAAGAAAAAAATAAAATCCTGCCCTCGAAGAGGTTATAATATAATATAATATGTTAAAAGAAATGCATTATGCCTTTATACTATAAGTTAACTATCATTTGTATAATGACTTAAAACACTTTCACATTTATTCTCTGGAAAGATTTCATGGCCTCATAAAGCCTTGTGTGGTTGGCGTTGTTCTTGTTATTATCCACCCTACTTCCACCAGCCAATGACGGATGTCCTCTGAAGCTCAAAGCGGTTAGGTGACCTACTTAAGATGACGCAGCCAGAGAGCGGTACAGTCAAAACCTGAACTGCTTTTTTCTCTTACAAATACAGATTTGTTGTCCCAGTTTGCTTTTAAAACTCTTCTTTTTTATCTTTAATGTACTACAGTTCATAAAAGGAGTTGCTGTGGATTTGGTTTTGTTTATCATTACTACTCTGAACTCAACGTGCCCCTTCAACCTGAGGCACAGTGTTTTTCTTCAGTTTAGGAAACTTCTCGCTCATATTTCTTCACATATTGCCTCATTCCCATTTGCTCTAGCTTCTTCTAGAATTTGATTAGGTCCTGCCAATCCTTCTCAGTCTATCCTCCAAGCTTTTCATGACTCATTCATATTTTCCTCTCTTGGTATGTCTCTGTACTGCATCCTGGATGAGATCCTCAGATCTCTTTTCCAAAGCACTAATTCTCTCCTCATCTTTATGTAATATTCTAGTTCAAACTTTTTAGAAACTATCTGTTCTTTTTTCATATTGTCTGTTCTTCCATTAGGGCTTCTCTACCCTCTTCTCTTCTATCTTTGAAATCATTTCCACACGTATATTGCATAGTCTTTGGTAGGTGGTTCCGGCACATGACTCGTCTATTGGTTACAACTATTAACATTACCTCATGGTAGTTTTATTGTGAGTCTATCACTGTAACCACAGAACCAGCTCAAAATGGTCCCATCCCGTTTAACAAGATACTGAGTTGTTCTTCAGAGACAACAGACCAAAACTGCTAGCCATGCAGTTGAAGCATTCATAGAGGAGAAGACTTTGACCTGCAGCTGCACCAGAAACCAAAGTCTCACCTCCTCCTGCAACACCCCCACCTCCCCAACACACACCACCACAGAAGCAAAGGACCAGGACGTAACCAGAACTTGAACATGAGAACTATTTCAAAAGCCAAGGGTCCTTGTCCAGGAAGATCTGGTGTCCACGCTCCTTTAGTATAAATGGCCCAGTTATAACTCCAATTATAACTTGCCCACCCCAGCACTTCCACACACCTATTCCCCCTAAACCCTTAAAAACCCTTAACTGAGTCCAGCTAGCAAGGTGGATTTGAAACACCATTAGGTCTCCCATCTTCTCGGTTGGCGCCTTCTCGATCAATAAATTTTTCCTAACTCCAAACTCTGATATTTTGAGTTTTGGCCTTTCATACTGTCGGGTACATGAACTCGGGCTTCAGTAACATCTTCAACAGTAACTGTCATGGCAAGAAGACCTCACTTGCCCAGAGTTGGAGGAGTGTCCCTACTGAGTGGTTTTATAAGTGCTTCTAATGGGCAGTGTATCTCCTGCATCCTGCTTTATGTTAATTTTTCTACCTGGGAAGAAATTTGGACCTCTTATTCAATGTGACCAATTTAACTCAAAGGACATTTATTGTGCTTGTCACTCTCTCTCAAAAGTTCTGAGTTTAGGGAGGATGAAATATATATGATATTGTTATAATGAGAATCGTGTGGAAAGTGTCTATCACAGGAAGTAAAACATGGGAAATATTTTCCAAACGTTAAACATCTCCCCTCTCCAGGGCAGTAAGTACCACATCCTGACTTGGCTCTAGGGAATCCCTTTGACTCTCTCTCCAGATTCCTTCCCCTTATTAAAGCTGCTTTTCACCATTGTGAGAAGAATACTTATACGGTGTGTTTAAAATGAATACTGTTTTAAAATTATTTTTATTGTTATAAGTACACACAAACTGTAAAATTTATTTGAGCAAGGTTTTAATTACTTGTTTCAGTTGTGTATGATTATTTGCATATTTCATTAATCTTTCTTTCATAGCAATCGAATAATAATGTCTCCTGCTACGACCAGTTTCTCAGTGGATATTATCAAGCTATCTCTAAAATTATACTTAGAAAAGAGTTCTAAGACAACTGTTAGTTATTACACACGATTCAAAGTGACATTTTAAAAGCTAAGCTAACACATCACTGTCACCCTCCTGGAGATTTTACAAAGATAAATTAAATAGCTGCTAATGAAAAACTAACACTTATAGTATAACTGTCACAGAAATATATAGCTATATATTATTCAGTTGTATTTACTGGTTTGAAAAGTGGCCTCTACAGTTAATTACCTAGATTTCCTTTCTGATAAATGATTGTCAGCAAAACAAAAATTTGAACTATTTCATTATAAATCCTTCAATGTGTAAAAGAAGAAAAACAGCAGGGAAACTTCTGAAAGAATTTTCAGTGGACATAATTATAGTTGAAAGTTTCACACTGAATAAAATTTTAACATGACTTATTTAAGACACAAAAATAATCCCCACTTCCCAGGTCACAAAATAAAAAATATTTGTTTTCTTTACCTCTGAACTTCTTGGGAGGGTTGGCAAGGTCTCCTGCTTCTGGGTGCACCACGCACCGATCATCCACTAACCTAGAAGGAAAAGAAAAATTGCATTGTTAACAGTCATGTTCGTAAAACATAAACTGCATGTGGGTATTACATAAATATTTACAAAAAGTTTCAATACCATTCTTCACTAAAAAAACTTTTAATAATCATGGATTTGTAAAAAGATTTGGTTACAAAGGTATTAATAAAAGCAGGGTTTATGAAAGTCAGTAGTAAGCAACACTGTTAAGCAACAGGAAACTGGTTGGATAAATCATGATATAGATAAACCATGGAACGCTGTAGAGCTATTTAAAATTCATTTAAAAAATACACTGGCCTACAAAACATTTATAACATGCTATGAAAATAAATGGTATTAAACTAATAAGGTATTATATATGTTTACACACACATATACACCTCTATACAAACACATTATAAGGAATGGAACACAGAAACCAACACATTAATCTTGGTTAGATTCCTCGTGGTTTTTATTTTCCTTTTTTGTCTCTGAGTGTGTTTTTTTAATGAGGAAAAGGTAAGCTTATAAGGTCAGGCTTTCAGAGCAACCATAGAGTGGGTAGTTATGAGAACTCATCCTGCATTCAAACCCTGGCTCGTCCACTTCCTAGCCAGGTGACTTTGGGCCTCCTTCTTTATACCTATAAAATAAGAATAAGAGTACCTACCTCACAGCATTGTTAGGAAATTAAATAACTTAATATCCACAAAGTACCAAGTATAGTTTCTGGCATATAGCAAACCCTTAATTAAGTGTTTAACAGATAAATAAAACCAATGATCTTGCCTGTCTTATTCCTTACCACACTGATTCTAGAAGAGTGCCTGACACATAGTAGGTACTCAACAATTTCTAATGAAATGTATAAATTGCCTTTGTTGTTACAAAAACACATTTCATCGCTATCAAAATATTCATAAGAAGCCAGTTTCTAGGACAATTCCAAAAGCAAGAAGCTGAATCTCTGCCCTGAGAGCCAAGTGACATAATCATCTGTTCAAAGAGGAATACCTAACTAGCAAAAACTTACTAACGTTCGTTTTCTCCATTGACTGAGTGGTGGAAATAACTGTGTTTTTTTTCTAGTACATTTTGAGAACACATCTGAATTAGTTCCAAATTCATGATTTTATTTGAAGGGAGATGCTCAAGTTGCAACTTAAAATATATATATTTATATATATAAATAAACCAGATTCACTAGTATGCATTAACACCAGCACAGAGTAAAACCCAATTTGTGACCAAATGTCCCCTTGAACCAAGATGATCAATCAAATTGAAACTTTGGTTCCTGGTTTATATGGTTATCAGAAGCAGACACTTCCTAAATCACCAGACTCTTCTACGAAATCCAACTTCCACAAAACAAAACGTTAATTTGGTCAAGCGATATGGTTCTTTCTTTGATTTTTTTAATATAATTCATTTGCACTGGTTTACTAAAATGTGGTTTTACAAGAGCTGCCAAGCATGAAAGAAATTCCTTTTAAAAGTCTTTCAAACTGTTTTCATAGCAGAAAGTCACATAGGGTCAAGAGAAAGCAAACCCAGACCTCTACAATATCCAACTTCAGTCTGCAACATTGAATGCGAAAGGCTCAAAGAGTCCTGAGAATGTCACAACGTAGCATTTAATTTTTTTTTTTTTTATGCTGTGAGGGAAAGGTCAGCTTTTCTAATTAGTTAAGACATGTTAAGAATTCAAAACATAATGATAAAAAAAACATAGTCTTATTTAGAGAACACTAAAATTATATAAAAAGTGGCATCGACATTCTACTCATTCTTTGTGACTACCTATTCCCACAGAACTATAGGCTCCCACCAGAATGCTCCCTAGGAGTCCCCACCTGCATGGGCTAGCCATCAAGAGGAACGGGAAAAACTAAAGCTACTAATTAGATCACAGTGCATTTATGTGGTAAACACTTATGCCTATCCTCAATTAGCTGACAGTCCAGATAAAAATATAATAATTAAGAGTGACTTCCATCCTAAGAATTTGTCCTATTCCTTATATCCAAATATCTGTGAAAATCACAGACAACCATTTCATCATGCAGATTTAAAGAGCTGGAACTGAGAATGGAAGAAAGGGAAAAGTAGGATAGGAAGAGTATAAAGAAGCAAGGAGTCTGAATGTGTTACAAAGATATATACGATCATTGAAGTTAAAAGTTAAACAGAATTTTAATGGCAACGGTTGGCACAACTTCTGCAATATACCCAACACCCTCTTCTTGAATACCTCCAAGTGCAGAGTATTCCCCCCTTTACCATATTTCTGACAGTACTAATATTAGAAATGTGTTTTATATAGAAATGAAATAGCACTCTGTGTTTCCAACCATAGTACTTATCACATTTTCTTATAACTACTTGCTTAGTTGTCTGGATCTTTCAATAAATTGTAACCATGAAGTCAAGAACGAAATCCATCTCGTTTACCATTCTATCCTTGGCATCTTCTAGAATTAGTTACAGTAGACATTAAATATTTGTTATACGAATAAATGAGTCAATGAATAAATGAGACTTGCTTCCTGAATAACTTTCCCTTTTTGGTTCCAGTCCTTTCTTCTAGAACTGTATAGATTAACTCTTCTTTTTCTGGGATGAACTAGACTATTTCTATCCAGTTCTTCCTCATTTGGATATTTACCAAGGAGCTCAACATCTTTTCATATATCCCAAGGGTCAACATGCCCCTTAAATGTGATCCTAGAGACTATCCACTAGAGTGTCCCCAACAAGTACAAGGACAGAAGACTCTTCCCTCCTTCTTTCAGATACTAAGCTTACAGTTATGTATCCTAAGATTGTAATAGCTCCATGACACTCAAGTCCATCTCTGACTTTCATTAGGTTTATAGCTAAACAACAATTCCAGGTCCTTTTCATGTGTAGTACTGATAAGACAGGCTGTGCCATCCAGTATCAGGGAAGTTAACTTTTATAATCTAAGGTCAAGAATTGACAATTGAATAAATATAAAGATCAACCTTTGGCCTATGAGCAGAAATCATCTGAAAATCATGTATTCCATCTCTAGCTAATTCATTTAGAGACCCCGTCATGATTACTGCCCATTTTAATCACTCATAAACAGTGTTTCCCAAATATGGTTAACTAGATGAATCTTATGGGGAGTTAAAATAATAATAATCATAATCATAATAATAACGTTTCTTTGGTCTAGACCTACAGAATCAAAATTTTCTAGGAATCAGGACTAAGAATCTATATTTTTATAAAGCTCTCTAACCTTCCTTAAATGAATTAGTACCTGTTCTACACTCCCATAGTACCCTAGTCTCTCTATCAGTAGAACTTACCTCACTCCATCATAATTTCTTATTTATACATATTGTTTCCAACACTATATAAGTTCCAAGGGAGTCAATCCATTTCTGCTTTGCTCACCATAATATGCCCAGCTTTAAGTATTAGGCCTCAAACATGGGAGGTGCTAAATAATCATGAATTGAGAGAGTGACTGAGTGACTTTCTGAATCACTGAATAAGTCAACAATGTTACATTTGTAGATCACATAAAAAGTAAAAATAACTAGAACCAACAAACGGTTGCCTAATAGTAGATGGAAGAAACAGTCGGAAATATTCCCCATTCAGATGTGTCTCAGAAAATTATCAAAAATGTCAAATCCTGAAAAAGGCCAAGATGGCCTGCTCTAAATAACAATAT